>NW_024531043.1:6722979-7181459 GCF_017590135.1 Pyrgilauda ruficollis
CGGGGACCGCGCTGTCACCTCCCTGCACGGGTACGCGCCCCCGCCCCGCTGCGCCGTGCAGGGTTTCTGCGCTCGGGAATGAATGCCGCCTTGCACAGCTGTTGGCCCGGGGGTGGCGGGCCCAGCTGGTGGCTGACGTGCTGTGGCAGAGGGCCCGTCAGGTGCAGCCAGCCAGGTAATGCTGGCACGCGATCCGCAGGGAGGTGTCGAACTTGACCTTCTCCCCGTTGGCAGTGGTCTGTGCGCTGCCATCCTCGCCTTTCGGCTTTGTCTTCGGTAACCTGAATGGCTTGAGCTTCCTACGCCCCTGTTTTATATCGTTAATATTTTACCCTTCATTAATGCTCCTCCTTTGAATAATTTCCTGTGGTTTTCCTCCCTTTCCTGGTCTAACCGTGGGTGCCAGAAATGGTGCAGTGTTCCAATGTCCCTGTGCTGTGGACAAAGACAGTGTCACTCCCCTGTCTCCCCTATACATTCTGTATTTTATACAGTAAATGGTTAGAGTAGTCCAGTTTACCACAGTATTACCCTGAGAGGTCACACTGAAATAGTAGCAACTAAATTCTTTTTTGAGGTACTTTTTGCCATTCTAGCCCCATCCCTGCATTTTTTATTTCCAGATGCATTTCCTCACATTTTATGATATTAAAAAATGCAATTTACTGGACTGGGATAACTTATTGGGCACATCAGATGATTTTGTAACCAATTGTGAATTATTCACTCATTTATTAGGCTATAAAATCTACTAATATCTTGCATCATCTAGACAATTGGTAGAGATATGAAACGATCTGGGCAAAAACCCATCTCTGGAAAACTGTCAGGGTCCCTGATGTCTTCCCTTTAAAGCTGCTTTGTGAGACTTCTCAGGGAAAAGATCTTTAATCCATCTAAACTGTGCTTTATTCATTCCAAATAATGTGCATTCCAGCACTTGAAGAACAAACTCTTTAAACAAATGTCAGGACTATTTCTCTCTTAGTTTTTGAAACCAACTCAGGACAATTCTACAGCCCTTTCATTGAGCTTCTGCTGGCATTTTAGCTTTCTCCAAGAGAGTTTCTGCTCTGACAGTACCACTCTCTCTTAAAGTGGATACAGAATCAGAGCCTGCTTGGGATCAGTCTATTCAAGTTTGACAATGGGAGCTATACACTGATCCCCTAGGACAGGATCTGGAAGGGGCAACAATAACCAAGCTGGTTTAGGCAGAACAAAAGGTAGACACGAGAATAAAAGGAAGAGTCAAAATGGCCACCAAATCCAGTATTCACAAATTCTTGCAGTAGACTCTTTTTGTTCAGCTTCCTAAAAGGCTGTTTAAATGACTCTGAACTTATTCTTACTTCCCATATGTATTAAAAATAGAAACAAAAAACCAGTAAAAAACACTATTCAGTTTTAAGCCTATGTACACTTTCTTCTTCCCATAGACATGACTGCTGTTGAAGGTATGCAGATATAATCTGCAGATTTTAAATGAGAATTGAGCCTAGAAGCTAAACAATCTTTGGTTACAGTGATGAGTCTATACTTTAAGACTCAAACAATGCCAAAAAGAACAATACATTACATTTAATGTGCATGCATTTTACCAATTTCAATACAACAGAGATTTGTATAATTTGTCTATTTAGTCACCAGATAACTTCTTTAAATAAGAACTCTGTACCTGAAAACATTAATACATTCTAGGTTTATATGTCTCAAGGTAATAACTGCAATCTATTATTGTGTTTCAGAAGCAGTAGCACAAAGAATGATGATCATACACTCACCCAGTAATTTTCATCAGTAGATCTCAGGAGACCTTGCAAAGGTCAATGTGATCATCCCATTGTTGATGATGGAGAAGGAAAGCTTCAGTTCATTGAGGTGAACTTGCTCAATGTCATATGCCAGAGCACTGCTACACCTAACAACTGACTTCAGGTTTTCTGTCTCTAGGATAAAAGGTTTTGCCTGACAAGCCACCTAACACATCCATATACCCCTGGGAATTCTTTTAATTACTGTTTCATATCTTGTGTATATTGTGTTTATCAGTGTTAGAACCTGGAAGAGCATTCCAGGCTTTTATGGTGTTTCCTTACAGACTTCACTATAAAACATTTTGTAAATTACAGGCTCCACTAAAACCCTCTATTGCCACCCATGAAAAAAAAAAAAAAAGTCAGAAATAAAGTTTGATACTTTGTTTGAAAAATGAAATTATAATATTTCAGTAGGACAAAAAGGTGACACAGATCCAATCCCAACCCAAATCTGCAGATCTAGGTAAAATTACTAAATGTTTGCTTATCAGTTCTGATCATGCTGTGCTAATAACTGCAAGCAAATTTGATGTTGTCACTTTTGTTTTCCTCAATGCTCAGGAAAGCTGTCCTGGCTGGAATTCATCCCATTGCAAGCTCAGGGCTCGATGACTTTGGGGCCTTGCTGAAGCAGTCTCGGCTGAGGGGCCAGGGGAGCAGCGTGCCCCACAGGGGCCTTGTTCTGAGGGGTCAGGAGCTGCATCCAAACCCACCGAGATGGTCAGCAGCCTGGGTATCTGTCCTCAGAGGTATGAGCACTGTGAAGCTCAGATCAGTAATGTTATTATTTCACACCCTCACAGAATCACAGAATCAGCAAGGTGAGGAGAGACCTTTAAGATCATGAAGTCCAACCTCATTAACCACTGTAACCTCTATAAACCACTAAACCGCATTACCGCATTTAAACACCTCCAAGGATGGCGGCTCTGCCAACTTCCTGGCCAATCTGTTCCAATGCTTGACCACCCTAACAGTGAAAAAAAAAATTTTTACTACCCGAATTTCTCGTCTCAGCTTGAAACCAGATACGCAGGCTGAGACAGCCAAGCAGCAGCTCAGGCACTGGGAGATGACTCCCCAGTGCGCTAGGGGATGCCGGGCGGAATCGCACCGGCCCCCCGCACACACCCCGCGGAGCTACAGGGCCCCAGGGCAGGGGCACGGCGAGGGTGTCGGTACCGGCGGGCCCCGGGCCAGAGGCACAGGGAAGGAGTCGGTACCGGCAGTGCCGGCGGGAGGAGCCGGGCCCGGCCCCCGGAGGGGCGGCGCTGCTAGGCCCGGCCGCCCTCCGGAAGCGGCGCGGGGGACGGCGGTGCGGCGGCCGTGGGTGAGTGAGGGGGGCGAGGGAGGGATGAGGGAGTGAGGGACTGGGGGTCACTGTGCCTGCAGGGCGGGCTCGGACACAGCTCGGTGCCGCCTCAGCTGCCAGCAGCCTCCGGGAGCTGCCGGGCTCCTGGTTTGGGGGCTGTATGTGCTGTTCCTGGCCACCGCCACAGCCCCGGCCCTCCCTGCCAAGGAAGGTGCTGCTCCTGAGCGCCATTTGCTTAAGGTTTTTAGCCTAAATTTATCCAGCAGCACCTGTGGGGATATTTTCAGGTGTCAGTTCGCACCTGTTTTTCTTGGTTATGCGATGGCATTTCATTCCTGCGTAGGTGGTGGCTGGTTGGTATTTGCGTCACATACAGGAGTAATTGTAAGTGCGCTAGAGTACAAAAGTAATAAAGTAATTTTTAAATTAAGTTTTAATATATAGTTAAAGTATTTTTTAAATTAAGTTTTTAATATGTAGTTACCCTTTTAGGTCAGGAAACAGTCACAGTTAGACAGTGAGAACTACTAATGTCTTTTGGTAGTTCCTCCCTGAAGAAAACCGAAGAACTGGACAAGCTAAAAATACAGCTTTTATCTAAGGAACAAGCCCTGCAAAAGGCTCTGAGTCTGCAGATCCGTTGCTGATCGTGCTCTTAAGAAACTGGGGCAAAGGCTGTTTTACTCCATTTTTATAAATGTTTCTAAAACATGATGTGGTGAAAGGTTATGTTTACTGGCGTTTGTTTCTCATGGGAGCAGTGCAGCGGACCTGATGTAGTAAAATGCCACAGCGAAATCAAGCAGCTGAAAATAAAATTAGCCAGTTAAACTTGGGAGTGTCATTCACCTTACATGTTATTTTCTGTGTTTCTTAAGTGCTGTACTTTTGCCTTGCTGCCTCTTGCAGGGAAGACTGGCTCTTCACCTTGGTAGGGTTACAAAGCCTGGGTTACTTACAAATGCTCTTCGTAGGAAACAACCTGGAAGTCATCAAATTATAGATCCATCTATTCCACTTCATCTGTAGTTATTGGTATTGCTACTGCGGAGCATGTGGTACACAAGGGAAGTGCAAAAATGAACCAGTAAAATGCTTTTTAAATGCAGCCAGGAGACACTTTTCTCTGAGGGGAAAAAAAAATAGATTACTTTTAAGAACAAATCAAGCATCTCTTATTTTTGATTATTTTAAAGTTTGCTATTAAAACCTCATTTCAGTAGTACAAGAAAATTCATCCAATCTTATGGCATTCTATGGGTGTTTGAGGACTGTAGGGCTCAGTTTTATTTGGACATACTCAAAAGAGACTGTAAAATAGTTCTGTACTCTGCTGAACACAAGTTATTGTTGTAATACATAGAACTAGCAGATTCCAGTGAATACTGTTTTAGACTGCACCTAAACAATAGTTTTGGATGAGTTGAGAAGCAGTTGAGACCACTGTGGTAACTGATAGATCATAGATTTATGATGCTTCATTTGTGAATACAAAATACATAACAAGTGGCTTCCTTTTTCAAAGCCTGCTACTGGGAATTCTTAAGGGTAAAATAGTTTTCTGCCAAATTGTGAATTGATTGCTTCTAATCAACGAAATGATGGTAGAACCCTATGAAAGGAACACACACAATCTATCATGTTTGGGTCTCCTGAAAGTCCCTCTAAATGCTACCTTATGTTGGCCTGTATCCACTCAGGCTTTTAACAGATCCTTCAAATGAGCAAAACAACACACTGTGCTGTCTAACAGAGTACTGTAGCACAGAACAAGAATGTTAGTTACTTTAATGTCATTTCCAAATTAGTGGTGCCATTTGGAGCAGAACGCTTAATTACAGGATGTTTTTGGTTCTTGACAAGCTGGTTTGTGTGTATTAGGCATAAGTTGGACAGCAAACTAGAAACATTACAGAGATTGTTGCTGTCATGTCATCCTTGGTAACTGTTGTCTTATTGAGTAGGAATAAGCAAACTAGAAGTTATAAAAGCTCATTATCCAGAGAGCAGTCTTCACTGTCTCCAACCTAGAGCACAGAATTTCTCCCCACTTCCTGCAGACCTTGTCATGTTGCATAGTGTGTATATTCTGTCTTGTAGTCTCCTCAAAAAGAAAATCAGAAAGCAAGTGTTGTACCACAATTTAGCCTTTTCTATTTGAAAGCTTTAAACTATGGCACCTCCTTCATTTCTAAGGATGGTTCTGAAGATACATTTTCTGCAGAAATGGAGCTTGAAAATCAGCTTTTGATCTAGCTTTGGGCTTGCTGTAGGATCAAGTTGCAAGTGGAAGTCAGTGCTGGCCTAATCTTTTTCACCTTCTCCTCTCCTTGGTGTGTAGGGACTCAGCTGAGTGAGGAGGAGGCTGAGTTGAGCACATGTGCTTTGCAGCTCCTGTTCTGTGCAATGTGCTCATCTCATCCCTGTGGTTGCAGCAGCAGCTTATATGTATGAGCTCGAGAGTGGCACCTGCATAAAGACTTCTTGATGGAATGTTTATGTACTTACAATATCTGTGACAGCCTCTCTTTATTTTTTTTTTCTCTTAGTTTTTTGTTAATTATCTTAAATTTCAGAATATCCAAATGTGAGTGACTTTCAGTATGCTTCTATTTAAGAATTTAAGGATAATATCCACAACAGGTGTTTCAAGTGCAATGTCAGCTTTAATCAAAGAAGTTACCAAAATTCATTGCTTGCCTCCTTTGCCAGTTAAATGTTGCTGCTATTTGAAGGGGTATCTCTGTTTTATCTGCCTTAAACACTTTTGCCTTAAAAAAAAAAAAAAAAAAAGGTTGGACTGTTTATATAGGACGTATAAACATTTATGCTTGTCTCAAGGCTGGCAGGTGGAGCCTGAGATAAAAAATGCTGGTTTGATATTTGGGGTTAATAAAAGCATAAATGTAACTTAAAGAATTGTAAAAACATCAAGCAAGGTTGATGGGGGGACAAAAAGCGTTCTGTCAGAGCAGTAGTACCTAATCATAATGACTGGGGATTCTAGAAAGGTACTGAAGTGTTCAAAATATTTGTCCTTCTAGATAATTGTGATGAGTATTGCAAACTTATTTTGCAGCTGTTTTCTGACTTGCAGTTTTTGTTTAATCTGTATGCTGGCCAGTAACATTGAATGAACAGCTGGACCTGGTTGATTATTTGAAGAGAACTCAATAAATCAGCCAATGGAGCCTGAAACCTGTTTATTAAAATATTGGTCTTATGAGTGATTAATTGCAAACAGTTTTCTATCAAGTAATCCATTTAATTATCTGGCAAGGCACCTAGCAGCCATATCTCCATAGTCAGCAAGAGTACTCAGTGACAGTTGTCATTAAAATTATATTTTATATCCCTGCTTTCACCAAGTGAGCTTCTTTGCACTTTGCAAAAAAAAAAAAAAAAGTTTTTAGGATTCCCTGCCATACTCACCATAGTGCTGTAGATGGGAACCTCTAAACCCATAGATTTGAAGGTGATCTCTTCTGAGCTGTGAGTGTTGTTTTTGAAGTAGTCTGTGTGTAGAAGATCCAAGTTTTCCAGTACGGGCATTTCAAGTCCAGTATGATTGCAGTCTACTGAAAATTCAGCAATAGAAGTCTGAGAATCAGAACATCACCTTCTCAAAAGTGTTTAGATTTTCTCTATAAAGCTGGCTATGGTCTTTTTAGAGACCAAAGACCTGGCTAGTCAATCAGTTATCCAAAATTCAAGACTGCATCTTCATTTTATGATGAATTTCTAAGGCAGTTATTTTGGGATTGACTTGACAGAGGCAAAGAAAGCCATCAGTGTGTTATTGTGCAACCTGTTTAACACAGAATAATTGGGATAGCTCTGCTATTGCTGCTCTTAGCTCATAGATTATGAGTCACCTTGGGAGGGAAATTCCTTTTGTCAGTGAACAGAATTTAAAATACTTTGAGGTGTATTTATATATATACAGACACACACACGCTCCTGTACACTAATTTTCTTGTCAAGCATGTCAGGAGTGTTGCACCTCTTTTTGAGTTATTTCATGTCCTGCAGCAGAAGAGTCTTTTTGCAGGATATTGGGCTGCAAGACTGAACTTGTGCTCTAACAACAACAGCAGGCTGGTTGTGGTGCTGAACTGTGACTTAACAGGAGCCAGCAGCTATGGGCAAGATGTTAATTTGAGAAAAAAAATCTGTATAAATGCTGCACTTGCAGCTCTGTTTTTGGTAATGTGAATGTAGTCAAGATGATCCATTTCCTGATATCTCTTATGACAAATTATGTAGCAATTAAAGGGCAAGAGAGACATTTTCCACATGTCTTGAAAGTATGGTTAAAAATCCTGGGTTTTGTACAGAAGTTTTTCCAGTTGTTGAGTTTCTCAGATGGCCTTAGAGTTGTGGTGTTGAATTCTGCCTCCATCTCCCCTTGGCTTACCTTGAAAGTCCTTGCATGGCAAAAGCTCTCAGTAACAGTAAAAATGGTTGTGTGTCATTGGGTGGTGGCATTCTGATAATTGTTAAAGCAGCCTCAAAAAGTAAAGATCAGACTGCAGTTTTATTACCAGAAAAATGTTAATTGGACAACACAAAATATTTGAAAGCTGTTTTGTTGGTTTGAAATGGAAAGCACATTTGTCATTCCATCTGCATGGCCAGAATTTTAAATATAGCACAAGTGCTGGAAACTCCTCATCAAAATGTAAACTCTGGACACAGAACATCCAGTGTGTTTCTGTTTGTTCTTGACCTTTTACCCAATGCTAAACAATAATAATTTCTCCTGGACATTGGTAGTAGCTTGGCCTAAGTTATGCTTTATTTGCAGGTCTGTGAGTGTCTTTAATGAGGCTTTTTCTGTCTTCTGCAACAGTTTGAGTCTTATTTTCTCCTTTACTCTAAAAGAAGCATTTTGCCTTCCTTAAGAGAGGGGAAAAAAGTAAAGGTGCTTTACTGGTAATGAGCAGAAATTTGCATAACACTGTTTTTTTTCATGTATTGCTAGCACTCTACACTTTGTCAGTATTTTCCTGATGCAGGTTTTTTCTCTAAAAATCTGAACTAGCCAGGAGTAACTTTGAAAGAACTACGATAAGAATTTGGTTAGTAAATCAGTGTTTAGAACTATTCTGCTTTGAAGTTGTATTTTATTTATGTATTTGTATCATGAGCTATTAGTCAGTACATTGCAATCCTTGAGCTCCAACACAGCAGCAAGTTTCTCTTTTTCTAATTTGCAGTGTAATAGATAATCTTTATTATCATTTTAGGCTATTACAGAATGACCTTGCATTGAGCCTTTGTGGAAGAAACAAGATTTGAACATCAGTTCTTCAATGTGCATCCTTCTATTCAAATTTGACCCACGGCCAGTTTCAAAAAATGCATACAGGTAAGATGGTTGTAGTTAAAACAGACCTACTTCTGTAATATTTTACACAATTCCTTTTTGTAGCCAGTGTGTGTGAATTACAAGCTCAAATCAGTATTATGTGTTCAGTTGTGCTTTTGTAGTGTTTAGCTTCATGGCTTTCCCCTTTGGAGGAGTTACTGTAGCCTTTTTAAAGTTTTTTAAAACCCTTTGGTTTTACACTAGATCAGAAGTCTTGGGCTTTCTAATCACGGGCTTTTGCTGGTGATCTGTGCTGTGTAAGTCCTTTAAATATTGTACTCCAGTGTTTGGAAGTTCTGCCTTCTACTTTATTGTTTAAACTAAGGGGAATCCTGTTTGTTGGGCATCACAGTTGTAGCTGTCCCCTGATTTCAATGTGGTAGATATGTTTAAGGCTTCCAGTTTGCAACCAAGGAATTTCTAATAAGTGTCCTAGCCTTTTTCCCCCCCTGAAAATCTGCTTTCAATTAAAACTGTAGGCAATAAATGAAGTCATGTGTATGAAATATTTAGACAAAAACTGAAGAAAAAATGAGCTTGCAAGCTTCTAGGTCTGTTTATAAGAATTTCTCTATGTCATGCAGTGAGTTTCCAAAGTATTAAATATGCTGTAATCATTTTCTCTCTCACTGTAGCCTGTCCTTTTAAAATTTCATATCCAACATCAGTATCTTTGAGTACACCAAGTATGTAATAAAAAGTCAGCAAGCACTTCAGACTATAAACAGACTATGAAGGTTTATTGCTGTGTTTATATATACTGTATAGGGTCCATATTACCTTGTAGGGTACAAGTATTGGTATTCATCCAGAAACCATCAGTCTGTCTGCTCAGTAAATCGTTGTGCCTTTCACTGACTTGTTTGCTTGTCCTCTTGTATTAAGAAGCAGATGCCATTCTACAGAAAGAGAGGAAACGAGAATGGAAACCTCAGTTGTCCAGAGTGCATTCTTTCTGCATCTGGACCTGCCTAAAAAGGGATTTTGTTTATGATGTGACTGCTGCTGAATTAATATATCTGTTTATTTGGTCTGACTTGCGTTGTGTTGGTAGTTAGTGAAAGACAGATTCATCAATTTGATGCCTCTTGGGAAAACCCTTTGGATGTAAACTGCAGTTGCTTGCCAAGTGAACTTTCTGCCATGATCAATATTTAAAAGTAGAACTTAGAGTAGTTTGCTTGCTATAAAAAATTGCATCAAGATTGAAATTATTAATTTATATCAGAAAACAACTTGCTGTCAGCATCAGGACAGGACAACACTTTTGAGCTGTTTGGCCCAAATTCAGGAGTATTTAATTGTATTTAATTTTCTCTATATCTTTGTTAAGCAGTGCCTTGCTCTATACCTGAAATAAATCACTCTGAGCTACCTGTTAGGGTGATAAATGCCAGGCCACAGTCTTCTTGGTGCCAGATTTTAACATCAGATACATAACTTTAGTCCTTTTTTTTCCTTACCACCAGCCCTCTTAATTCCAAGCAGTGTTATAGCCATTGGACCAAGTGAAACATCTCTCTACAAGTTCTTGCTAAGGGTGATTTTTCTTGACAGTTCAAGCATCACTGTGCTGTATCTGTGTTTATTTTGTGGTGAGGTCTTGGAACACTTTGCCCAGCCAAAAGGGGGTTCCTGCACCTGCAGACACTAATTCCTTTGTCCATCATGATGCAGGCAATTAAACTTTCCTTACTGTTCTCTGCTTTGCATCTCTAACAGAAAAAAAAGTGTCAGTGATAGGCATTAAAAGTTGAACAGACAAACAGCTTGTCATTGACTGAGTTTACTTGCTAGAAGAAAATGGCCAAGTTAAAACACGTTCTCTATAACACTTGAGAAAATTTTCCATCCAAGTAGACTCTGGCTTCTAGACCAATATATTGGTCAATTTTCTTGAGCACCTAATTAAGCAAAGAGCTCACTCTTGTGACACTCTAACAAATCCATCTGCCTGTACATTTGCAACTGGTTCTGTTTTCCCTCTTGGGGCCTGTTTGTGGTAAAGTTTAGTGCAGTGTAACAAGCACTTTAGTGTAGTCCATTTTTATTGTCAGAGGTAATATGCTGCCTTTACATCTTTCTGAATAGTACTGTGTGCATCTTACAAATAAATTAATGTTTCAAGCTTCAAAGCTATAATCACAGGCTCTTTTCTGGAGCTGAATTGCATTGTAGGAAATCGCTTTAATGGAATGATTTCTCATGTTTTCATTTCTCTCAATATTAAAATAAATCTTAATATGTAAATCCTCATACAGTTGAATTATTTCAGCTATAAAAATTGCTGAATAGGCTTTTTGCAATTTATTAGAAGATGAGGGCCACTTAATATTGCTCCTTTTCACTATAATTATGTTTCATAAATGACAAAATAAAGACATTTTTATTATTATGCTTTTGTATACTAGCCTTGTGCTAAATTTAGGGGCCTGCATTAAACTTGAGATGGGGAATATTCAATCACACAAAAAAGACTTTGCTTATTTTTAGTATTTAGATACTATAAACAAATAGTAACTACGAAGTTTAATGTAATAGAAACTATGTAGTTTCATGTCAATTATTATTGAAGGCAAAGTATAATTGAAGCTTCAGGAGATGAAAAGTGCCGTTCAGGCAAACTATTTTTTAACAGTGGAGATACTCATTTAAATAAAAATCTGTGAAAGGAGGCTGCATTCTGTTAATGGAGCATGTTGAAGTAAGATGACAGAAATTTGGTAAACCAGCAGAAAGCCAATAGGTCAAAGACTAGAATCAGCTAGAAGAAGAGAAATTATGTAAGTTTGAAAGGAACAATATTATATTTGTATTGGAAAGATAAACTTGTACATACAGTTTGCTTTCCAACAGATGGTATCTTTGTTGGGCAAAATACTAAGCACTTACCTTACAGAAAGGATGCCATTGAAGTGTCAGGTTTTTCTAGTTTCTCTATGGTTGATTATGATTCTTTTCCTGTAGTATTTATAATGTGCAACTTGTACCTTGCAGTCCTCTTTTAAAACACTTTATTAGGGAAGAGATGAATTTGCAGGAAAGTTCAGAAACCTGCAGAAAATGTAAGTATATCTGAATGTCAAACAAAGTAATGAGATGTCATTGGAATTGATTCTTGTGTGTTGTGGCTAAAAATTAGAATTAAAATTGTATGGTCTGTCTTCAGTTTCCAGTGGCAAACTTGTCTTCTGCTGTGCAGCTGTAATTGGGATGCAGCTGCTGGGAGGAACTGACAGTGAAGAAGATAACTGAGGTTATGGAGAACTGGTTAAGAAAATCTGCAGGTTTTTGAAAGATAGCATTTCATTAAAATTAAATTAAGCAACAAAGCTGGAGAGAAGGGGGGAGCGTTCGCTGTCTCGCAGTTGAAATAAAGGCAAGTCATGCTGTGGGTACTGATGAGCAGGACTTTGGGAGCTGCCCTGGAGCTGTGCAGGTCTGTCTGCAGTCACCTCCTGCCCTGAGCCTCCACACAGGGCTTGCCTGGGTCACTGTTGTCTTTTACCTTTACTTGGATCAGCCAAATCCATTACCTGCTCCTCGGGTGAGGATGTTCAACCAACAAAAAACACTTTATAAAAAAAAATTTCAAAACAATAATAACAATTTTCTTTAATTAAGCTGTAACTTTGTGCTGAGGAATCTTAAGGTTGATTTTGAAATCTTAATTCAGTGTCTTCTATTGTAAGAATTCTTTTTTGAAAACACCAGTTGCCTCATTCACTCACCAAGATGGACTTGCTGAGTGTCTCACGACAGTGAGAGAGGCTGCTGCCAGATGTCAGTCGAACTTTAACACTGAGTGATAAAGGTGAGGTGGGAGATAAAGGATGGTTTCATGCTTGAAATGAGTTAATGCTCTGGAAAAAATTGGATTCTGCTCCTGCCTGTACTGTGAAGTTCCAATTTGTAAGTAATAGTGTCTTTTTTCCTCTTGTGTTCTACAGGCTTATTCTAGCAGCTAATAGGGATGAATTTTACCACAGGCCATCCAAATCGGCCGAGTTCTGGGACAGCAGCAATGAGATCCTTAGTGGTATGTATGTCCTGCTGTTTTGAGTGGTTTATTATATAAAGGAATCATGGCATGGTTTTTTTAATTATTAGGGTGGTGGTGCTGCCTTTCTAATAAGAAATTTTCTTCTTCCTTATACATCTAAGGAAAACATGTTGTAAGTTTGAAACATTTTTTAATTTTAATGTATTTAATAACCTAACTCTTACTTATTCCATTAGGTCTGGATATGGAGGAGGGAAAAGAAGGAGGAACATGGCTGGGAATCAGTAAGAAAGGCAAGATGGCAGCCCTGACAAACTATATGCAGCCAAATATTGATAAAAATGCACAAGGAAGAGGTATGGAAGAGTTGAAATTAAAAAAAAAAAAAAACAACAAACAAGAAAGTGGATAAACAAGCCCTGATGTTCCAGTAAAATAGTGATGATTACAATATTAATTTTCTTAACACAGCTTTATGGAAAAAAAGAATGTTTATGTGCTGTAAGCAGGAATTTCTAACTGATGAGTTTGAGTACATATGTGAGGAACTTGACTTGGATAGTGATTTCTTGATCAAGCAGGCATAAGTAAAACAAGATGTAGTGCCTAGAGCCTGACGTCACATTCATACAAGCTATGCAGCAGCACCATCTCCTCTGGAAAGTAATTCTAATTAACAGGCAGAAAAATTAGCCAAGCATTGAGCTAGTTTTGGATTGTGGTAGACTTTTTAAAGTGTATATTCATGCTCAAACACCTTTGTCAAGGAATGCAATGTGGATTATGCTGGAGGTAGCCTAAAAGATTCTTCTTCCACACTGATAAATCAGAGGAGGAGAAATAATACAAAAATACCCTCTTTCAAAGAGGATGCTCAAAACAGCAGATTTGTTAGGTTTTCTAAAGTAAAAATAGATCTGTTTGTAACTGTCATATGGTACTGGATTGGGAATATATTGCAATGACAAAACATGTTATAGAGAAACAAATGAACCATGTCATTTGTATTTCATTTTAGGGTCATATATCAGGGGAGTGAAGCAAGACAAGAAAGAATTTGTAAGGTGGGGGGAGAGGAAAGGTGCATCCAGTCCAGAATAGTTAGTAAATGTGAATTCTTAGAATTTCACCAAGAGCTTTTGACTGAGTTCTTCAGAATAAAAGTCATGCTCTTAATGTGAACATGGAACAAGGATATAAACCTTTTAAAGGTTAGTTCATTATTTGGGTTGATTTTGTGGTTTGGGGTTTTCTTCCACTGTTACAACCTGTTGGCAACAGGAATCTTTATCTTTCTGTTTATTGTACCGGGGCTGTCAGAATAGTGAGCACACACATACAAGTTGCTCTATGTACTTCTCTTTCTTAGGTGCTCTTGTAACAAACTTCTTGACTGCAGATCTGGACAGCTACTCTTACTTGAAGAAAGTTTCAGTAGAGGGACATCTTTACAATGGATTTAATTTATTAGCGGCTGACTTGAAGTAAGTCTATAAAACATCACAGTTCAAATATCAGAGGGAGAAAGATAATAACAGTGCTGTACATACAAGTCATAGAATCCAAAGTGCAGAATGCAAAGCCTGTCACAAACTAAAGTTAGAGCTCATGATTTTTGCTAATTGGCATGCAAGGCCCTAATTTTATTGTGGTCTTCCTTTCCTTTATTATTGTTTATCTTTCAAACACTGGAGAGGTATCTTGAATTCTAACCATTGCTTCCCACAAAACTTCTTGCAACTCCCTGATAGGCTGTAGCCAGTCTTTACCCTGGAGGCTCTGGGGTTTGTATTTTGAGAAGACAAAACCTCGGCTCATAATTTCTCAGACACCTTTTTTTCTCTGAGAGTTGACATGCTGCAGCAGGATTAAAACAGCTGAAAGCTTTCAAGCTATTATTCCTGTCAGAGTGTCTGTGTCATTAATCTTTCCTCAAACATTAAAAATCAGCACAAGGCAAATAAACATTAACTTAAAGTTTCTGTAGTTGAGAAAGGATGTTGGATGCTTGATTATAATCAGTGTGGTTGGCACAATCCTTTCCACTGTTTGTACGTGTGTCTATACACAGGTACATCTGCTGCTTTGCCTTTGCATTCTGCCTGATGGAGAAGAAGGGAAATCCAGGGCTAAGGCATCTCCAGGCCCTGTGTCAGTTCCCAGTTGGATGCACTCTGCATGACTGGGAGCGCATCTAAACTGCCAGGAGCACACTGCTGCTTTGGCACACTTGGTGCAGGAGCATTAATCTTACTAGACAACCTGATGGTGCAGGGCCTTCTCCCACTCAGCTTTTCTACAAGCTTCTGGGAATGCACTTAAAGCAGAAGGCCAGAGTGTTTACTGTTTTCAGTGGAAATAATTTCTAGCGCCCTCTCACTAACTGACCTTGTATGTACATTTTTCGCTTTCTGTATTAGACCACCTTCAGCTGATGGCTCAGACTTACCAGTCAGTTCTGTGAAGATACCATGAGTGTATTTCTGCTTGATGGGCCTGCTTAGAAATAAATATATAGGTTGTGTTTCCAGAAATTCAATCCAGAAGGTGGCCAGGCAGTTGGAGGGTTTGAAGCTTTTTTGGTCTTTTTACCCTCTGCTTTATGAAGTTCATCGTCTCACTGGAGAGTTCCCAGAATTTTTCAGTTGCCTAAATTAATTTTTACCATGCTCAGAGGATTTGACTTTTTGACCTTTTTGCTGTATGTTGCTGCCTGGCTAGATTGCATAAATTGGAAGGCTGTCTTTTACTGAAAAGGCAACAGAAGAAATAGATGTGTTCAAACAAACATCATATTCAAGGTGTGACCTAGCAAGGAGTAAGTTTGAGTTTCTTCCTTTTAATATAGGAAAAGAGAACAGTCATAATGGCTGCTAGTATGATGATATCAAAATAGGTTTGATTGATTTTATTTAAGGTAATAATTCCTGTGTTGGGTTTGTTTGTTTATTCCTTCATGCTGGGCTGATAGAGAGTTGTATGCTCAATTGAATAGTCTTTCCATGGTGATACAGGTCATAATTCCTTGTTGAGTATCACTCTGAAAGCTGTGTGTGTTGATTAACTTTACTGCTTTGACATGTCCTTTGCCTTGGATACTCTGATGAAATGAAATTCTTGGCAAGCTAATGATGCAGAGCAATTTCAATAATATTTGTAAACTTGTCATTTTAGGAAATTAGAATTACTCCAAAGAGAAATGTGGTATATGAATGGGAGCTACTTCTCTGTGTAAATAGAAAATGGTATTGTAGTTGATGCTATTTTGTTGGGCCATGTTACTGTTCAAAACAAAGATTGAGGATTATCCTTAATGTGTTCTTCCATTGTGTAACAAATAGTGATTGGCTCTGTTAGAGTGTGTGAAATAGAGGGGAAACTCAGATTGAAAATGTAAATGAAGGACTGGTGAAAGGGGGTGTACCTGAGCACATGATTCTGCTAAGTGTAAGTAGCATATTTAGAGAGATTTACAGCGTTTGAATCTTCAGGTACACATTTCAGAAAAAGAAATTTTATTTTGTCGCTGTATGATTATGATGACAGTATGCTAGATGACGGGTGCAGTAATACAAGAAGGGGAGCTGGAAACAACTATACAGGTTATAAATTCTCCTTGTTTATTTCCACAGCTTAGTGTGACTCTTATTTTTAACATGCATGGGTTTTGACACTTTCAGTGAAATAATCTGTTTACTCTGTGGCATCTCTTTTTATCAATTTAAACACTATTGATTTGCTGTTTTAAGAAAATTACTTAGTACTTTTATTTTTCTGATTTTTCAGGTATCATCTTGGGTGTACCTGCTGAGTATGACAGTCATGAATATTTATTCAGTTATGCTAAACATACTTTTATGTTGAATTATAGCATGTGGCAAACAGTTTCTGTTTGAAATCTTGTGGAGCTGCAAAATTGGCTTCCAGGAAGGCAGTGTTGCCACTCCTCTCATTTTGGCTGTCTGTAGGTCTGATTAGAAAGGAACAAGGTTATCAGAGGCTGGACTGTTCTGTAAATACCTGCTCAATATTCAAAGGGGTTTTCCTTCTTTCTCCATTTGTGATAATACCTGAAGGCAGTGAGCTGCTTTTGTTGATGATCAGGACATCATTTCTGTCCTGAGGAAAACCTGTGTTCAACAAATCTACTGCTACACCTACTTAGGCTTTCGTGGGTACCTCAAACTGGTGTCAGGGCTTATGTGGCAGCATCTCATTTGTGTTCCTTACTGCCAAGTGTGTGATACAGACTGCCCTGAAGGACAAATTGGCAGCTTCTTGTCACCCACCCAGCAAGTGCAGTCTCTGACAGGCTGTCAGTTAGAACCCATATAGTTCATGTGCAGTAAGATCCCTGTGTAACAAGAGTGAATCACTTTCTCCATGATGAATAGACAAATTGTGCCTTATAAACAAGTCAGCTGGAGGGGATTGCAGAAAATTGCCTTTTGGGTGAGCTTGTCTGTTCTCCCCTGTCACAGGCAGTTTTCAGTTTCCCTGCAGGGACAATGTACTAAACTATACCATCACCTGCAGGCTCTCACTCAGCATGGCGAGTTACCGTGACCTGGCTGGGTGGGAAGGATTTGATTCCTCTCCAGAGATTGGATTTAGGTGCCTTTTCAAAGTGAGATAGGGTCAGAGTGCTGGTATGAAAATAACATGGATGGTCAAGTCCCTGGGACTGCTCTGTGAGCTCATTTCCTTTTCTTGTCATGCACTGTCCTAACTCAGTATCACCTTTTGCAGAGTATACCTGTCTTGCTTCTTGTGGCTCCCTCATGAAAATGAGGTATTTCTGCGTAACTCTTTAGTCACTTCCAGTGGATGGATGGACAGTCCAATGTCAAAAGAAAGAAAAATGCTTCTGAAAAACTTTTTTATCCCTTTCCTCTGGTGTTAGCTTCTGTCTGGCCCAAAATATTAGGATAGTGCCAAAGAAATGTTTAGACACTGACAACAAAATCAGAGTCTTTTTTTAAGGCAGACTTTGTATGCTGTGAGTATCTGGCAGAATTATTTTCACCATTTTATTTGGGGGTAGGTGGTAAACGTTTGGGCTTTACAGTTGGTGGTTTGGTGTTTGCTTTTTTATTTTTAGCTTCAGAACAGAAAGAGTTATCTGATTAGATCATGAACATTGAAGAAAAGAAAATGAATCTCTGAACCATACTACTTATTGGAAGCTACTGTACAGCATTTCAGTGTTGCTGCCAGTTTCATCTTTTGTCCTTGCACAAAAAATACATGCACAGATTATTCATAAAACAATCCAATGTCCTTGTCTGTAGCAGAGTAGAGCTCAGTGCCCAGGGGAGTGATCACTTGGTGATAACCACACTCTGTGCAGCTTTACTGCCTCACTCCTTTTTTCCTTTTTCTTTCATTCTGAGTTTTTGTTGGTCATGACTTGGAGCCACCTTGAAGCTGAAGCAGGGCAGGAGTGCAGAAGGACATTGCTTATGTTTCATCAACGTTAAGAAGTGATTGTGGCAAGCTCTGCATGGCTTTCATGTTGCTGTGAAGCTTCTATTGCTACTGAGATTTGTGCTGCCTAGAATATTTCCTAGAACATTTACTATTACTTACATTTTTTTGACAGCATGATGTATCTAAGAGCATCATTTTAGTTTCTTTCTGCTGTCAGCTATGGCTGGGATTTAAAAATATGTGTATTGGGCCCTATTGTCATCACTTTAATTATGCCTTTATTACTTCTGCAGTGAAATTGGTATCTGTACTTGTAAGCCTGGGAGGGAAAAGAATCTTGAGTACAGGCCAGTGTTTTGAGGCAATTGCTGCGATCAAGCTTACAGTGATTTTTTTTCATTTTGGCTTCTGCTTTGATGTTCAGTACTGAGTACCTGTAAACAGTAGGAAGGGAATAGGCAGAGCCAAATGATAAAAGAAAGAGTAGCTGACTGGCACAGTGAACTAAATTTTGAAAGTATCCCCATTTCAGAAGTCTCTTGGGAGGCTTTAGTCTTCCTTTGACAGAGGGCAGCAGCAGTGCTGCAGTAGAGGTAAGTGAAAGCACTCATCTAGGGGAGTGTGCATGCTACAAAATACAGATGTCCTGGATTTGTCAGTGACACAAATCTTGGAAGAGATGCTAGAGGATTATGTTCTTTCATGTAAAAAGCTGTGCTAAAGGAAGTCAGCAGTGCCAGCTTACTCACCATGCAGTCTCATCTGTGACAGGCCTTTTCTTACACAGCTGTGTTCCAGAGCTTCCTTGGGCCATTTGTCCACCTTTCCATCTAACACTGTCTTGTGAGACTTCAGGTTATAACAATTGCTCTGATCTTTTCACAGACCTTCTACAGCAGGTATTTGAAAAGAGAGTAGTTAATGCACCAATACAATAGTTCGTGTGATTTCTGATGTCTTAACTAAAGAAACCTGAGGTGGGCTGTTGTCTGTGGAGGCTTCAGGTGGTCAGTAAGTCTTGACATCAGCATAAATAAATTTGAACAAGGGTTTTAAGGATAAGAAGGATAAGGAAAATAAATGTCTTTTAAGCTACTAGAGGAAAGTTCAGAAATACTACACATTTCTTTCAACAGTCGATAAATTGCAAATTGAGTAACTGATGTTATCATAACTGATGTTATGTCCTACATAATACTTAACAATAAAAATAGTGTACACAATATGCTTGCTGTGGTTGCTGTCTTCTGCCTCTGCTGAAAAACTTGATAATCATTCTGTGTGGTATCAGAAAGCTCTTATGGATTTGGGAGGAGGAAGAGTAGTGCACAGAGAAAGGCACTTCTATTTTTGCTTTGTGTGGGCTTTTTTTGTATTCCTCTTCTTGACTACTCTGACTTCTATAATTAATAAGTTAATATTTCCTTCTTCATTTGGCTGTCTTGCAAAGGACACTGTAGAATGTCTTTCATAATGGCTTTTCAAGAAGAATATAAACAGCTAAATCAAGACTGTTTTGCTTGTTATTAAGGTTTGAGTAGCGGATGCTAAGTTATGCAGAGCAATTTAAGTTCCAGTACATCATTAATGAGATTGCATTCTACATACTCTGATTTGCATCAGCACAGAGATACTCCTTTTTATCTTAGGAAAGAATGGGGAGTTGGAAATCGTTTCTCTTCTGTATTATGCTTTATGCTACTTAATCCAAATTCAGTCTTAACTGCAAGTTTTGTGTTTGGGTTTGTTTGTTTTAGTTTTTTGTTTTCTTTTTTTCCAATTTGGAAACTCTATCTGCTGTCTAAGGACCTGGAGCTTGGGAGACAAATTAAAAACTGAACTATGGTCAGAATGTGCTTGTTGGTAACTGTGAGCAAGTTAATCACTAGGGGGAAATACAGAATGAGCTCTCATTGCTGTATTCTGGCAAAAAAAAAAAAAAAAAAAAAAAGCCAAACCCCACCAACTGGAAGTGATCTGAGGAATCACTATTCCATGTCAGCTAAGTGAGGGATGTTGAGAGTGAGCCATCTAATGGCAGTCCATCTCCCACAGGACACACAAGGCTTATTGATGACTTACTTTCTCTTTTTTTCTCTTATCAGTTAGTTTGGTGTTTGTGTTGTCAGTATCAATGTGACTATGTAGGTCCCTGCTGTTTGGATAAGCTGATACCATCTCTGTCAAATAAGAGTTGTTTGCAGTGTTGGAAGCTGTCTCTGAACCTTGTGCAAGACCCTCCCTGCACTCTGTGCACAAGAGAGAGTGAGTGCTGCAGCCAGTGCCTACAATTAGAGAGAGATTCAGTGACTACAGTGATCTGTAAACAGCCAAGAAATGCACAAAGGACCCAGCTATGCCCTGCAGCATTGCTGGAAGTGGGCCTGAAGTGCACTTCTGCCATCTAAAGTAGCCCACAGCAATCAGTGGCTTAGAATGCAAGAAGGATTCAACAGAAGTGATGGGGAAAGGGGTACTTGCTGTGATGGACAGTTCCTTTGTTTTCACATGCCCCCTTCTCCCAAGCAACTAAATCTCCAGTTAATTAGAGCCAGGTTTTTGTCATTAAGCCTGGCTACTTCCATGCAGAAGTTATGCAGTTTTACTGAATTTTACTGCAGTTATGTTTAAAAATTATAGTGCTACTTCTTGATAATGGTGCAGTGTTTTGAGAGGAGGAAAGTAATAAAACACATCAATGTCTGGTATCATAGGAGCAACAGTGGGAGAAGCATCTTAATGTGCTCAAAGATTGCATGAAATTAAAGCATAATCAAATATAGAAGCTGATGGCTTTTCAAGGAGAAATTTGTATTTATATTTTTCAGTACCACCAAAGGAGATGTAATTTGCTACTATGGAAACAGAGGAGAACCAGAACCTGTTTTCCTAAATGCTGGTAGGTTTTCTTCAGAAAGGTCTGAATATTATTTTTTCTTATGTAGCTGTGCATTGTTCTAGTAATTTAGCTACTTAAGCATTGTCTTCCCTGACTTTTTCTTTGTATTCTTTAAAAGAAAATATTACTAAAGGTCCTTGAATTCATATACGTTTTTGTTAATAACTTGCAGTAAAGAATCAATAGTTCATTAAAAGTTTCTATCCATGTCAGTGTATGTACCCACCTGCAGTGCAGTTAGTGGAATACTGCTTAGGTAACTGGCAGAAGGACAGAAATCTGTCTTGAGAATGGAATTTTCAAAGGGTCTGACCCTAACTCCCCTTACCCAGCCGTTTGAAGGTCACAGTATGACTGTGCTCCCCCAGGGACAGAGTTGGCTTTAAAAAAAAAATACAATCTCTCTTATCAGGTGAATCGATTTAAAAATATTTCAAATCTGGTTCTTTGCTAAGCTAGCTATAGAGAACAATGCTCCAGAAGTCATCATCAAAAAGGCAGTTTAAATGGAACCAGGACACATGGAAGGCTCTGAGCAGTGCACCTGATTGGTAACAGTTGATGGCAGAGCCATACTTTGCCTGCTTAGGTTTAATGGTCAAAATGTGGCTGCCAGTAGGCAAATTGTTATTGTAGCAATTACAGCATAAATTCTTGGAAACAACTGTTAGATTTTGTACAGCTACAAACATAAAACAGATTTTAATACAGACATTTTTTTTTTAATTTAAAATCTGGCCGTGTAGTAATGAGAAACTGAGTCACAAATTCGAGGTATCTGCAGACTGTACCAGAAATGGTTGTGGTCTCTGCTTAGACAACACTCGTGTGTACGTGGCTGCCTTTAGGAGGAGAGGATGTTTGGTAATCTCTCCTCTGGCTTGTGGTGAGAAGGTGCCTCTAAAGAGAAAGGTCCTCCTTGTCATGCAGTGCTGCTTTGCAGTGTTTTTCAAGAGTAAAATCAGAGGCAAAGATAACTTGTGATTATTATCCCTACACTGGACAAGACTAGATTGCAGAAATTATAAAATTCTGTTGTGCCTTCATGGTTTAGCAAACCAGAAATTTAAACTAACTGCTGTAGATATGAATTAGAGCAGAACTAAAACCAAGTACTGAGCATTAGCATGAGGGGAGTGCTTGAGCACAGCCCAGCATAAGATGGGAGCCTGCTGTATTCTCCTGTTCAGTAATGGGGCTTGTGTGTTTATGGCACACCTGAAGGTAAAGGTTAGCTGGGGAGTCACTTAGACTTTATTAAATTTTTTTAAAATGTGTAATGACAACTGAAATCACCAGAATGCACTTTCCAATTAAATTGGGCTTTTTTTGTGTGTGTATTTGTGTAGGAATATATGGATTGAGTAATTCTTTGTTGGATACACCATGGAAGAAACTTCAGTATGGGAAGCAGCTTTTCACAGAAGTGGTCAAGAGAAGTCAAGACCTTACCAAAGAAGATTTGGTGAAGGAGCTTCTTACAGTGATGAATAATCAAGAGCCGTAAGAACATGATAGCTGGAATTTACTCAAATACAATATGATCCATTTAAAAACATGCATATAAAAACTGTTTTGAAGGAAAAAAGCACTTTACCTTCATATTAATTGAAAGTAATGTTCTCACAGAGCCTGACTTTCAACAATACTGATTTTTAAGCAGGAGACACAATTAAGGCTACTGCAGTTTTAGACCTCATCAGCTGCACTGGTTTCTCTGTGCCCTTTTTTTAAAAGATTGCATTTCTTAATAAGGGCAATGAGTGCATGACTAGGGATGTGCAAGCTGCTTGCTGTCAGCTTTTTGAAGGCTCACATAGGTTTGGTTACTGCATTAAAGAAAGCACTTATTTACATAGATCATAAAATGCTTTGGATGGGAAGGGACCTTAAAGATCTCCTGGTGCCAACCTCTGTCATGGACAGGGACACTGTCCACTAGCACAGGTTGCTCAGAGACCCATCCAGTCTGGCCTTGAACATCTCCAGGGATGGGGCACCCACAGCTTCTCTGGGTAACCTGTGCCAGGGCCTCAGCACCCTCACAGTGGTGAGTAGGTTTGTGTTTGTAGGTTTTACTGTTCTGTATTGCTGCTCAGAGTGTAGACAGAGGGTGGAAAAGCAACACTTCAAAATACAGCCGGCTGCTTTCCTCAAAAGTACAGTTGTTTCAGGCTAAGCGGGGGAAGGAGAAAAGGAAGTATGTGTACAATTCAGTCAAGGAATTTTCAGTCAGGGTAGTACCCCAGAGATGAGTTTGAGATACAAGGAAGGTTCCTGCACTCCCAATTGATGGCACAGTGAACCTGAACCCATCAGCTGGATGTTCAGAAGGAAAGGACGTTGATAGCACTACGTTCTGCAGACATGGAGTAGGGTACAGGAGGTGCTGTGGTCCAAATTCATATCACTGCTCACCGTCTGGTAACTTTCATGTTTACCTTGCCTTTTATCTGTTTGGGAAGTGATTAGAGTTGAAGCAAAGCTGTTTCTGGTATATAGATTCAGTTGCCCAAATTTTGCAGCAAATTTTAATGCTGGCATTCATGAACGTGGTATTTTTCAGTGGTTCAAAATAAAGTTTTGTATAAGAACTCAGACATCTGAGCAATGAGTAGTAATTGGGGAGTCTGCTAAGCTGTCTTAATAGTTTTTTTTTCATCTGCTATCACATCAAGAGATTTTTTAAAAAATTGTTAGACTTTATACTTTTTACTAGTAAAAAGACAAAGGTATAAGATACAATATAGTCAAATGATCCTCCCTTAATGTTCAGTAATTCCATTTGATCTCATCTGAAACCATCTGACTATGAAAGGGAAATATTTACTTACAAAAAGCAATATTTAAAACTAAGCCTGTAATCTTTCCAAATCACACTTCAAGATGAAATGATCTTTTCATAATAAATATGAACATGTGGATATGCACTAGCTTTGAACTTCCTTAAAATATCCTGTTTCATATTACTTTATGATCTCTTTGTGTGTGGATATTGCAGGAATGTAGTGGGTACAGCAGTTGGTTTAATCACAGAATTCCATTCTTTCCTGATGGGTTTTTATCCTTTACCCCCTCTGTTCTGCTTCAGCCCTGCCTTTGGCTGTGATCTCAGGGATGTCCTGGAACTCCTTCCAGATCAAGGGGTCTGAATGTGTTCATATTGGAGATTTTTTTTTTTTTTAAACTACTTTCCTACTTTTTTCAGTCAATTACCAGACCCTGCAATTGAAGACCAAGGGAAGGATTACGTCCGTCCCATCCTGAACAAGTATGCGGCTTTGTGCGTTCGCTGTCCGGGTTACGGAACAAGGTAAAAAACTCCTAGCCAGAAATAGATGTGTACTGCATCAAAGCACATCTCAAATCAAATTGGGCTATTGTAAGGTTAAATTCTATAGTGACTGCTTTAATTTTTTTAAAAATATTAATCTGTTATAATTCAGTCATGTATTTCCTTGGTCAGTATTTGAGTGTCTGGGATTTGCTGCTGAAGAGCATTTGAAGCTCACGCTGTGGTTCATCTTTGATGGAGAGCACGGCACAGCTTTACCTTGTCCCAGACAAGATAATACAGTTCTCCTGCTTCCCCAGTGTAATAGCAGATCTGAGCACATCTAACTTCGATCTTACCAGAGATTTGCAGAGCACATTTCTCCTCCACGAGCAGGAATCATGTCACCTGCATTGCTAAATCAGAATTTTCCTTAGAAATTGCACCATAAAATGAATCTGCCATTTTTATACATTAAGAACCTATTGCTCTTGTTCAGAAGAACTGTATTTCCACTTCTCCCTTAACTGATGCTGCTGTTTTTACGAGATATTCTTACCCTCTGCTCTGACTATTCCACCAAAGCTGCAAGAAGAATAGAATAATGCAATGCAAATCTTCATTTAATCTCCAGTGGGACAAAATTGCTGGTGAACCCTGTTGCTGGTGGTGGGGAATTGCTGCTCTAAAAGTCTGCCAATAATTTTGCCAGAATGGTCTATGGCAGGGTCAACCATAGTATTTCCTCTGTAGAGATGGGAGTTGATAAGCAGAGTGCTCACTGCTGCAGGCATTTTAAGTTGGTATTCTGAGAGAGATACTTAGTATTTACAGTGGTTTCTTTAAATGTATTAAAAGAACATTTTAAATACAGGATAATGAAGACATAGCATGGTAACAAAGCACGTTCCTCCCCTTGCTTCACAGATTGGAGTCCAGCCATTTCCAAGGAAACAGGGATAACTTGGTAGAAATACTGACCTTCTGCTGGTGAATTAGCACACATTTCAAGTCTCCCTACTGCTATAATTGTATGCTCGCACTTACCTTTCCCTTAGCAACAGGGCTTAGTGAATAGAGGTTGTTAACTGGGCCTCACTTTCTTATGAGTAAATTAAGTTCTTTTTCATATGAGTGGACAACTGTGAAAGTGACTTGGGAAAGGCCACCGGATCAGGATGGTGCAAAATTCCTACTGTCAGTCATCCCTTTGTGGAAGGGCACTGCAGTGTCCATGGAGAAATGGCAGCTTAGCCAAGGCAAAGTGGAATAGGTGCACAACTGGCATCTGCTTCTTGTGAAAACAAAGTTCCTCTTTGGAACATTCCTAGAGAGATACCTTGTTCCTGATCACATATCAATGTCCTGTGATAATAATTAACATACACAATTGATTTGAAAGAAAGGAATGAAGTGAGTACTATTGATACCAGTAATCCTTATGGGTTCATGTAGGGTGTGAAGAAAAACTTAGTTTTATGTTACTTCTCTCTGAATGGAGCACTTTGCACCAAGTTTAAGCTTTTACCATATTCTCTGCAATGAGCAGGTTTGTGTGTCAGCTGCTGCAAGTGCAGCAGGGAATCAAAGCAGTGGCATGACAAGAACAGACTGAAAATGCCCATTTGAACTTGTCAGGATGATTTCTGCCCTGCTCGTGTGTTGAGCATGTGCTCAGTAAAAAAAAAAAAAAGGGTTAAAACATTTGGGAGTGAGGGATGGCAGCCTGGAAGTTGCTGTGGTGGAGCCCAGGTGTAACCTTGTGCCGTTGGCTGTTGCAGGACGAACACGGTGGTGCTCATCGATTCCGAGGGGTGCGTTACTTTCACCGAGCGCAACATGATCAATGCTGATGTCAACCAGTGGCAAACAAGCACCTATGAATTCAAACTGCACAGTTAACAACTTTCCACATGAATGGTTTGTAATAACAGCAATGAGACAACAAGCCATTAAGCTCTAGTAAATGTTTTGTGCCAGCCTCCACAAACTAAAAATAGCAAGGAAAGCAAAAGTTTAAATAAACTGGTATCATACCCTGTCAAGCTCACAAATGCTTTGGAGAAAACCACATAGAGATGCTTTTTTTTTTACATGAAGTAGCAACTTATAATCAAAAATATTTTATTTAATACCACCCTACTTTCAGGGCAAGGCCATCTTTATCCAAAACAAAGTCATTGCTTTTTTGTAGGTGTGGATTTTTTTAAAGATAAGTAGACTTAAACTTGTTTTTAGTTCTAATGGTGGGGAAATATTTGCTGCTTTTATTGTTCTGTATGAAGGTTTTACCAAACTTAGCATTACCTTCAACATATGCTGTTAAGATTGTACAGCTGATGCCAATGTGCACTAAATGAATGTATGTTGTCCTGGTAGTATTAAGTGCTTTAGTCTTATTTAAGCTTTTCAGTGCCATGGTGCAATGTTCTGCCTGGGGAGGGCAGAGATGGGGGGATTCTTTACATTTGTTTTTCTATAGTTAGTATAGCAATACATCTTATTTCTAAAACTTGATCTGAGAATCAGGGTAGGGAATTTAGTTCAGTCTCTGTTCACTTTTACTGAAAGAACCATGGGGGCAGGCTTGCATATCTTTGACCTGAATAAAACTATTTGTGCTGTGACCTCCTGTTTCCTGATAGTCTAATTAGCAGTATTGGTTTTGTTATTTTCTTCTCCAGCAAGCAGGTAAGGAATAGGTACCTGTTTGCAAACGGAAGCTGAAGATGAGGTTTTCATGTATTGGCTGTTTTGTACATACAAAATTTTGGATTAATTTCTTTATTGATAGAATGTGTTACAGCCTAGAGTGGATTCCATCTCATGGATTATTAATAGAAATAGCTATGTGTTGTAAGGTGACACTGTTGCAGTCTTATATTGCTGAAAAAGTTGAATATTAAGAGATACTTCCTATGTTCTAACACCTGTGAATTAAAAAGCTATTTAAATGCATACTTTTTTCAATTATTCAGTGCCAGTGTAGGTAATGGAAGAGTCTAGCTAATAACAGGATATTTGAAAACCCTAAGCTATTTTTGTTTCTATTGATGTTCTGTTTTGACTTTTTTTGAATACTGAATATTAGGTTAGTAATGGATCACCACTATTTTTTTCCTTTAGGTATGCTGACTGTATTTTAACAAGCCTCTGATTTTAATTAGTTATTGCAAAGTTGTCAGATTTTTGATACTCTTTGGAAGTTTTGCAGCTGTGTTTCTGTACTCAAGCGTGTGTATTTTGGCATTCTCACGTGTGTGTGTAATGGAGGCAGCAGTAAATGAGACTTTAAATTGAGGTGAAGCACTGTGAAAGGCCATTCCCAGATTTGTATTTGTCAGGAAGTGCTAAAGCAGCATTTAGTCAAATATCTTATTTATATTTTCATATTTAAATAGCTTCTAGATACAGGACTGCTTACATGACTAGTCACAGGTTGTGGATTCGGTTCTGTATAAATGACTTTTTGACCACCTTGACTGCAAGACAATCAACAATCGTGTTGGGTTGTACATGGCTTAGAACTCAAGCCTTCCAGACTGTCCTTCTGAGCTGCAGGAAATGGTCAGCCCTTCATAATTTATTGATGACTTCTTAAACCCTATATTTGTATGGATAAAAATGTTAACTGTTATTTTTAGATGCAGAGAAGTAGCTAAAGCTGTCTTAAATTTGAGTTTGATACATGCATACCTAGAAGCAAAGCCCTGCCTCAATAGCTTGCTCTGAGAGTTTGCATAGCAAACTTTTTTATATCTACTTACAAATAGTGGATATTTAAACATGAATATTCTCTTTGAAGATATCATAAAGGCAAGCAAAATGCATGCTAAAAGCATTTGTAAACTTCAGTATTTATAGCAGTCCTGTAATAATGAAAATTTATTCTTAGTTTTTACATATAGGCAAAGAAAGGTGAGTCAGACCTTAGATGTAAATATGGATTATAATCATGTATTTTGATATGCTTGAATCAAAATTCTGAATCTGGGATTTGCTTTTTCTGACAAAATAAACAGGAAAGAGCCCAATCCTTGGATGTTGTTTTTAATCACATCAGAATAGCTAATAAAGTGAGGTTTTTAACTTCTTTGGAAGCTTTTGTGCGAGTTTTGTCATTGGCTTCAGTGGAAACAGGATCAGGACTGCTGTGCAGATATCAGCAAGTGGTGTTTGACCACAGAAGTGATGAGGTATTTGTCAAGTGCATGATCTACTCTGTGTCAATTAGAGTTGCAGTGAATCCACTGGAAAAAGGATACTGTACTTGCAGTTATCAAAGAAAGTGTTTTATTTTTATAAATGTATTTTTAATAATAAAAGGGAATTTTAAATACCAGTTTTAAAGGATATAAAGGAAAAAGGTGTATATAGGAAACTACTGCATGGCATTTTACTAAGTTTGCTTATACATACCATCTCTTCAAAGTCATACATTTACAAGAGATTTTTGTTTCCTGATTTTTTTTTTTGAATGGTAGTGGAAGAAATTTTAAAATGTGTAAAACCTCAACTATGGTTTTTTGCTTAAAATTGTGTCATAATTGTTGTTTACATGTGTGTTCAAACTAGAATCAGAATAAAGTCAAGCTGGTGACCAGTCTTTGTTGGCATTAGATTGTGCATTTTTGCACATATGTTTTTGTTCATTTGCCTGTAATTTGGTGTGATACAATGAAGTAAAATCTTTAATGCCATATTAACAATGAAGGAGCTGTAATTTAAGTTCTATTTCTGGCACTTAATTCCATTTTAAGAGAGCTATATTTTTTCTGGGGTTTTTATGTTGTTGTGGGTATTTCCTAATTCTGTGCTATTGTATAGTTGTCTTATACAGGTAAGAAATTGGAAAATATTTGAAAGATAGGAAAGAGCAAAATTAATTCTTCCTTAGGGAAAAGTGGAGCCTCACAAAATTCTACTGGAGGATGGGAATCCATGTTCACTGTGGAAAAGGTCTGGATCCTTGGCAGACCTGAGACTCTCCTGTTACACTGAGTAGAGCCTGCATTAATGTTCTGCTGTACTGGCCCCTGCAGTGGAGGGGAATTGTCCCATCTCCCTTGTAATAGCTTAATAAAACATACCTGAATAGAGGAGGGGGAGTTGGGCCTTTGGAGGTCCTCACTGTGTTCAAAGCTTAATTGATATTTGTTGTTACAAAGGAAGTACACCAAACTAAATAATTAAGATAAAATATTGATAAGACTTAGAACATTGTTTTTGTAATACTGTAAGGAAATAAGTAATTTTGGAATGAATCTATCAAATACTAAGCAGTAATAAGACAAAAATTAAAGTATCTCACATTTCAATTTTGGCCTGTAGAACTTAAGGCACATTTATGGCTTAGCAAGCATCCCTATTTATATGGAATATTAGCTAGTAGGAGTTAGTTTTATTTCATTCAGATTGATGTAACAGGACATGGCTGATGTTCTTCATCTGATTCATTTTCTGCAGAGAAGTCTTGTTGATAGCTTCTGAGGATCTGGGAAATAGTCTTGACTCGGTGAAAATAGAATCAGTACTGCAATCAGCTGGAGAGGCATGAACTGTGAGAATTACAAAACCCATCAGTGTGACTCATGCTGCAAAATGTAGGTTAAGGTGAACAGAAATGTTGAATATATTTCATATATATATATATAAATTATCTCTCTAACATTGTGTATCAAGTACTTAGAAGCTGAATATTGTATCATACTGACATGCTTAAATTTACCATATCTTTTAAAACTGAAGACATAAGCACTGAACTTTTGATCACAGAAGAGGGAGAAATAATAAATATTATAATATTAAGCAGGATAACCAGAAATGACAATGCATAAGTCACACACAACATGAATGACAAAAAAAGCAGTATCTCTGCTGCTGTGCATTAAATTTTTGTGTCTTTGTACTAGAAAGATAAATGGAGAAAAATAAATGAAAGCTAAATGCAGATCAGAAGATGTAGAAAGGAAGGGGGAAACACAGAACACACAATGATGTTCTGGTTTGTGATCCTGTTCTGTTTGAGGCCTCTGAGAATGACAGTGCCTACCAAGGCACTCAGGTGCCTTCCAGCTTCCCTCTGGTGATGCAGGAGTGTTTTCCATCAGTGTCTCACCTGATACACAGAGCCAGGCCTGGTCAGTAACTTGCTAGACTGGGTAAACACATTGCTTGCTTCTGTTCTGTGGAGAAAACCACATCACTTTTCAGATGTTAATTAACATATATTAAATAATATACTGGAAAATATGTGGGGCCAGCAGTGTCTCTTCTTGTGGTACATTATTATAATTATATTCAATGGTTGAGGTTTTTGCCTCTGTTAAAGGAATGTACTCTTCCAAGACGAAAGTGAATGAGGAAGCTAGGGTTGTTTTCTTTCTCTGTGCTATCTCTGCTGTCAATAGCTACTCAAAATAACTATGTAAAACCACATCTTAGTCAGATGCATTATCCATCTCCTGTTTCCCATGTCTCACTGGAATGACTGCCATTTAGAGAGGAATTAACTGTCCTTTCAATTACAGGTGGGTCTGCATTTTCACTCTGGTTTTATTAGTGCCCTTACATGGCTTTCCTGTTTGTCCCTGTTTACTGTGCCTTGGCTCACATTTCAGGGCAGCCTCATGTGCCAGGTTTCAGATGGAACAGAACAGGTAAGTGTGCTTGAGGAATGCACCAAGTGTTCTCCAACAGGTAATGAGTTTAACCTGAGAAAAACTGTCTGAAATGAACCTCGCGTGAAGATTTAAATTCTCTGCACCAATTGTTTTGCTGCATAAATCTTCATATGTTGGCCTGTTGTACTTCTAGATGTAGCATGTATAGATGTGTTGTATCACTGTCTTTGCAATATGGCAATTGCAAATTTTTCTGTTTTCTTTAGCAATATATTGTGCCAGTCAAGTGTGAGTTCTCTCTTGTTGTAATGTGCGTGAGTTTAGACTGGCAAAGCGATCCTGGGATGGCAGTTGCATTAAAAACAGCCCTAGCAGCACAACTGTGCTTTCAGAACTGTAATTTATTTGGCCTCTGTCAGGGAAAACAAAGGTACTGACATTTATGGTTTTACTTATATAAGTGCAACTACACCTGGATTTTTGACAGCCGAAGATTACGCTCCTGATTCACGCCTGTGTGCTGCCAGCAGTGTAGAGAGGAGCCCAGGCTGAGGGATTGCAGCAGCAGCTTCTTAGCTGTAGTTCACACAAAGTGTGTACAACCAAGTGTGCTTTGTTACCACAGATTTGAGTTACAAACATCATGGCTCACATGAAAAATTACCATGCAGCAGCAGCTGGGGAGAAGGCAGAATGTCTGAAGTAGTTGTCAGTGCAATACTACCACAACTCTGTGAAGTGACTAAGATTGACTTGCAGGGGTGGTTTAACTGGAGGAGATGCGCGATGTGCAAACAGCCACGAGGCTGACTCAGAGGATGGGTTGTTTTTTGGTTTTTTTTAAGTTTATAAAGAGCAGATAAATATTGCCTATTCCAGCACAGTGTTCTGAACTATTTGGATGACAGGACCTATAGAAATCAAAGGTTGAAGACTACTATTCTGTCCCAGATAGATGTTATTTCTTTTATTCTAATATTCCCCCTAGATCAATTGATCTCAATTGAGATCCTAAATGCAGGATCTCAATTGAGATCAATTGAGATCCTGCATTTAGGAATGCAGGATCTTCAGCCATGGGAATAGTTTTGTTCTATGTATGAAGAATAAGTAAGGGAAGCCTCAGTCACTGCAGGATAGCACCTGCCCAGGTACAACTGGTGCAGGTGCAGTTGAACAGAATGTTCCTTCTGCATGGCTTGTGCAGCCCAATTTGTAATGTGAAGGTCACTTGGTTATGGCCTTATTTTTTCTTGTTTTAACTTCCAGATTTCAATACAAAGCTGTTACTTTTTGTTTGACCACTTGGACATCATACCCCTTGTTAAGCAATACTGTCTTTAGAAAAATGTCTGCATTATTGGGAAAATTCTGCCAGGAGTCTGAAACTTGGGAGAACCATTTGGCTGAAGTATTTCCAACAAGAAAATCAAAAGTCATATTTGATTCTGTAGACAACACAATTTAGATTATGTTGAATCTGTGAATGGCAAGAGCAAGATTAGTAGTTCTGTGGTATCGTTGAGACAAAGAACCTGTCTACTTCGATTATTTTTTGTAGCAATCAACCACCTGTTTTGACATCTGAGAACCGACCTGAGATTGCTCATGGGGTCCTTTTGACATCTTTCCATGGCTGTGATGTCTGACAGAGATTAGATTGAGGAGAGCAGACTGCAGCAAAAAGTGAAAGACAAAGACATATAATGCAAGCAAATACCAGTTCACCAATGCCACAAAAAAAAGTAAAAAGCTTCAGTGTAACTTATTTTACTGAAATAAAAGTAATGGAGGCTGAGCAAAACTTGTCTTGCAGCAGCTTTTGCTGTTGGAACAGCACAGTGTGTGCTGCAGTTACTGACATAGGAAGAATATGAAAAAGCCACTGGCTCCACCTAATTTTCATTCCGATGAATGCAGCCTGTTAACTTCATTGGGAAGCTCATAGTTTTGTCTTACAGGCTTGATGGCTGTATTTTGTGTTCACAGCAGTAGTTTCTGTCCAGCCTTCAGTATCTTGTGTGTGAAAATCTCCTTGTCATTAGGAACTGATTTTGTTGCTAATGACCCTTCATGATGTTATGGTTAGTCCTGATTGCACCATGCAGCTGGACCTGTACACATCTAATTCAAAAGTTGAAGATTTTTATGCATGTTTGACAAGTCTTCCATCAGAAGTCCAGGTGACAAAAATTTTGAGGTGAATTTTGCACCTTGTTAGACAGAGCAGATGAGATCAGATCAGGTTTAATTCTCCAGGGGTCACATCAACCTTCTGGTTTAAAAATGTAACCACAATTTGAGCATTTTTTTAATGAAAACATTGTTTTGTTAATGGATTATTATCCTTTTGTTCATAAAAGTTAGAAGTCTATTTCCCTGTAGTGTCAGTGTCTCAAAGAATCAGCTGTTGCACCACTAATTTAAGACATTGTATTAAGGTTCTCTGAAAACAGATGCACATTGGAAAAACTAGAACTGGTTATTTTTTCATTTTTTAAGCACAGCAGGCATTTTGATTCTCCAGCTCTATGCAAAAATCTATGTGTATCTCATTGATCCTAACTGAAGCACTGCTGTTCATGTACATATAAAAATGTAACCTGTTTTCTGAATATGGGATCTTCTTACTGCAGTAGTTCATTGATACAGTCACATAAATAGGATGCCAATGAGTCACAATACTTGCATTTTTATAGGCCCTTTGAGAGGGACCATCTTCTGTCCCAGTGTTAGCAATCTGAGGTGACCTGACACAGCAAATGCCAGCATCAACTCAAGCTGTTTACTTAATTGTGAGATCTTTTTCCTCAGCTTTGACAGTTGAAGTGTGACGTGAGTGGCTGTTCTGCAAACCGTGGGTGTTTATTAAATGCACATTCTGAAGTGGTGTGTTTTAGCCTTAATAAAAGCAGTCATAATTTAAAAATCACTAAAATAATGGTTTGAGTGCAGAAGCCTGTTAAGAGGTATTAAAAATTAGAAACTGCTTTTAGTGGAAACTGTGTTCAGTTTTTGATGGCAGCTTGCAGTGATTTAAAGCAGTTTCCGTAACCTGATCTTTGTGTTGATGCTGTACCGTGATGTTATTTCCAAATTATCACCCTATCATTAGATGTGTGGTGCAGTGAGACAAACACAAAGGCGGAAAGACCTAACAGCAGTCTTCTGAGTAAGTTTTAAAAGTTTTTCATAGCAGTATTTGGGGACCTCAAAGACATGAGATCAGTGAAACACTAGAAGATTCTCATGTCCTGAAGTTACATGTGAAGCAAGCACAAACTTACTGTTGTTGGCGAAACCAGGATGCAGTATCACAATATTTTGTGTCTGATGTTGATTTCAAACAAGTGAAGGACAAAAGTAACCCTAAAAATAAGTATATTAATAAAAGCTCTATCGCTCACAAGTTATAAAATAATAGAGCAAATTAGGACAGCAAATGTTCATTAACGCTTTAGAAATAATTTTACATAAATTATGTAAGATGTTTTCAATAATTATTTAGTAATCCTGTCTAAACTCTACAGTCAGATTTGGGACTTGTTCTGTGAGGTGCTTGGTACACAGATCAGCAGAAATGGCCCTACTTTGATTTATCCTTTCTAGGTAAATCAGTCTTGTAGTAATGCTGTAGTTTTGCTGCTTAAAGACACAAAACTGCGTTTGCAGGGAAAAGCGGCTTTTTTGTTGTAGCTGGTACAGGGGGAAAAGGCCCGAGCGGTGCCCGGGCCACACAAAGGATCCGCCCGCCCCGCCATGGCCCGGGCCCTTGAAGGCGGGCCTCTCTCGCGTTTCTATTGGCGGAGCGCTGTGACGGGCACGGGAACGGGCCAATGGCAGCCAGTATTTCAAATCGGTGACCGCGGACGCTGCGCACACCATTGGCTCGGCGCGCGCGGGGTCCCGCCCGCGGGCAGCGGAGGGGCCCAGCGCAGGCGTTTAAAGATGGCGGCAGCGCGGAGTGCGGGACGGCGATCGTGAGGCGGCCGGACTCGCCCTCGCCCTCACCCTCACCCGCAGCCCCGGCACTGGAGCGGCGGGGCCGCCGGGGATGGCCCAGGTGGGTGCGGGCCCCGCGGGGTGGCGGGCAGGGCGGGCCTGCGCGGGCACCAACCCCTCCGCCCCACAGGCCGCAGCGCCAGCGGGCCCGCCGCGCTCCTGCCGCCTTCCCGGAGCGGCCCCCGGGCGCGGAGCCCAGAGGAGCCTCTCCCCGAGCACCGACATCCCAGCGCTGGAAGGTGCCGCTCTGCCTGGCCGGTATTGCCGTGCGGCGCTTCCCCTGCGCCCGGCCTGAGCGGCCTCTGTTCAGAGCCGCCGCCTACCCCCAGCCACCTCCCTGGGATTGTGTTTGGGAAGGAAGCGCCATGCGTGTGCCCTCGGCCCCTCCTGCTCCGGGGTGGTGGGGGTACCGGCTGCGGCCGTGCCTCGGTCCGGGTGTGCCCGGCCAAGGCGGGCCCGGCGGTGCCGCCGCACGCAGCCCGCGGCCCGCGGCCCGGAGCGGGTCTCGGTGCGCAGCAGAGTCGGGAAGAAAAGGCACCAACGCGTGTGCGGGCACACAGAGACTGTTTTAGTTCTGGTACATTAAAGGTAACGTGATGTCTCTGTAACTCTCAGGATTCTTCTTAATGTGTTTCTTTCTATTAATAGCAAATTATCTTCTTCAGTCTCTGAAAGGTTAATTCTCCCAGCTTTCTTCATTTTTTTTTTTTTTTGGGTTGGAAACAGTTCCTTTTGTACCTCCTTTTCTTAGGCTTCGGGTTTGTCTGCAAAGTTTGTTTGCCCGCTGAGACCTGAATACCCAGGCGTTGCTCGACCATAAACTGGAATTGGGTGAACACGTTCAGTTTCTTGTTTCCGTTAGGTTGCGAGTTAGAGGTCTTGGAATTAGATCTTGTATTTTTGTTTTGTGATTTGAGAGGTTGTTCTGTTTGGGTAATTAAACTCGGGGGCTCTTATTTTTAATTCTGGATGAGAAGTTGAGTCACTAGACAGCTCTTTTTGATTATCAGGATTGTTTCGCTATTTTAGAGAAAGAGAAGGGATTTTGGTTCCTTATGTCTCTTTTTTTTCTTTTCAAGTAAGAAGCTTACATATGATAGGAAAGGAAGAATATATTTTCTCTTTCCTAGGCTCTGATATTTGCCTTTTAAAAATCAGTTTCTTGTCTTACATAATTAATCAAGCCATCTAAACCCTGCCAGAAAACTGCTCAAGCTCTAAAAGCAACTGTTGTTTTGCCATTTCTGAGGATGGCTTTCCAAAATTATGTACTCTGTTGCACTGAAATGGAATAAAGTGATAAGAACTAGAGAACTTCTTGAGCCGTGTCTCTGTTTGCCACTGGTAATTGTTGTTGGGCTCTGGCTGCATTTTCTTGGTGTCTTGCTTACACAAAATAAGTGCCTTGGTGCTGACTTGGTGACTGACTTACACAAAGTGGTTGTTTTGTTCAGAATCTTTCCACACTAAAGCTGATAAGGAGAAGAGCTGAGTTCTTACATGTAGTATTATCTTAAAGGATATTTTCTTTTGGTACTTTCTTTTCTGGTTTAAAGAAAATAAATCCAGTTATTCAGGCTTTGTTTTGGGTTTGTGGGGTTTTTTTTTTAGCAGTGGTAATAAATAGGATTAACTTATTTCTAGAGTTGTATGTGTTGAAAAGATACACTAGCTATAATGAAAAGAAGGTAGATGACTGTGAGTGGGGAATTATTTGACATGGGTTAATGGATCAGCACCTGAGTTGCCATTTGGGGCTGGTGGAGGACTTTGTATTTGGTTAGCAAATGAGGAGAGTTTGCTCTGAGCCACTCTTCCTTTTGGGGTCCGCTGAATGTGAAGTTAGCAGTCTCTGACACAGTTTCTATTCAAAAGTGACTTTTTGAAGAGAGAATCTGTGGTATGCTGTTCCTTGCTGCAGCTACATGTATTTGCAAATAAATTGTGTTCTTTATTAAATTCATTTCTAGACTGCTGACCTGCTGTAACTGAAAGGAATTTTTCTTTGAGTTTGGGCAATGCTGAAATATCCACATTTTAATATTCTGGTTTTTTTCTGCCTTGAAAAAGGATACCCTTTTCTCTGTGTGTTTCTCTCCTGTCCCTTTTCTGTCTGATTGTGGGAATGGGCAGTGGTACTTACTAAACAAAGTAGTTTTGTTTTGTTCCTTTCTGCACTTAAAGGACATCTGTAAGACAAGCAGACTAAGATTACTCTGCTTTCTTTGGGGCATATATGGTTTGCTATATTACATTTGTACGCCCCCACCCATATCTGCATTGTTTAGTTTACTTTGTGGCATGAAGCTTTTTTAAATGATTAGCTAAAATAAGAGTAAGCAGTTAAAAATGTGGAAATTCCATGTGCTGGTGATGTGTAGAACATGAGCTGTGCACTGACGTTGTCAGTGTTTGTACTGCCTGGTGCAGCTGCCAATGGTGCTCTGTCTCTTTGGAAGGAATCCTTATGGAAACTGCTAATGGAACTTGGTGGAGCCTTGGAGAATAAAATGTTATTTCAGGACAATTCAATGAAGGATGACAGTAGGAAGCTGACTTATGTTACGGTGTAACTTGGTATGCTGAGCCTTTTTGTGTGTGGCTGTTATGTTCCCTTGTCTGAAGCCCATTTGGCTGTTTGTAACCTACCAGCTCATCTAACTCATCCTTTTGCCTTTTCTCCCTTCTGTCTGTCTTTTCAAATACCTGGTAGCTCAGTGGCTTTGTTGCTTTGTTTTGTTGGGGCTTTTTTCCCAGCCCCTGATAGAAAGGACATAGTGTAATGTCAGCTGGCAGGGAAGTAGATGGGAATTGGACCTGTGTTCCACTGCTTCTGCCTTGCTTTTTGTGGCTTATAGGCAGGTATTGTAGCCCACTGGAACTGTACAGCTACTGTTACCTATCATCAAAAGAGAGAAAAAACCCTTGTTTTTAGTGTTAGAATAGTAACAAACAGACCTTTCTTCGGAGGCTTTCAGGTGTCTGGTCATGATGGGCACACCTGGCACCAGATTTCTACTATTACAGGGTTAATTAATTAGGATATAACAGGTACATCCAGGAGATTCAGCTGCCCCTGTAACCCATCCCTGGACCAGCCCCTTGGAGTTGGTCCAAGGGTTCTCTGCCCACTTATGTCTTACTGTAGGTCCCCTACTTAGAATAAGACTAAACAATATTCCAGGAATGTGTTTAGAAGGTCAGCTTATTGTTCTAAAATCTAAGGGAAAGGGTAGGAAAAGTACCAGAGTTAATTAAGCTATAATAATATATATAGCTATATTATAGTAGTCTAGAGAGCTGCAAATATATGAAAAATGTATAAAAAGCAAAAATCTTTCTGGCATCACTACCAGACTGTTATTTTACCTAGGGATGTGGCAGGTTCATGGCTAGAAATGGAAAGCTCATTTGAACCCTTTTCCTGAGCCAGTGTGTGCTGAGGAGCAGACAATCCCTGGCTGTGACTTGCTGTTCATTGTTCAGCTATTCATCGTTTCACAGCCAGCAAGAAAGGGAAGGCAACAAGAATGTAATTGTTACCAGGGCTTGAATAGAATAACCAGACATCTTTCCTGCAAAGAGCAGAGGTGTTGTATCAGTGAATTACCCAAGCTGGGCAGGTGAAGGTTAAGTTATGTTTTGACATTGGTGTTATTAAAACTCTTTAGCATAGGAGCAGGACACGTATCAGGGGTCTGGAAGTGGCATTCACAATCATGTCTTAGCCTTGTCAAAAATAAGTCTTTCTTGTTGGACCAGGGAGCTCCTTAACACAAGGGAAGGCTTTGCTCTTTCAAATTCTAGAATGCTGACTTCAGTATTCCATTTCTGTGGGAATTCTGCTTACTCTTTTGTTCAAGAGTCTTTAGAAGACTCTTTAAGATGGAAAAATGAGATGACTTAGGCATTTAGTTTCAAGGAGTTACTGAGCTCATGCTGTGACTTTTGATTCTTTTGTTCAGAATTAAGACACTAATGATTTACTGTGAAGAATTTAATAATTTATCATTCACTTTTTTTTTTTTTACTTTTTTAATCTGAAGAGGAGGAAATCTATAGACAAATTTATCTCTGGGGATGTTCTCTACATTATACATTCCAGAACCTGTTGAAAGATGAAGGAATTGGTCATTGTATTGAGGTCACCTTGTAGGATAGAATGGAGTTAGATAGACTTGATTGTCTTACTACTAAATGAACCATACCAATCTGAGAATTAATGTGTTGGTATCAGAAAAGATGAGATTATTTTAGAGTTCTTACCAGGTTTTTTCCTTAGTAATTTTATAATGCATGTCAAACTCAGTGTGTTGGATGTGTCACAATTTTGAGTAGATTTAAAAAACCTTACACACATCAAAAAGACACCACAAAATATGAATTCCTCTGCTGCCCCAGCAAAACTTGCTTTGTTACCATATTAGAGTTTGCTCTATATTATGCTTTCTTCCAGCTTCCAGGTAGGTAACTTCTGCATATTGCTGCATTTTAATTGATCCCATTACAACTTTTGATTGCCAGCTTTGTGCCTTGCCCCAGTTGGTGTTTGGATATTGCTGTTGGTTTGTTCTGCCTGGGCTGGCATAGAGATACATGAGAGAATTACCCTAATTACCCTTGGTTTCTCTAAGTCCCTCATGACAACCCAGACCTTCTGCCCTGTTGCCTTCAATGTTACACAGCAACATGAGAGATCTTGGAGCTTGTCTTTCCAAAACACTTGGGGAGATTTTCTCTGCTAGCTGGGAGTACTTTGAGCAGAGCAGATTCATCCAGCTGACTGCTTGGGGCAGAGTGGCAGTGCTTCATTTCTAGCTTGTAGGAAGATTTAAGCCCAGTTTGGGCTGGCATGGAGAGACTTGGAGAAACCAAAATAAGCAGGTAAGAAATGATCCTTCTTTTCCCCAGGTGCTTATAGTCCTGCAGAGATGACAAAAGTATAATTGAAGGAACCATCGTAGACATGGTAGAAGGAACCACTAATGTGAAAAATAAGCCTTAAACACTCCCCATGCCCTGTAAAATTTCCTGGAGGAGTTGAATACTTTTTCCGGGTTAAATTCCCTAAAACATTCTAACTTCTAAATACCTTCCAAAATTAATTTGAGCTTTAATGCTGTGTATCTGAACCTGAATTCCTTGGACATAATGAATAAATAGTTCTACAGTAGTGCAAAATACAAGATCAAATGTCTAATATCTGGTTATCTAGAGAGTAATTTTCTGTGATATTTTAGTAAATTGTGAGATTTCAGAAATAAGCGATAACTTAAATTTTGAAAAGCCATGACCATAGTCTTTAAAATCTTGTTGGTTTTGCAGATTGTCTTAAACTGTAAGCTAATTATCCTTTCTGCTGTGTGGGTAAGTATGGCTTAAATACCAGCTTGTTTCAGATTATGGGAGAATTTCCCCAAAATGCAGTTTTTAGTATGTCATGCTTAATGCCCTGCCTGCTAACAAAGCAGAGGTAGTCAACTAATCATAAAGGTATCTGTGTTAGTAAATTCTTGTGCTGGTGTACAGCTTGAGCAATAAAACCACTCTAGTTTTGGCCTCATTCATTCAAGATGGTATCTGGGTACCCTGCTTTTCTCACTGTAAAAGTGTCACTCTTCTACTTGAAATTTATGCTAGAAGTAGTGACAGGTTTTCTTTCTGCTTGGGATACTATTTCCATTTTTTTCCCGTAACCCTTTTTTTTCTTCTTTTGTTTGTTTCCTCTTGTAGGTTGAAAGAAGAAAAGGAGACCAGCTTGTCCAGTGAAGATGCACTCTTAGTCTTCAGCTATTTAAGCTGAATGCATTGTGATTTCCAATAATTGAGACAGTGATTCTGAAAGCTGTCTACATTAATGAAAAGAACAATGTAGTCAGCTTAACTGAATCATCAGTGTTGCATATTGAATAGGACATGATAAACCAATCCTGATGGACTTATGCATGTTAGGAAAATAGGGATAAACATTTATTAAAGCATTGTTTTTTTTAAAACAGTAATTTTAAAAATGGAGAACTATGAAAATGTACCACCCCTCCCTAAAGAACCTGCAAGAGAAATGAATGTGGAGAATCACACTTGTCGGCCACCTCTGCCGCCCAACGAACAGCCTCCACCACCTCCCCTGCAAACGTCCAGTGACGCAGAGGTAATGGACGTTGGCTCTGGTGGTGATGGACAGTCAGAGACCCCTGCTGGGGACACGCACAGTCTCTGCAGAACACAGCTGCTCACAAAGGGATCTGCCTGCTACAAAAGTCGTCTTATCATAGACCCCAACAGTAGTGACCAAAGCCCGAGAACTGCTCGCCACGCACCGTCAGTTCGAAAGTTCACCCCAGATCTTAAGTTACTGAAGGATGTGAAGATTAGTGTTAGCTTTACAGAAAGCTGCAAAAGCAAAGATAGGAAAGTTCTGTACACTGGAGTTGAGCAGGATTATAAGGCAGATACAGAGTTTGGTATTAATAATGTCAATGGGGATTTGCATGTTTGTCCTTTTGGTGGTAGTAATGGTAAAGCTGCAGGGATAGGGGGTGAAAGTGATGACAAGAAGGATGATGAAAATGATATTGATCAGGAAAAGAGAGTGGAATTTGCAGTTCTGGATGAGCTAGAAGACTTTACCGACAATTTGATGGAAATAGATGAAGAAGGAGGAGGGTTCACATCTAAAGCAATCGTTCAAAGAGATAAAGTGGATGAAGAAACCTTGAATTTCTCCTATGAGGTAAGTAAATCCACAGATCTTTGCTGGGTAAGAGGTTTTCAAGTGTCTAGAAAAAAATACTCAAAGAAATAATCTCTTCTACAAGTGTGCAGTACACGAGTCAAAACCACAGAATTTTTAGAGACAGACCTTTGGCTGAGAAACTCTAAAATGTTTTAGTCAAACTTCTGAGTTGTGTTGTAGCTTCTGTAGTTTTCTGTAAAAGCAGCCTTTAAAAGTCTTCTCACACAATTGCAGTTCATTTTACCATCATAAACTTATTTTCTTATTTTTCAGTCTCTTTACTGGAATCATTGGACATTTCTAATTTCTCTCTGTGTGGAAGTGCATATAAAAAAATGTCTGCTCTCTCTTTGCAAGGGAAAAGGGAGGTTGGTAGGCCCAGAAGGATAGTGTCTGATGAAGTCTCTTTCAGGATGACTTTGATAATGATGTGGATGCTCTGCTGGAGGAGGGTCTTCGAGCACCCAAAACAAGGAGACTAGATAATGAGAAATACGGTGGTGAAAGTGATCACCAGTCTGATGGAGAGACAAGCGTGCAGCCAATGATGACCAAAATTAAAACTGTACTGAAGAGTAAGTTAATGTGCATTTAATAACTGTAGGTCCTGTTCATGGCTTGTGTCTGTAGAACAAAAGAACAAGCAGAGTGTGAGACAGCAGTTTGTGTGAAATCATTAATGTGTTGGAGAATTTTATTGTTGGGAGGCTTCTTATTGTGGAATATGATTTTTCATGTTCTTAAACAGTGAATTTCACTTTTGCTTTTGATCTGTTGTATGTAATAAGAATATATTTTAGTATGTGGATTTGTGTAAAATAATGAGGTGAAGAAGGATGATCTAGGGCTTTTGTCTGGACATTCTGGCCTTTTTCCTGCTTCAGTTACATAACTTCTGCTGTTGAAATTGCCCCATTTGAGGTCTCTATGAATGTAATCTAGGTTAAATATAATAACTAGAAAAGTCTGTGGCTTACATGTATCCAATTTCATTGTGTTAGAAACTACTAATAAAGAAAAGCTGAGAACAAAAACCCATCCAGAAGAATGTAATGGAAAATATTCTGAATTAGAATTAAAACTTAAACATGTACTAGAGGAGTATTTTACAGCTTCACTGTGTTCTGAAATAAAAAAAAAAAACTTGCTTCAAAATTGTAGTAACAGAGGATTGCTAGGAAACTTCCAGCAAAGATGAATCAGCAACTTCTGATTTGTTATTTAGAGAGACACGAGACCTTGGCTTAGTGATGAGCCCTTTGCTGGCTGTTTGGGTCCGTGAATCTGGTGGTATTTCGATGCAAATTTATTCCTGAGTGTCAAATGAAAGTTTTTTAATGGGAAATGAAGTTGCTTCTGAAGCAAGTATGACTTTTCCAGTAAATACTTTCCAGTGGTGCTTGTGATAAGTATAAAAAGACTGAAGAAAAGAGAATTCAGTAATGTAACAAACAAATCAGTCTGTATAAAAATTATTGCTCCTATTGCCTTTAGTTGAGAACATCATGGAATCTCTAATTTTGTGGGATTTATTCTGGGTTAGAGGCATATACCTTGTTATTAAAACAACATCTCTGTGCAAAACATTATTAATCTTGTTCAGTGTCATTTTATTCTCTGGGACAGAAAAAGCAATAAATAAAAACCTGGATTTTATTTCTGTTCTTCTAAGCAGTCTATCCAAGTTTAAAGCCATTATTTGCTTTAAAGGTCGTGGCCGCCCTCCTACAGAACCTTTGCCAGATGGATGGATCATGACATTCCATAATTCGGGCATTCCTGTATATCTGCACAGAGAATCTAGAGTTGTTACCTGGTCTAGACCTTATTTTTTGGGAACAGGAAGCATAAGGGTGAGAGCTGTCAATTTTTAAAATACTTTACTACTATTAAAAAATTAGCTGTGTTCCTGTAAGCAGTTGAATATATTTCTGCTTTGCAGGCTTGTTTCCAGTGTTTGAATTAAGATCCTTGAAAAGTAAATTTTTTTTGTCTGAAAATCTGGTATGGTTTTTCTTAGGTGCTTTGTTTTACTGTTTGGGCAGTTAAAGTGAATGAGTTTATCTTGTCTGGTGCCTTCACTTTTCTAGTATGGCTGCAAGATTGGGGGTTTATTGCACCATGACTTGTATCTAGGGATCATTTCTTTGTAGCTATAAATTAGTCTGAGCTGTGGCTTATGGTCCACATTTGCAGAAGTAAGGCTATGACATTCTTGCACCGAAGGAATCTGCAGAAATTGGATTTAATGCCATGGGCCTATTCCTCAATAAAGCTCAATGGATTTTATGAAAGCATGGAGTATTTGCATGTAGCTGAACAGACTGTAGTCTGCAGCTAAACCAGCAGGATTGTCAGTGACACACAGTGTGAAGGTCCCCCAGGAGTGGCCCTGCTCAGCTCTTGAGGAGAATGATTTTACTAAGCTTGAGCTTAGACTGAATACAAATGGCTTCCATCTTGCTTGCATCTTTTGGGTTTGAGTTTTGCTTTTTTAACCTTGAGATATTGAAACCTTCTGTATTATTTATATTTGCAGAAACATGATCCTCCCCTTAGTAGCATTCCCTGCTTTCATTACAAAAAAATGAAGGAAAATGAGGAAAGGGAACAAAACAATGACATAACCCCAAATGGGGAAGTATCACCTGTAAAGCATCTAGATAAATCCTCAGAACTGGACTGCCAAACAGAAGAACCAGATTCCACTGCTGCTGATTCTGGGCCTTTAGATGACAAAGACCCTTCTGGGGGAGATGCAGCACAAGGAGCTTTGGGACAAGTTAAGGCCAAAGTTGAAGTATGTAAAGATGAATCTGTAGGTATGTACGCGAAGTAGAGTCTTTTCTTGACTTGAGTTGGGGTAATGGCATTTGGGAGATTTTATTCCAGACTTGGCTACTGAATTATAATCTTTCCTGAAGCCCTGAAAGTCCACATGGAAAGGTTTTACAAAAAAATGAAGATTTTGGTAGTTTAGTCCTGTAGACTTTATCTCAATACAAGAATCAGTTATGTCAGTGTGTTCATTTGCTGTTGTCAAATATGTTCATGTGACTTCCTCAAGGAGGGCTTTTCTATGCACTCTCTGTATTGGCTGAGTTCTGTTTACTTTCAGGATGATCTCTTAAGATAAATGAAGTAGTTGAACTGTATTTCTGTATTTGCACAAGTCTAGCAGACTAAGTCATGCAAATATAATTGCACTCATACAGAGGGGTGTGATGCTCCATTATTTTATTTATACAAATCTGGTAGCCTCTACACAAAAAGTTGTCTAAAGACATCATGCCAAAGTCACCACCCGATGGAGAGGAACTTGAAGAGGAAGCTCATGTGTTAGTTATTGAATCTTACCACATCTGCATACCTAGGAATCCCGTCCCTGTAAATTTCTGCTGCTCAGAGTATCGGTATAGGTCATAGGCTGCCATTTGTCTTTGTAGTGCTCAGACATAAAACTTGTCCTTGTCATTACATGTGTCATGTCCAGTTCAAAAACCGTGCCAAAGGATGTAAAAAAAACCACCCCAAATAATCAATATTTAGCTGCAAAATTCAAGCCAGTAAGCACTTAATTTTCTACATGGCGTTCACCTGTCTACCTCTCTTTTTAAATAGGATCTGTTCTGAATTACTGAGAAAGATACTGAATGATAAGAGTATAAGTGTGACTTGCATTTGGAATTCCTTGTGGAAGGAAACAATGCCAGCAGCTTGCTTTTGTTTGTTTACATCTGTGGATGCTACTCTTTATTTTTGCTGATTATATTTGCAGACTGTCCTATAAAGGAGAAGCAGCTGTACTGAAACGGGGCAATCTTTTAGTGCTCTGTGTGTGAATTTAATGTGTTAAATTCTGCACAGAGGCTGCAGATACCCATGGAGTTCATGGAACATCACTGTACAGTGTTTCATGGTACATTACATAGTAGGTAGGCAGCAACAGTTGGGTTTGGCTTCAGGGAGCTGAGGCTGAAAGCACAACTACTGTACTCACTGTGTACCTTGCTTCAGGTAGAGGGAAGGTGATCAGATGTTCAAGCAGACCAGTTACTGGTGTTTTCTTGCAAATTGTGTTGGGTGTTAATGCTGGTTAGGGATTAGTAAAATCACCAAGTGACAGAATAAAATGGTGGTTTATTTTATTTTGTTTTCTGGTTTGCACTAACATTTTGCATTTAATCTAAATTGATATAATAGGAGAACTTCAGATTACTTCTGTTAGTCCAAAACAGCATCTTTAACCTTTTACTCCAAGTCTAAGAAAATAATTACAGCTCGTTTAAAACAGTGGAAATAGAGAACTTAATGCTCGTTCAGTGGTGAAGCAGAGAGAGTAACTTGGTTGTGTTTCTCAGATCTGGAAGATTTTAGACGCTATCTGGAAAAGCGTTTTGACTTTGAACAAGTGACTGTAAAGAAGTTCCGGACCTGGGCCGAGCGACGCCAGTTCAACCGCGAGATGAAGCGGAAGCAGGCGGAGTCCGAGCGGCCCATCCTGCCGGCCAACCAGAAACTCATCACCCTGTCTGTGCAGGATGCACCTATAAAGAAAGGTGAGCTGCTCTAGGTGCACTTCAGGCTGCCTTGAAGACTAATTGCAGCTCTGAGCTTGACTGAAAATAAATCCTGTAATAAGTCCCCTTAATTCCTGATCCAATATTTTGTATTCTTTGACCCATTGTATGTTACATAGGAAAGGAAAAATATTGTCAAAATATACTTCCTATTCAAAAGACTAATTTCTAAACAACATTATTTAAGGCTACAGTCTTGGTAAGTAATGACTACCTCCAGCTCGTGTTACTGCTGAGTGTTGCTCAGTATTGATTTGTTTGTAACAGAAATTATCTTTCAAAGACTGGAACTAATGAGATTCTTCCCTTCTTCCTGTCTTTTTTGCAGAGTTTGTCATTAATCCCAATGGGAAGTCTGAAGTTTGCATCTTGCATGAATATATGCAACGAGTCCTAAAGGTTCGCCCTGTTTACAATTTCTTTGAATGTGGTAAGTCTGTTTCCTTAAAGACTCTATCCTGGTCTCTGTGCTTAATCAAGAATCCAAAAATGTTGTGTATATGAAAAATAGAACTGGAATTAGGTTAATATTGATTTTTTTTTCCCCTAAGTGGTATAATGTATGTTCCATTAATTCTTTTTTTTCCTCTTTGTTTGGGGTTCTTTTGAGGGTACCTTATAATTCTTGAGAATTATGCTATTCCTGTATATGCAGTGTATAATACAACTGAAATTTCTATATCAGAGTGTGTAGCTCTTGTATTCACACCATGATGCAAAAAATTTGGAATTAATATTTGAGTTTTGGCAGATTACCAGTGGTCTCTTAAAATCTGTAAGAGTTGGAAGAGTGGAGTATATGGTGGTTAAGTCTGTTAATAGAAAACTCTGTCAGTTAAACAGTTTTTCAGTCTTCATGAAGAATACACCATTTTCATCCCTCTTGAAGCTGAAATTAAGAAAACAAGTCTTTGTAGTGGTGATATTTCATGTATGTCAGGAGTTCCGGAAAGCTTTCTTGACTTTCCTCCTCCATTTCCAGAGAACCCAAGTGAACCTTTTGGAGCCTCAGTGATTATTGATGGAGTAACCTATGGGGCAGGAACTGCCAGCAGCAAAAAACTTGCCAAGAATAAAGCTGGTAACTTATTTTTCTTTCTCAGTACCAACTGCTGAATTGTTTCTGTTTGCTTTTTGTACCATTCTGGAGTTCCAAGGGCCATAGTGATTCAGTACTGGGGTTTGGCTGTAAGAACTAGGGGGTGATAATAACTCTTTTATTTTTGGTGTTAAAGGCTCTATGTCACTTCTAAAATGAGACTAGAATATTTTTCCTTTCGTAGGCACTTTTAAAAAGTAGTTTCTTATTTTAATTATTTATCAAGCTGAACTAGTAGAACTTTTTTCCCCTTGAAAAGCGTAACTGAATAAATTTCTTACCAGAAGAAAATGCCTGACAATTTTTAGATGAGATGTTTTTGTTTAAAATAAACCTAATCAAGATGTTTAATCACTTTCTGCAGCTCGAGCTACACTGGAAATCCTTATTCCTGACTTTGTTAAACAGACCTCTGAGGAGAAGCCCAAAGACAGTCAAGAACTTGAGGTACTGAGCTCTTGCTTCCTGGCTGGAGTCACTTGAGTTTGTTTTTGAAACATTGCATATTTAATATCAGAAATGATACTGAAAATTAGTAAGATTATTTTCTCAGTCAAATGGAAGTGTAACATCCTCCATTTAGAGCAAGACTTGGGGCAAGGAAAATACTACTTTTTTATGGGAATAGATCAGAAAATTCACTCTGATGCAGAGAGCTGGTTCTTTATTGACCAACAGGTCACTTACTGAACACCTGAGGTGTTCCAAGGCACCAGGCTGCCTGTTCTGCCCTGCCTTCCAGAATCCTCTGGTTGCTGCCAGGAAATGTTCAGACCTAGGTGCTGTTTGGTTTTGTGTGATCATCTTAGGACACCACGTAAGAAGTAAAAGTGCTCAGGCTTCTGAGATGTTTTTATTACCACACAGTGAAATTCCATAGTTTGGGCAGTGACATTTGAGAAAATCAAAGGAAAAAATTCTTTAAGAGGAGAGTTGTGCTATTTTCTCAGGTACTAGGAGAATTAAATAGTTCATTGATCAGCAATACCATCAGTAAGGAGTAAAGGAAAAATCAGTGATCAGCCTGAGAGGAATGTTTCCTAAAATGAAGTAATATACAGGAGTTGTTTGTACCCTTGCTTTAACTTAGAACTGTATTGTATGCCCTGCACTACTGAAATGGTCATTAAAGATGTGTAGACAATTTTTTCCATTCTTTTAGAATAAAATACCAAATGTGCCAATAGCTGTTCTGTTCTCTTTTAGTAAACCACAGCATTTTGGTAATTGCTAAAATAACCTTGTCCTGAGGGAGGAATTATTATAAAGAATTCATAAGATTGTAATTTTTATGTACATGTTGAATAATGTAAGATTTGAGTTAGAAATTTCTGTCTGCAAATGTTTGATTAGCTGGGACAGTTTTAATAATGTTGCTTTTAAACCATTATAGATTTAAAAACACTTTTTAAACTACTAAGCACAGAGCAACAGAATTGGTTTAATGTAGCAAAGGAGAAATTAGGGTTAAGGACAATATTAGGGTTTTACTTGCACGAAGCACCATAACCCTTTTCAATTCCTTTGCAGTATTTTAACCATATCAGTATTGAGGACTCACGGGTATATGAACTCACCAGTAAAGCTGGACTCCTGTCTCCATATCAGATTCTCCATGAGTGCCTTAAAAGGTGAGGCTGCAGCCTGGGGACCTGTGTGTGCTGTGAGGTGCTGGCTCAGGACCAGTGCTGCTGTTGGACAGTGACCCTGCCTGAGCTGCTCAGCTCCCTGGGCCTGTGAGACCCGTGGGGAATCACCTGGTTAATGCTGAGTCCTCTTTAACTCACATTTGCTGTTTGTGCCTCTTTGGAGATCAGGATGTAGCTGCTGGACAAATGTATTTTGTTTTCTCTCATACAGGGTTGCTTTTTCTTTTGACTCGAGTTACTGATGTAAAAAAATCTTTGTTAATTAATGTATTGTCATTTATTATTAATAGATCTAATTTCATTGCAATGACTGTCCAAGATAACTGCAACCACTTCACCTGTTTGTAGTTTTACTTAGTATGTGATCTTGATTGTCTTTGTGCTTAAGAAACCACGGAATGGGTGATACATCCATAAAGTTTGAAGTGATTCCTGGGAAAAATCAGAAGAGTGAATATGTCATGACTTGTGGCAAGCACACAGTGCGAGGCTGGTGTAAGTACAATAATTGATGTGTGAATTTTCTCTTCCTCTCTTCCTGTTCTCCTTTGTGTCCATTCTGAGGGTGCTTCTTCCGCCACTGAGCCTGTTGTGTGCTTGTCATGCTCTTCTCTGGTATCAGTTTTGACTAACTCAAGTGAATATTTGTGGCTATCATCACATAATGTGCTGGTATTGACACACTTCCATGGTTATTGTTACAGGCAAAAATAAAAGAGTAGGGAAGCAATTGGCTTCTCAGAAAATCCTTCAGCTACTGCATCCACATGTGAAAAATTGGGGCTCTCTCTTGCGAATGTATGGCAGAGAGAATAGCAAGCTGGTTAAACAGGTGAGCAGGCCTTTGTTTGAGTGTAACCTACCCTGTGACTGGAGTTTTGCTTCTGGATTTTCCTGGATTTGAAAATTAATTTACAACAAAACTTCAAGGGGCCTGGATTTCATTGACAGTAATTGTGTTAATCTTGCATCTCCCATGTCAAAATTCAAGAACCTATTTAACTAACTCATGGAAGTAGATGTTCCTACTTCAGGAAGTAAACTAATTACAGACTAAACTACAGAAACACAACAGACTAAGCTTTGCTCCACGTACATTAACTTTTTTCCATAATAGAAGTTGATCAGTTGTTGCTCATGATTCTGTTGAATAGGAAACCTCTGATAGAAGTGTGATAGAACTTCAGCAGTATGCCAAAAAGAACAAGCCAAATCTGCATATCCTGAACAAGTTACAGGAAGAAATGAAAAAACTGGCACAGGAAAGAGTGAGTATATATTCTCATGTATTTCCAAACTGCATGAATGTCATGGGTCACGTGTACCAACGATCAGGGATTTTTTTGCTTATTTGACACAGTTTCAAGTAAAGAGAGCTCTTCAGATTTTGATAGAGGGTCTGCTTCTGGGGAGATTGCCATGCTGTCTTTTAAACTGGCTCTTAACTTGATTGTACCTACTTCTGTATGTTTACTTTTGACATTAGCCTGAGTTAGCCTCTTGCAACAACTGACATGTTTGGCTGAAATGGTTCAGAATTTTAACTGTCTTGTGATTTTATTTATGACTGTGTGGCGGGGGCTGTTTTGTATTTTTTAGGAGGAAACCCGAAAGAAACCCAAGATGACAATAGTGGAATCAGCTCAACCTGGTAGTGAACCTCTCTGTACTGTTGATGTTTAATGAGAAAACGTGCAAGTGGGGAGCAATAACACAAATGGAGGAACTAGATTTTCAACAATTATTTAAAAATTGTTTGCTGCAGAATGCAAGATAACTTTTAAAATCCAAGCTGCTTCAGTTATGCATTGTTCGTTTTGCATCATCAGGGCAATATTACTTTTTCCTAGTTTCTTTTTCTTGGTTTTTTTTTTCCTTGTTTAATACCTCTGAGATATGTACGTTTAAAGAATTGATCATAAAGATCTCTACTGGGGCAAATGCACAGAGGACAGGCATGTTCACACAGGATAAAACCAATCAAGCACTTTCTCCTGGAAAGCCATCCATGTTGTTTGAAATGGATGTATTTTAAGTATGAAATTCAGAATATCTATGTACAGGTTGAAGCTGATATTATATATATACACATTCATATATATGTATATATAAAAGAAGTATATGTACATCTTCTTGTATGAACATGCCTAAAACTATTTTTGTGAAAAGTTTTGTTGCATTTCAGCACATAATAATATGCACTGATAAGACACTTTGGTGACAAATACAGGAAAGTGATGAGCAATGTTTCTAATGCCATAGGATTAGGCCAGTAAAGCTGTTTCTTTTTGTCTTGTTTCTTGTCTCCTGCCAGGCTTAGTTATTTGAGATTAGAGGATGCAGATTTTGTTGTTACTTGAAAAGAACAAGAATACCTGGTAGTGTTAAGAGTAACAGGTTGGAGATTCAAAATTACTGAGGTTTATTTTAAATGACAAGAGCCTGTGTTAGTTTACAGATCAGTTGAACAGGGAAAATATGGCCCCACTTCTATGATTAAAATAAAAACTGTAATTTGAAAGGCTGTTTTCAAAGCTTGGAGCCAAAATGCAGCTGATGATGGTTGAAAGTCTGAAGATATTTTGCCAATGACTTTCCACTCCCTTTTCCCAGCAATAAAACAATTTCTCATTTGTTTGGTGTCAGATTGCATCTGACTTGATCAGTTAAATCTTAATTAATTTGCACCATAAAAGCAAAGACTTTAGAAGAAAATCAACACAACCCTTAAGTCCGACTGCAGCAATTTAGATTTTTTAAGAAGTTTTTGTTTTTACTTTTTTAATTACATTTTTAGTTTTTAAAGAAAGTATGTAACTTCTGCAATGAAAATTAGAATGTAGATTTGGAATATGACATAGAGTAATAAGTAGAATGAGACCATAACCGGTTATACTCATAAATAAGAAAATCACAAATATGCAACTACTCTAAAATACAATCCTGGCAAACAGGCAGTACTCACTGTGTCATCTGAGGCTTTATCAAGCCAAGCACAAAAGAAATAGTGTGGCTGTGTGGAAGCACTGCTTCGTGGCTTTCGTTCTTCACACGGGGGTCACTGGGGGACTGCAGGAATCTTCTCCTGCAGCCATTTTTGGTTTGCTCTTAAAGAATAGAGCAAAAGCCAAGCTGGTGGCAGGGCTGCAGTCACTTATCCAGGAGCTGCACTGCTCCATTTTTACACTCCTTCTGCTCCTGTTGGGAATGAAAGGTCAGTTCTCTGTACCTGCTGCAGCTCCTGGTACTTATATTGACAGGGATCTGGGGGCTTGAGGGGTTTTTTTTGTTTTGTTTTTAATCTGATTTTGGTGTGGTTTTGTTTTTTAATTTACCATGTTACATAGAGAGTGCTGCAGTATATTGAATTTAGTGCCTACTGGATTTTAAAAATGTTGGCATCAGTATTGTAAAACCTCCTATTAACATCACACATTACTTTGGAAATATGTGGATTTTAATTTATATTTCAAACTAATGTTCTCTAATGTGTTGCATATAATGTTAGAGGTTAAACAGGACGAGTCATGGAGTCTTACCTGTTTCTGTGTTTAAATGATACACTTGGAGGTCTCTGCAAATATGAATCCACCCATTTTTTATTATTATATTTAGTTTTTTAGTTCCATGAGTTGTAATCCTGTTACAACAGGATACGGGTAGTTGGAAGACAATATATAAACTATTATTTAAAGAAGTGGCCTGTCTTAAAAAAAAAGAAAAAAAACCACAAAAAAACACTGCCTCTGCTTTTTTTTTGTATAGCTTTAATAAATCTCCATCTTTTGAAGGGTATATAATATTGGTGCAGTAGTGACAAGCAGTGATTGCTGTTTGTCTCTTTTCATTGTTTTTATTGGGATTTTTCTGTTTTCATAAAGACAGGGCTTTTATCTTCTATGCCTAAATGTATTACTCTTAGATAGGTTTTATTTCAGCTTGTGTTTTCAGCAGAAAAATCTGTACTTGGATGGCACTGTAAAAGACAAATCACCCTTGTAGATCTTTTTATTTTTCTGAAATCAGAATGTCAATGCATTTGCAGGTCACCTGCAGAATATCCATAGATGCCTCACTTACCAATTTGTTTTCATTAATTTTAAGAGGATTGCTGTATTACCTCAGTCTGCCACTATCAGAATCACAAGGTGACCATTGCCCTTAATTAAAACATCCAGAGATTTCATTGTGAACCAAAGCCTAGAACGTATATTATGCATTCTAAACAAAAACAAACGTAAAAAGATGGTATTAGACCTTGCTGCAGCCTTTAACTGGAGAGATGTCCAGAAAATAGCGCAATAACTGCTGGAACAAACAACGTAACTGCTGTTTATGTCATTGTGAAGTATTCTTGTGTTTTAATGTTTACTATTGTTTGGAGTGTAACAGTCTTGCATTTGCACATAAGCACGAGCTGCTGTGATAGAGGATAGACCATTGCATTAACTTCAGCTTCTGCATGAACACTTACAGTGTGATTCAAGATGTATCCTAAACTTGTCTTGTAACTCTTGTGTGTTTTCTAGGTAATCGGCTGTAAAGGTTTAGATCTGATTGTATGAATGCATAAAACTGCTGCTTTTGTCACTGATACTTGTTATTTATCCCTTCTATAACCAGGGGAAGATGGGTATTTTTCTAGGGATGGAGTGTATTTTTAAGAACTGTTCCATCCTTTGGGGATTAGACAGATTTTGCTTTGCATATTATGTGCTTCTTGACAAAAGTGTGGTATATTGACTTTAAGGATTAAATTCGTGTGCATTCAAATCTTCATGGTACTGACGGAAAACTTACTGTGACTAGTCAGATGCTACCTACTGAAACACCAGTCATCAGCTTTTTTGAACATATTTATTAGACAAAACTGAATTAGTTGGGTACTCAGAACTTTGGAAAGACTATTATGCATAAACTTAACTGTTGTATGTAAACTTCCATTCTCCTGTGATGCTGTTAGGCTTTATACAAATAATATTTGTAACGTCCAAGTATTTAAAAGCATCATGATTATCTTACTAATTCACTAAACTGTACTTTGGTTCTGGAGTGAAATTCAGGAAGTGATAGCCTCCTAACTTTGTGGGAAGAAAGAAATGTGAAGTGCAAGAAGCCATGCTGTTATTAACCAAATAAAATTATCAGTGACAGTATTTCAATGTGTATCTGAGAACATGGGAAAACAAAACAAAGTTTATCCTTATTGCCCCAGCAGGTAACAATGGTTGCTGTTTTGAGTTGTGTTGGGTGCAGTTGCTTGGTGCCAGTGCTGAATTGGTACAACTATAAAGCCTCATTTTCACTGAGCCTCTGCTTGCTTTTTTTTCTGCACAATCATGTAATCCTCTGTGTTCGGTCTTTGAGTACTACATGTGTATTTTTCAGACAATTAGTTTCGAGCAATAAAGTTTGATATTATAAAATGTGCCAGTGTGATCAGTATTATGATAGTGTAAGCATATCTAGAGAAAGGAGCTCTGATTCTTCCAGTCCTCTAGGTATTTTTAAAGAGAAATCAGATCAGTGCAGCCTAGTTGATTATGGAAATACTGAATCACTTTTTTAGTGAGGAATTGAATGTTTACATGGTTAAATACTTAGAATGAAAATAAGTTACCTTTTTTTTTAAATTGGGATTTGTATTTTCACTTAAACTGGAAGGCTGGAAATGTTACAAGCCAAAGTGCTGGCTTTGGTACGTGTTGGGCGCAGGTACCAGACAGTAGAAATGTGTGGTATCAGCAAAGCCATGGGCTGTAGTAGAATTCTTTTCTTGTTGTTAGGCCATATTAAATGTATATTAGAAGTAAGCTGAGATTGCAGGTGGTCACTCCTTCCAGCAGTGCTGCTGTCTGTTCTGTAGTGTGGATCACAGTCCATTCATGGCAGCTGCTGAGCCTCTGGCTGCAGGAGTCCTGACTGGAGAGCAGCTCGTGGAACTGAGCCAGCTTTGTGTTCACCCCCAGCAGATGCACTGGCAGTGCAGTGTAAGGTGCTGGTGTTGGTACAGTTCAGTTCTGGTGTTTTCAGTGGTGAGGGCCTGCCTTGAGCAAAGTCATCTCAGCCTTAGCTGTATGGTGTAGGAAACTTACAGCCTCTACTGTCTTGTCAGTGATGCTACAGTCTGAGAGTAAGACTGACTTCAACTGTGAAAAGTGTAGCATTTTTATTAGACAGAGTTTATTACTTCCTAATAAAGATTTAGCAAGTAAATTATTTTTGAAAGGGTTAATCTTAACTTGCATACTAAAAAAACACGGCACAGTTTTGACAGGGGACAGAGCATGATGAAATGCTGACAGGTACGACCAGGTCCCTTAGCAAGATCCCAGTACAGGTCCCTGTAGGTACAGGTCCCTGCACCTGCTCTGGGAATTGGGGGTGTCTCTATATAAATACATGAATGTATCTAGGCAGGAAGAGAAAAGCAGGATTTGGGCTAATCCTATGTAACATCCTGTCCCTGGAGTCTTCAAGACCAGGTTGGATGGGGCTCTGTGCAACCTGGTTGAGTGGAAGGTGTCCCTGTTCATGGCTAAGGGCTGGTTATGAGATGATCATTAAGATCCCTTCCAACACAAACCCTTCTGGGAATCGATGATAATGAAACTTAATTCAAATTAGGATGATGAAATAAGTTGGAAGCCTTGCAATTACTCTGTTGTACAGCGATTTATTACCTGGATGTTACAGAAGGGATGTTACCGATGCAGTTAAAAAGCAAAAGTAGTTTCTGCAAAGTCTCTCAGGAGTTAGGGTGAGCCCTCTCTTGGACTGCAGTCCCCGTGGCAGCAGCTGCCTGGCTGCCCTCGCTGGCCGCTGGGTTGATGCCATCCATGCCCTGGGTGCCACAGGCTGCTGCTGGCACCTCGCTGGCAGCAGGTGCTGCTGCTGCAGAGCTGCCGTTGGCGTATTCCACCCTCTCAAAGAAGATCAGTAACTCACAGTGCCTGGTCTGAGGGAACAGATCCACAGCCATGGCTCTCACGGGCCGGAAGGAGGCTCCTTTCACCCTGTTGGAAGGGGCCCGGCACAGGCTTGACGGGGAAGGGAAAGCAGAGCAGGAAGAAATGAATTAGTATGTTAGTACAGTGCTCATCCCTGCTGCTCTTCTCAGAGAGGTTTTTTCTTCCCCAAGCCTCAATTCCATGATAGGCTTATTCACTACCCTCAACATTTCTATTATGACTTGTGTATTGGGCAATACCATTCCAAGCCAGCTGCTGCAGCTTCCAGCTGTTTCTGGTGAAGCCTCAAGGAACACGGCTTGCAAATAAAAATCCAGCAACCTCCTCAAAAACATATTTCCACATTTAGTAAGTCAACTTAGTGCAAGAAACACTCACTCCACAAAGTTATTCATTGCAGCTCTGGGATTGCAGGAGACATAGATGAGCTTCTTCAGATGTTCAGCTCTTCTCAGGGCAAGAATTACTTTGGAATCTAGATGATCAAAACCACAACAGCTGTTTACTGGTTCTGTGTGCAGCAAGAGCCTCACAGAAAAATGCCAGGTTATACTCAGCATGAACAAAACTGCTGCAATGTTGCTCCAAGCTATACCTGAAGGCTCCACTTAATTTATCCCAGTGGTGTTTTCTTTGGCTTCCCACCCAACCAACACCCATTAAGAGAACAGACTTAAACCCTGGTGAACTTACGCAGCCCTGCTCGTGGTGGATCTACAATGGTGATCAGGTTCTGAGGAGCTAAAACATTCATCAGGGAAGGAACAATATCTTCTGCCTTCCCACAATAAAATTCAATATTATTCAGTTCTGTAAGAAAAAGAAAAGATGGTATCAGTGTACGTGTCTAGTCAAAGCAGCTTTCAGTTCTTTACCTTGGATATTAAGTTTTGATGCCTCAGAAACTCCAAATTGTTTAGTCTACCCTGGAATCAGTGTAATTTAAACAATGACTGTTAACTTCAGACTATTCAAATAACAGTAATCTGAGCATCTTCCACTACCTGGACTAAAGCAAAAGCCCACAAACACCAGCTCTGTTCATGTTTTATTTAGGAGGGTAGCTGTGGTTTCATCTCACTTTTACACTGAAATAATAAAAAAATTTTTCAATTAAAAAAAAAAAAAAAAAAAGCTGTTCCACTGGAAAATTGATCTCATGGGCTAACAAGGTGTTTGTTTTCAAGAGTGATTAAGTGTTGAAATGGGACAAGATCATTATCAACAACATGTAATTCCAGGCTGCTTAGATAAGGTAAAGAACAACTGGCTGCAACTACTCCTTAACAAACAAAGGCTTCAGCATTCCAGCTTAACTCACCATTAATCTGGGCATTTGCTTTGGCGTCCTGCACAGCTTCCTGACAGAGCTCAATTCCAATTACCTTCTTCACTCTCTGTAGAATCAAAGGTAAAGGTTTCCTCTGTGGTCTGTATGTGTGAATTTAACCATTTTTCATAGCATCAGCAATTTACAGTGACTTTGATCCTACCTAGGCTGCTCAACATAAGGCTGAGCTTTCATAATGATGCGGTAAAGCAGCTGCAGGCAGCTCAATTACAAATTAATTCAAAAAATTAAGATACAATCTGTTGCATTTCACATTCATTAGGTATTTTCTTCCCTTCTAGCCACAGTTAAAAACAGGTAAAAAGTAACTTCTATCCAGGAAGAGAAATTGCCAACCTTTGCTAAAGAAATGCCAATGGTTCCTGTCCCACAGCAGATGTCCAGCACGGTGCTCTCTTGGCTCAGCTGTGCCCACTCCCCAATGGCAGTGTACAGCACTTCTGCAGCTTGTGTGTTCACCTGGGAAGTTAAATTTCCAATAGATCTACTTCTTCATAAACAGTAAATATGTTTTAATGAGTCTTAGTAAAGCATGTTTTCTTGTTTCTAATAAACAAATCATTATATATTAAAAGCACATTTTAAAGTGTTGAAAGGGCAGAAATAAGTTTTGGAAAAGCAAACAAAGATTAGTAATACAAGACTCTTGAACTGTATTATTTCATGTTCAGTGTTGCAAAAGGCTGCCATGAAACAGGAGGAAAATTATAATGAAATAGTAAATACAAAAATGTGTCTTCACTGTGCTCCCATCAAGCTTAGAGTCATTCACTGCTTTTACAGCCAAACCTAATACTTACTGCTATTTAATCACACCAAATATATAAAAGGTTAAATTTCTAGGTATGTAACATCTTGTTCCACAACATTAGTCAAGCTCCAGAGCATTCATACAGATCCAGTTAAACAAGCAGCTTCACATCATCCTTACTTGAAAAAATGCATGAGGAGAAATTCTAAATTTTAGGCCAAGGAGCTCTTCATATATATACTTATCACCAGCCACATGCTCCAAAGGCAAGTCTTCTAGATTGGGAGATTTCCTGGGGGTAGGGGAGGAATGGGGAGACAAAATAGAGAGGGAATCAAAACCAAAAAAGAAGAAAAACACATTTGCTATAATCTTTACCAAAGCTGTTATCATCCTAAAGACTGTAGAGCTACATCCTAAGCAGTACCATTTATCATCTGCTCTTGGACACTCTCCTTGGCCATTAATGTCTCAGTGTGCAAGGACCTCCACCATCTCTAGATGAAGAGGATGGGGAAGATTGAAAAATTCACATGAATAGGGAAGAGGGGCAGAAGTTACTTGATAAACACAAACATTCATCTACTGCAGTAAACACTTCTATATCTTGACAGCCAGCAATGGCCAGTGGGTTCACCCACTGAAACTCTTGCTGCCTTTATCCAGAGAATGGGAAATTTCAGGAGTCTCTGGTGGCAAGGGTGAGTAACTTAAACAAATTAGTAACAACTGCCACTACTTCTATGAAGCAGACAAAAATGCTATGAGATTTGCAAACACCAAAAATCCAGACACCACCAAAATCCCCCAAAGCAAAGTCAACCCTCTCACCTCTGTCCTTCCTCCACAAAGTACAGGGAAGTAACACCACTGCTCTTTCCCATCCCTTCTGTGAAGTATTTTGCCAGAGAAATTTTCAGGTCAGCTAGCTCTTCTTTACTCAATTTCTAAAGTTTTCATATGAATGAAGGGAGAATAATCATTTTAGTGACTTCAAGATATGATTTAGTGCACGCTTTACATAAGAATATTGTTCATTTCCATGTATCAGGTTAGTCTAAATAGAATTAGAGCAGTGAAGCAAGTTAAACCACACCAAGTAATTCTTCTATTTCTGTTTTGCATGCACAATTCACAAAATCAAATGTAAGCAGTTCTAAAGCTGAGCCTGGGCTGCCCATTACCTATCAAGTGAAATACCTGAGGATTGAAATAAGCAATTGCCATGATGTGGCCGTGGCGGCTGGTGCGGACCGTGAGCTGCTTCCAGTGCCCTTCGTAGGTTTCGGGGCTGTACACCGAGTAAGGAGTTGACCTGCAACGTGCACAAGCCTGGTTACTTACACAGAACTCTCTTTGTGTGCAACATTAAACAGTTTATTGAATCAAAAGAAGTGATGGCAAAAATGCTGAGTACAAAAAGAGGGTACATTCACTTGTCAAACAAAGGAAGACTGATGGACAGTATCTCCTAAAGCAAAACAACCTGTCCCTCCTTCACACAATCCTCTTGCCCGTTTTACCCTGTGCAAAATTACAGAGGCAAGAGGCAGCTCTCACTGCATTCAGAGAATGACATAACTCTTTATAATGCTTTCATTAGCTTCTCTGCTTCACACCAAGTTCAAATCTTCCACCTTCATGATTCTTCTGAGGTTTCTATTTTTGTGCATTTTAACTGCTTTTTAAAGAATGCATCCTTTTTTTCTAAAAAAGTAGTCTTGCTTAAATGTGCAACTTTTGGTTTATTCCTTTCTGTAGGATGATTCTTCTCATCCAAGAAAACAATGGACCTTGGTTAATTAATTCCTCCTTTCAGAAGTGTTTTTCTGAATGCCTCTTTACAGTTGGTGGAAGAAGCTCCTGAGTAACACACTTTTTAGTGCAGACTTACACATCCCTTTGCTTGCAATGAAGCTGTGTTCAGCTGCTATCTCCGAGCAGCTGAGCAGGAGCAAGGGCAAAGCTCCCCTTGATGCAGGCACAAGGCAGAAACAAAGAATCACTAAAATGTGAGACTGCTATTTCTTAGATCTCAAAGCTCAGAACAAACACTCATTAAATTTATAAATATTTTTGATTAAGATATCAAAACCTTTACAGATAACTCATTTTACTTATGCTCACCTTATGTAGTCTTGGAAAGCTTTTACTACTTTTTTGGCAATAGCAGGAATGTGAATAGTATCAAATGGCTCCACTACAGCACATGTACCACCCTTATATTTGCCAAGACGACAACCCACAGTTTTGTCTTCTTGATTTACACCAATCCCAATCAAGAACTCACATTTGTTGCGATATTCAGTCTAGATTTAAAATAAAGTTATGTAAGATATTTACACAGCATTTATTTGTACATGCCAAGTTTCTCCTGAAAAAAATCCCACGTGGTTAAACGCATTTGAAAATGGACACGGGACATTTAGCTGATACGGACAATACTGATGGATTTTGATGTGTGTGAACTAACAGTAATAACGAAAAGGTATTAGTAAATCTTGTCATTTAAAAAGCAAAATATTGCCTCTGTTGAGGAACATATTAGCTCACAACACAGGCTTGCAAAGACAGCATATTAATTTTAAAGTTATAATATCCAGTTATCAATTTTTCTGCTTCCTGTTAATATTTCCACACAGTATTTACACGAAATACAAGAACATCTAAAATTCATCATTTATTACAAGACAAAGTTGAATACTCAGTTTGTCCACTGTCTTCTCAAGGCCAAATAATGAACATAATCCTCAGCTGATTAACCCTGTTCCACACTTTACCTGAGATTACGTTACCTGCAAGGGTGATGCTTTCACTCCCTCCACTGGGCAACATAATTTATTAAACTTCTGCTTCTGCAGGAACAACCAGGGTAATAAAGCTCTGTTGTTATTTCCTATTTCCCTGCCCAAATCAGAAACAAAAATGTAAAGCACACATTTAGAAAAATTGAGGTCAAGAGTTGCACAAGACTTCTTTTTTGTGTAGGGCACAAAAAAGAACCAGATTATCACATGGAAGACTGTTTCTTCCAGATTTCTTTAACGGGCCAACCCCCTCCAACTTCCTAAGAGCTGTAACCTGAAAAAGTAAGGGTTAAATGTACTGGTTACATTATGGTTATGTACTGGAGTTATCAACGTACCCATGCATCATAATGCCAGTTTTGTCGACAGCAAGAGACAGAAGTGATACTTTGATCTTCAAAGACCAGGCATAAAATTTTGAGGGGATTTTAAAAGAGAAAATCCTAGTAGTAATTTGCCATCTCTGCAGACTGATTCTCTCTTACACCATGTGACAATACCATTTTTTTACGGGCACAAACATCCTTCTGCTTATGGAACAACAGACTTTCAAACCAATTCCCCTTCACTAAGCAATCTTTTGAAGGTGACCAAGAACATCAATAGCAAGTTTTGTCAGATGGAACAGCTTTTAAGCTGTAGCATCGCAAATTATCTTGTAATTAATTACTTTGACAGGGGATCCGAGTTTTGACCTACCTCTAACTCACTTCAGTTTAGAGGTATCAATTGGTGTGAATTTAGCTATATCCCATGACAAGGCCAAGTCTTGTACACATTACGTTACAAACAGGAATTACTTTGTCAGCTTCTGCAGCACTTGTTCGCACTCCTGCTTCTTCTGGGCCAGCTGCGCCTCGTAGGGCACGTTCCACAGCGGGGTCACCACATCCGCGATCCGCTTGCTCAGAGGCTCCTCTCCGCAGGGAGCCGGACGCTTCGCCTCTCCCTGCTCCGAATCCTCTTCTTGCTTCCTCTTCTTGGCGATGGGGTCAGCCTTGGGCTTGGCCAGGCGCACGCTGAGGTGGCGGCTCTTCCAGAGCGCGCCGTGCAGCACCCGCATGGCCTTGTCCCGCTCCTCCTCGCTCTTGAACGTCACGAAGGCGAACGTCTGCTTCCCGAAGAGTTTTATCTTGTGAGGGTTGAGCCCGTACTTGGCAAGGAACTTTTTCACATCGTTAAACCCAATGTATTTGGGCAGGTTCTGTATCTCTACTTTATAAATCTCGGAGGTGAACAAGTCTCCCTTAATGTATCTGTATACGTCGGGGCTCTCCGCGGGGTCTTCCCCGGCCTGGCTGTCCGGCTCAGCCCCATCTCCAGCCTCCGCCACAGGAGCCGTGTCGCGGTCGGGGTCGCAGCGCTCGCCTTCCTCCGCCATGGTCCCGCCACCCCCTCAGCCACCCCGCGCACCTCCCGGGGCGGGGCCGTAGCCTCACGGCCGGGCCGCTGCGATGAGAATGACGGCAGAGGAACGATCTGGTTGTTTTTTAAGCGCTGCCCCTCAGCGCTGCCGCTCCTCGCGCCCCAGAGCACCCGCGGCCCTTAAACACATTAAAAACAGCAGCTCGCACATCACCCCCTCCCTCACGCGGGCGCCATCTTGGGCCGGGACGCGAGCGGTCGCCGCCATGGCGCGGGGGGTGATGGGAAAGGCGCCTGGGAAACGGGACAACAAAAACGCTTCTCGGGGGGCGGAGGGGCCGCGCCGGCGGTCGGTACCGGGGGTCGGTGACAGGGCCCGTATCGGGGCCGGTTCCGAGGACCCATGAGGGGATCGGTGTGACGGGGCCGGGGCGGGCGGTGCTCTGCCCGCGCCGGGGGCGGGGCGCGGGGCTGAGGGGGAGCGGGCGTTTCCCATCGAGCCTTGCGGCGGCGCGGCGCGGGCTGCGGGAATGAGGTAAAGGCGGGCGGGGCGCGCGGCAGGAAGCGGCGAGCGGAGCGCGGCGACCGGGCCCATGGCGGACACGGCGGTGAGGGGCGGCCGCGGGCCGGCGGCCGGGTCGGGAACAGCGCGGGGGAGAGGGCGGCACCGAGGGCCGGGGTGGGAGAGTAACGGAAACAGGTGGGGCCCGGGCGGGGGGAGCCGAGGTCGGGCAGGGCCCGGGGGTGACGGACGCTGGGCCTTGCTGGGGGCTGGAGGGGCCGCGCCCGCTGGGCCTGGGGCTTGCGGCCGCTTCGGGCACGTGTGGCCGCTCGGGCCGGCCCCTCCACCCGCCTTGGCCGTTCCCCGGTGTGAGGGAGCCCGGGCGAGCCGGGATCTTTCGGGTAGTCCTTCTCCCCGTTTCCCTCCTTTCTTCTCCTCCTCCTCCCTGTTTCCGCCCCTCCCCCGGGCCGCTGGCCGGACCCCTCGTGCCGCACCAGTTGCTCACGTGCTCCATATCGCGGCAGGGCGGGATCGTATCGTGATAACGGGATCCGCGTTCTCGCGTGTGCCTGCTGGGAAGTGTGCGTTTCTCATGGTCCGTGCAATTACTTGCTCAGGCGCAGAACGCATGGTGAATTGCCATGCGGGATGTGCTGCTTGCACGCATGGATACAATGTATAAAAGTTTGGCTAACATTTCTCTTTTTTTGAAACAGATGTGACGTAATTAATTTCTCGCTTTTTTTTGCTGGAACACTGGGGATATAAAATTGGCGATAGCTGGTGTGACGTTGTTGTTACAACGAGATTTTATTTTGCACCATTTTTTACCTAATTTTCACTTGTCCCCCCTCTGTTTTCTCTTGTTTAGTAAAAATAGGTTGCTTTATTTCTGTTGCTATATGCGCACGTGGTATATCCTACTCTGTATAGGACATTGTGAATAGAGCCTGTACGAGTGGACTCTTCCATTTGTAAAGTAAAAATATTATTTAAATGTCTTGTATGTGTAGACTGTTTTCCCTTTCTGTTGCTCCAGCAGCAACAAAAAAACCCCAAACCCAAATCAGTTCCCTAGACCTGAGATAGCTGCTCTGTGGCTTTGTTAAAATTGCATATCAATCTCCTTCCTAGGCTTGTGTGCTGAGTCCTTCTTAGCAGTCCATATGTATGAAGTGTTAGAGATGTTTATCATTTACCTGCTAGTCATGGTAGTAAAAACCATTCTTAAGCTTAATGAACGCTCTGACAGATTCCTAAACAATTTAAATAGGAAGTATTATTTTGGCCATTTACCTGTAACCTAAAGTTCCTTGAGGAGTCTTAAAGCAAGTAACCTAAATTATTTTATGAGTATTTCAGCTGTGCCTCAAAGTATCTTTGATTGTGTTGACTGTGGGTGATTCTAATACATAATCCAGAACGAAGAACTCGAGATGCCATATGTCCCTTAAGCTGGGCTGGGTGGATGTTGTGTAGGCTTTTTTCTAATTTTCCCATTAATGATGGGTCTTTAGGCACTGAGAAATAGTAAGATTTTAGTAGCATAAAACACATTACATAAGAAAAACTGTTGATGAAATTATATTTCCATAATCCAGAGCTATTACTCCAAGGCCAAACCTCTAGACAATTAATGAGTGGTAGGATTGAAACACCCAGCACTGTATGAGCACCTTTTTGGTTTTTTGTGCCTGTATGTTGACCTGGAAGTCATTTGTTTTCAGGTATAATCATATTTCTTTTATGGGGTATTACAGTTATTAAGATCTAATTGCTGAAAAGTCATCACTCTTTTGAAAGCAGATGTGAGTACTTCAGGGTTGGGGTATATAGCATGTTTGTGTTTTATTTTTTTCTCCTCAGGAAGCACATGAGGAGCATGATACTTCTACTGAAAATGCAGATGACTCTAACCACGATCCTCAGTTTGAACCTATAGTTTCCCTTCCAGAGCAAGAAATAAAAACTCTGGAAGAAGATGAGGAAGAGCTCTTTAAGATGTGAGTAGAATACTTTTCGCTATTATCTGAATGTTCATTAGGCTTAAACTTGACAGTGTTCATAAAAAGCTGCATAACTTGCAGCAATCTCTGTGTGAAGGCTGACTTGGTTGGTCTGCACTGTGATGGCAGAGACTGAGTGGGGGTGATTGATGGTTCCCCAAGAAAATGAACTCTGGAACCACAGAAGAGAGCTGGTAGTGTGAATCTGGCTTTAGCATGGTGTACATAAAAGAAGACAACAACTTAAGTAATAATTATTTGAAATTGTGATCACAGAATGTGAAACAAGTGTCTTGGGAGGAAGAAAATGAGATGTATGTGGTGTTGCTGCCATGCATCCATGGGTAAAGGGTGATGTACAAGGTACTGAAATAATAAAAGCAACAGCTGCAGCACAGTATTGGGGCATTTGTGGCAGTTCCTGTCTGTTGTCTTCAATACAGTTTATCCTTAGATTATGCTTATTGTCAGATCAGGATGGCTTGATCTGCCTGAAGAAAAATGTAGTCTAAAGGCTTAAGAAGCATTTTGAATTTGATCCCTGATGTGCTGGCTTGAAATAGGTTTAAAAAATTATGCTTTTTCTGAATCACAGAATGGTATTGCTGATCTGGAAGAGAGACTTCAGTTCTCCTGTCCAGATTCTGATAATAACTAAAGTGGTAGTTTCTGAAAGGTAGTGATCAAATATGTTTATCATCCCCTAAGAGTGTCCAGAACCTGTTGAATTTCAGTACAGTTATTACATAATTCCTAATATTTTATTATTAGATTTTAATTTATCATATCAGTTTCTGAATGCGTATATTGAAACAGAACAGGGGATCATATTGAACAAATTGTTCCTTCTTGTGTGTGGCTTTTAAAAAGAACTGCACTCTTTGGTCAGGTGTGGTATTTTAATGCATGCAGGCTAATGAAATGTTCTGTTCTCCAAGGCGAGCGAAGCTCTTCCGGTTTGCATCTGAGAACGACCTTCCAGAATGGAAAGAACGAGGAACTGGTGATGTGAAACTCCTGAAGCACAAGGAGAAGGGAACAATTCGCCTCCTCATGAGGAGGGATAAAACCCTAAAAATCTGTGCGAACCATTACAGTATGTTCTACATTTCTGTACTTATTCTTGATTTAAAAAATAAGCTTGTAGAATTTAAGTATGGTTGTTTCTTACTCTTCATACAAGGCTTCAGGCATCAAAAATCATGAGGGGTTATTTTTATTAATGGAAGGAAGCTGGACGTTTTTTCTTTAAGAGTCTGATAGTGCTATAAGACTAACACAAGTCACTTTAAAATTTAGCTGTGATAGGCATTATGTGATTGCTTCCAGTGTGTGTGTGTGCTTTATTTTAATGATTAATAAAGTGTAGAACATGTAGGCCTTAATACTGCTTGAAATAAGAATTTAATGTATGCTGGCTTGCTCTTGTAAAAGAGTGAGAAAAACCAAGATGTAATAATTTACTACTTTGAGCTAAATGTCTGAATTTCCAAAACCAGTCCTTAACCATCAGAAAACAGAGACTGAGGTGCTAAGCAAATCTGAGTCTGCCTTTCTCTGCTTGTGAAATAAACTGAAATGAATGTGTTATATTGGGCTGACTCATTCAAAAAAGAATCATCTTTGAATTAAAAAAAACCATGAAAGAGCAAGACAGGCTTGAAAGTCAGCACAACTTGCAACAAGTAGTCCAGTTTGCTGATACTTTGCTTGCTTTACTGATACTCAGATTTTTACATGAGGAATCTATAGTGTTTTGTGGAGTTAAACTACGTTTAGATAATTTGAAATAAGAAGTAGCTTAATGCAAACCTCAATAATGCCATCAACCAGCAGGAATAAACCTTTTGATTAGGGAAATAAATGTTGCACCTAGGAAAACAGAATTGATGAATTTATAGTAATCATGTCAAAAGTTGTTTAGGTTTTTTTCCTGGAAAAGCTGCTCTCCATATAGATTTGTTGATTGAATTTATGCTGATTCACAGTCAGACAAAAGAACTCTCTTCATTTTTGCAAAGCATTAAATGGAGCAAAATGTATTTTGATCTCTAGATGTTAAAAATGCAGGGAAGGGAATAGACTCTTCAGATTTCTCCTGAACTTAGACAGGGCCCAAGGAGAAAAATACCCCTGCTTAGACTTTGCATGTCTGTAATGCAAAAAGTCTTAAGGTACTGTGGGAAGTAACATTTCAAATTCTGCAGTCAGTCAGGTGAGGTAATTGTAGTGTCTTGGAGGGACAGGGCCCCATTTGCGAGGAGGGAACAAATAGATTGGAAAGACAATGTGTACACTTTGCAGCACCACAGAATCCTGTAATATCTTGTAGTACAGCTTTAAACTGATGGGAGAGGTAATTAATCTGATGACTAATTGAAGGAAAAGTGCTTTTTAAAATTAATTTTGGTGGTAGTTTTGGTGTGCAGAAGAAGAATGAGTGTTGTTTGTCGATCTGGATGCCTTTTCCTTCTAAATCATTTATCTGTACTTCAGAGCTCAGTAACTGCATCTCTTAGTATCACAATCATCTGTTTTAAGCAAAAATTGAATCAAATTCTTTTTCCTAACAGTAGTGAATCCAGCATCCTCTCACACAGTAATGGCTTTGCATAATTTCATTTGACAATGTAAGGAAAAATATATGTGAACACCACTGTCTTGTATTCATCCCAGAGTAATTCTGTGTCAAGTGCTTTATGTAACCATCACAGCCCGTTTTCACTGAGATTTATGGAGGCTGGTGTGGAAAACATTTGCTATTGTGCTCTGTACATCTTTTAATGCTTTCCTTTCAGTCACACCCTTAATGGAGCTGAAGCCTAACGCTGGGAGCGACAGGGCGTGGGTCTGGAACACACATGCTGACTTTGCAGATGAAAGCCCCAAGCCTGAACTTCTGGCAATCCGATTTCTAAACGCAGAGAGTGAGTGGACTGGCACTGAATTTACACTCATTGTAAACTGTTATGTTACCCTGCTTGGCTAAATGCTGCTCTAAACCATTGCTGGAGATGTGCTGTATCTCACCCCTGCGTGGTAGTGTTAGCTAATTAATTCTTTATCTGAGAGAAGTCTGTTAATCACTTAATCATATCTGTTGACAAACAGTGTAGTAATTAGGTCTGCAGTAATATTGGTACAGTTTCTGCCCGAGACACTTTGTTAACCTAAGCCATTTTGTGTAAGTGCTATGCCAATTAGAATAAAACTATAGGCAGTTAAGAGACTCACATACAGCTTACTTTCATGTAATTCAGGTGCTCATTTGTAGTTAAGATGAGATTTTTGCATTAGAAACAAGGAAATCCTGACCTGATACTTCTGGTCAGTCTGCATTAGCAGAACATCCGGGTTGTTTTTTCTTTTCTTAATGAAGTATCTTCGTTTTGATTAAATGGAACCCTCAGTGAAAAGTGCAAGTCGGACCCATCATACTAGTTGGTGGGTTTTTCTGGAGTGACTACACTGAGTACCAGAAAAGTAACTAATAATGGATCAGCTAGGATTAAATCAAAGAAGTGTTTGGAAGCAGAGGGGGTTTATGTTTTGTTTTGTTGTTGGTTTGGGTTTGTTTTTTTTTAAAGGAGCAAAATGAAAAAGTGTTGCATTTCTTGCTTTACAATTTGCCACACAAGTTTAGTGTGGTAGCCTCCTTTTCTCCTTACATACTAGATGAAATATAAAGTGGTTGAATATTTTAAAACTTGATGGATTTAACTATATCAGGAAAGAACTTAGTGTATCTTGCCTTTTTCCTTTGCCTTAAGTCTCCAATGTCATTTTGTTTAGCCAGATAAACCTTTCTGGTCCACCTGCTTAGTGCTTACTTCATGATCAGGTAGGAAATGAAGGGGTAACTATTTGAAAGACTATAGTCTTTCCCTCTTTCTGGTAGAGGCTGTTCAGCTTATGGAATGTTCTGTCTTGAGGGAGTAGTCCTTTCTTACTGTTTGCCCTTTTCAGTACTGACTAAGCAGATGACAGGTTAAGAGACCTCAGTTTGTCCTTCAGGTGTCTCTCCTGTTTGAGATGCTGGAGAAGGAATCGATACAAACACTTCCTGGCCTAGTTACTAAGTGCCTTCAGAATTCCTGTGGGGCAACAGTGACCTCCTGTGGTCAGCCAGACCAGCCTGGGATGCCAGGCCTGTACTGCCTTGATCATTCTGGTGTCAGGAACCTCCTTGCCCAGTCCCTCATTGCCTGTATTACTTGTGCAGAGACATTATTGGAATTTGATCAGCTGCTTGGAATGGTTGCTGCATTGGATGGTGGCTTAGACCAGAATGTAATGAAGATTATGCATTGTTGGCTCTTGCAGGGAGGAATAGCCCTCAGGTACAGAGTCTGAATGCTGTATTGGTGAAACAGGCATTATCTTCCTTTGCTGATGCTAAGAACCCCCAGTTATGGTCAGGTTGTGGAAGACTCTTCAGGTGTAACATAGCTGGCAAGGATGGCAGTTCGAAGCTGATCTTCAGTCTTTTGCATACAGATAGTTATGTTAGCAGTCTCTGACATCATATTCCTATTCCTTTAGGCTACAGGCAGCTGGGAGTTGCAATAACTACAAAACAGCTCCTGCTGGCATTACATTTTGAATATTTTGCAAAATAAACTGCTTTAGTAGACTTGCTGAAAAAGATGAATTGCTTTTGCACAAATATGTGATTGAAGAATTTTGTATCTCGTATGATTTACCAGATTACTTCATAAGTCCCTACAAATTTTGTTTACACAAAGCTTCCCCTGGGGTATCTTTCTTCAAGATTAGAACTATTCAATGTTGTGAGGCAGTAAAAGTAATGAAAAAATATTTTATCTTCGCTGAAACAGATGCACAGAAATTCAAGGCAAAATTTGAAGAATGCAGGAATGAAGTAGGCAAGACAGCAAAGAAAGGTAAGGTAGTCTGAGTGTACTTGGTGCCACATTTCTGAGCTGTGTGAGTGGTTACAGTACCCTGGAGTGTCGTGTTCCAGCAGACTCACTCTGTGCTGAACTGCAGCCTTCAGTTCAGGTGCTTTTCTGTCTGCGAGAGTAAGAGCTCACAGGAGCGACGATGGCCTTCTTTCCTGTGGAAGGCTGTTACAGTTGCTGTTGGGACATGGCTGCTTTGGAAAGGCTGTCAAGGAAATATTTATGGCTTATAGTAAACAAATGAGCTGTGAACACTGCAATCACAGTGCTCTTTCTTCCTTCCAGGTCCCTTTCCCAAATTTTACAAATGTATAATCATGCAAGTATAATATTTAATGGTTTTTATAGTTGTTAGTGTGTGTGAGGTTGTTCACAAGTCTCTAACAGATTATTGCACCCTTTAGAATTGCCTTTGTGATGAGGTATGTCACCATGTAAATAAAATAAACATTTCTATCTTTCTTAAGTACAGACTACCAGTGGTCTGCAGTCAGCATTCAAGATATTTAGATTGGAATTTTCCAGTCATAGGAATTCCTATGCCCCATTTTCAAACTGGGGAACTTGACTTTGGGGGTTTTTTTTTTTTGTTAAGATGCCAAGAAACTAAGGGTTTGTCTGGATACTTTATTGGTAGCAGCACAGCCGGCCAGATGTTACACATTCCTCAGTCCCTGTGATTAAGCCCTTTTGTAGTGATTAATGTATATGAGTGGTGTTTCTTGAAATCTGACATCTGAAGTAATTACCAGAGGAAAAGAAATGGAATGAGTCACTCCAGTGGTCAGTGAAGAATATTTTTGCCCAATACCAGCTGTCTATCCCCACCCCCTCACCCTCTACTTCTTTACTCTTTCTAACAGGAAAATCCATTACTGCTTGTATGTAATACCTTTCCTAACCAATCTTTTAGCAGGCACAGACAAAAATGATAGTGCTGATAAAGTTGCTGAAAAACTAGAAGAGCTTTCTGTAAAGGAAGAGAGCAAAGAATCTGAGAAGAAAGAGACCAAGGAAAAAACTGAAGAAAAGCAATAAAATCATCCTGGGCCTTGCAGTTTTTCCTTTACTTTTTTTCTTTTTTTATTTTCCTTTTTTTTGTTTGGTTATTTTTTAGTTTTTACAAGGGACTTTATATGGAACTGCATTCAACATTCATGTTGTTTTTTCTAGGCTTTTGCCCTTTGGAAGGTGTCTTCAGAAAAATTCATTCCCCAGTCATGAAAATGTACTGTGCTAACTTTCTTTTCCATAGTGGAAACACTTATTTACAGTCATCCAAAAGAGTGAATAAAACAAACTTGAAAACAGCATCAGGGGACAGAACTGAGTTTTCTGTATACTGTAAAGGCTTATGAATACACTTGTTTAATTGAGCTACATATTCCTGTGGATTAAGTATGTTAATAGACTTTGTCAGCAGGGAAGATTAGGATTGCATTTGTGTTTCTTATATGGCTTCTAAATTGTAATCTAACAGACCTTTCACACCTGCTGCTGTGTGTACCTGAGCAGGGAATGTGCCTGTGCTTCTTGAAGTGCAGCAGACTTCTGGAATCAGGCAATAAGAGCATTCCTGGCAAACTACTGCTGCTGCTGATCCATCAGACAGTGAAAATAAAGGTGGGGGACAAAGTTTCTTGTGTCAGATTTGAGAAGCATTTTCTTCTCACAAAATGAAATCTGTGCTTCCCCTCTTGCCCCAAATTTTAATATTACAAAGGCTTGATTTTAGCAGAAAGCTCCTGCTGTTGTCCCTGATCTTCCATGGTGCTGCTTGCTGACTGAAGGCAGCTGCAGCAGCCTGTCCTGCCGAGGTGTGTGCAAAGGAATCCGAGCTGTTTGAGTACCTTCCTGTGAGATTCCCCTTGCCAGCATATTGTTGTAGTCTCAAGAATGTAGAGGTCTAAAATGTATAAGCTTTTTTTCCCAGGGCTTTGAAGCTCGTGTTTTTACAAACTGGAGGAGTTTTGAACTTCTCAGATGTTTGGTAGGGAGGCTGTCCTTCTTGGAGAGTAGCAGGCTGGAATTCACAATTCACTTTGGAGCAGTTATTTATGGTGCACATGCTTGAGGGACATCCTCCTTGCCAGAATGGGCAAATTGGTCAGATCTCTTCCCTGCATATCTTTTTTGTTTATCCAATTTCAAATTAGTGCTAGAGAGTAAGAAAATAAGCTATAGTAAGCAATAAAATCAACACAATTAAGTCTGGTAGATAAATTGAATTTCGTTGTTAAACACTAATACAAGGATTGTGTTAGGAATAAAGATGAAATTTTATAATAGTTTCCAAAATAATTATGAAAACTGGACAAAACTTGCTGAACTGTAAGACTGAATGATGTTAACATGGGATAGCAAGACCTTCTTGGTCTTCATAAAGAGGCTTTTCACTCAGTCAGGTTCTGCAGTCTACCTAAGGAAAATATATTTTTTAAAAATAAATCATGTCTTTCTTCTTAGCACTGCCTTTTGATGCTACAGTGAATGAGTCTTAAATCTGGAACTGTAATTAAGGTACTCACTTCATTCAAACAAAATAATTCCTTTGGTGTTTTGCACGTTCCCCTTCAACTACAGCAGATATCAAAAGTCTGTTAATTAACAAAGATGGCTGAAAGGCAAAATAAAATGCTCTTTAGTGTTTCTGGTTTGGAAGTAACAAGACAAAGCTATTTTGAAGTATTTAACATTTGAATGTAAAAGCCAAATCTTTTATCCATGAATCACTGTAAATGATCTGATAATGTCAAACTGTGTCTAAATTGATAGAAATTACTTAAAAATTTCAAAATAAACTTAAATTTTCATTTAAAGGATTTGCTTTTTATTTTGAGAACTCTTACTGGGAATGCATTTTAGTCTACATGGGCAAAGTGATGAAGGCAGCAAAATGGGTGAGTTGCATTTCACTGTCAGACATTGTACAAAAGGGAGGGGGCAGCACCTGAATGCCTTAATTTGTCTTAATATTAGTTATTGATGATTCCTGCTTAATGCTATTACCCTCTCTTCTTCCCCTCTTACTTCAGCATGCTTAAATGACTTCCAGACGTTTCCATTCTTGTTTAGGTTAACTGATCTGTGTTTACAGTTTTGGATTGCAACCATCCTTGCAAGTCTTCAGTCTCAAAGAGCAAAATTAAGAGAGACCACTCAGTAAAATAATTTCTCTGGGTAACATTTGGCTGAAGAATGTTTTAGTCCTGTAAACTAAAGGATGATCATTCAGTGTTCTGGTCACTTTAGCTGTTCTACACATTAAAAAGCAGTAAGTATTTTTAAAGTTATCTCAGTGAAATAAGACTTGTTGTTTTGTGCAAGTCATTCTAATGATTTAACTTGCCTACAGGTAAAGTGGACTGCCAAGTGAAGATTTTTAAAAAGTCCTAATCCATTTTTTATAAAGAAGGAAAATACAACAGGGTTAATAAAGCATTGTTGGGTGCTAAAGTCCACAATTCATACAAATTTTCTGCTTGCTTCAGGTTTAGAAAGATGCTATATAGCCAGGCTTACTGATCCAGTCTTTGGTGATATGAATGGTTTTTTGTGTGCTGAATGGATGAATGTCTGAGGACTCCTCAGCGATAAATTCAACTTAAAAATTGTGACATCTTGACAAGCATCAAAATAGTATCTTCTTAACAGCAAGTTGAGGTCTTAAACAAGTCTACTTATTATAGAAAATAATTCAAACTAGTTCCCTCTAGATCCCGTGTTAATTATTTTGAAGACTACATTAATCTGTTGGGGTTTTTTTCTCCAGGAATAAGTTTGTATTAGTAACACTAAATGTCTCATTCACAGATGGTAAACACTCCCAATTTGTTGTGTTTTAACACCAAATGTTGACTTTTTTCCCCCTTTATAATAAGGTAGCTTGTATCAAGTACAAGTTCTCAGTGATAACAAAACCTCAGAAAATTAAAATTCTTCTCAACACTATACAGATAGGAGAATGTTGTAAATTCTTAATTTTGATGCAACATGCTCAAGGAATACCTGTATGTAAAGGGGAAAAAATACGAGTCTGAGTAGTTCTTTGGATTGTGTTGCTAACTCTTGTTACCAGGCTGAGTCCTCTGGTGGGTGCTGTGTGTGGCTCACAGTGAGTTGTGCTGAACTCTGATGTCCCTCACCAGTGCTGGGCCTTGTGCTGCTGCATCTCAGAGCACTCCTTCACATAGCTCAGTGAAAAACTTTAATGTTACTGGAAACCTTTCTCTAAAGAAGATACTGAATCAGAGTTCAGAAAATTCAGCTTGACACCTTAGTAATATTAAATTGCACCTATTTATGTAGAAGTGGAGACAATGGTGCAGATTACATTACAAACTGCTCTACTGGGTTTTGATCTGTACAAATTGCCATTGGCTTAAAGAGTGGGTGATTATTTAAACAACCCCAAACATCTCCAGTTAACTTCCCATTGCTGTCTTTATTTATGCCCTCCTGTTCCCAGGACACCCATCTGTCCTGGCTGCTCCAGGTTGTTTCTAGCAAGCTGTGTTTTCTGAGGTATCCATGGCAAACCAATGTTTTAATTTTGATTAGCCAAACTAATTTCAAAGTGTTTTTACATTGCTGAGGTCATGTGTAAACTTGCACTAGTTCAGTCAAGTGAGCTGTGTATAAAGGATTTTGGTTTATTTTATGATGGTTTATTTAGGATCTACTTTAAAGGTCTTCCTAATTAGATTTAGCTAGAATTACTCTTTAAAATAGAAATAAGAGGAATTACCAGTTTTTTACCAACCTTAACTAAATCTTTGACAATGTATCATTTTCAGAGTAAGGAGCTAAGGAAAATTTAACTGCAACAGATCAGAATTATCTTGCTTGAGGAAGAAAAGTTTGAAGTAATGAGCTGTAGAGTGGATTCCACATGTAAGTGATTTCTCAGACTCTAGTTTGTGTGAAAACAAGGTGCTTCTCAAGTAAGCAGCTTGTGCAAGTAAGAATAAGGAAATAAATATTGAGGTTGTGAAAACTGACAAGCACAGGAGCAAAAATCTTCCTAATATTTAAGAGCTGAGTAGTATCTACAGCTATACATCAGATTTTGTGACCACTATATTTTTATTATATGCAACTTTAGGTATGGAATATCTTTGTCCATGTAAGTCACATTATAGACACCAACCACTGATTTAAGACCTGTTCATGTTTGTAAGACTTGTCAAACTAGTTTGCTGTAGTCTAGTGAAAATGCAACCTACATCAGATAGGAATAAATTCCATAATAAATAAATTACATTTGTAGAAATGCACTTTTTTTAAGGCATCAATGGTGCAGGTAATGTTTGTGGGGTGTTATTTTCTGTTACAGCAGTATAATGTTTTAAGTACAAAGAAGGTTCTAGCACAAATCTGGATTAGATGTTGCATACAGCAAATTTATTTTGTGAAACATGTCTGACTACCACAAGTATTTCATCAACTTTACAGTCTTAAACATGTTTCCAACTTTCAAACTGGGAAAGTCCAGCTCATTGTTTATCAGTCTTTACAAATTTACATCAGCTGATTCACTGTATTGTGAATATGAACTGTTGAACAGATATGAACTGTTGTATCAAGATGTGTACTTAACACCTAAGAGAGAAGCTAACAATGTCATGAGCTCTTGCCTATTCATGTTGTGCTGGCTGGCTGGCCTCATTTCAAGTAGTTTAAATTTCATAATTTTATAATTATTTTTTCCATAAAAGCAATTATGGCTATTGTAAACATCAACAAAGATGGATTGGACATTAAAATGACTGAATATTTTGTATGCTTGGAGGATATTTCTCAAGACAATTCTAACAGGTATAATTAAAGTTACATTGCTTCTATGCATAGTGCTTATCAGTTTTAACACCTTGTTTGCTGGTTTATGAACACTGTTGGCTTGCAGAGTTTCAGCAGCATCATTTACAGTGGTATTTCATTTAGAGGAGGAGAATTGCACTTTACTAATGCTTTTAAACAGGATCTTTAAAACTGCTTGGAGACCTACCTCATTCTGATGCAAGTAGTGGGATCATTTAGGAATCGATACGCAGAGTTACTAAAGTCTCATAGTAAATGCAACTTGACATGCCACATCACTGCTGTTGGGAAATACACCAGATCTGTTCTGAGCAAATGCCATCCCACAAAAAATATCTGTTGGAATCATCTAGAAAATCTTGTCATAAATCTGTTAAGGCTACTGAGAGGTCAGTATTAGGCAATAATTTCTTGATTTATCTGGTAAGAAATGAACAATTAAATGAAAATTGTCATATTAAAGTTCCAGTGGGTAACTTACTAGGCCTGGCTTGTACCCAGAACTGTCTGGCCCTTGCTTGGACTTTTGGCAGCACTGTGCAGCACAAGATGATGCAGGTTTCTCTGTTCTGAGCACTGTAAATTTGAGGGGAAAACAGCTTTTGTTAACGAATTTGTGATCCTTGAAGGTTCTCCCAATGACCCTGGCAACAACATTTGTAGTTGTAGTAAGAAAAGTATAATTATTTATCGTGGTCACTGTTAAATGGCAACCGCAAATTCGTGCTAGGAGCTAACTTGCAAGTGACCAATAAAATATTCCAGGGATATTCAGTACTTTCAAGTGTGCAAAATAAAATAATTTTCTTAATCATGTAGCTAAGATTTCCAGCTAAAATTAGTGACTTGATATGAAAATTGCATGGCTTTCAGGCTTTCTTGATTCTTGCTCTGTTGTAAGTTTCCTTTCATCTTACCATCTCTGAGAGGGGTACCCTGCCATGTGGCTCCAACACAGCTTCTGTGGTTGGCCCTTCCTCCTTTGGGGTAAAACCTCAGAGTAAAATCTTGCAAGAAGACATGCAATTACTAGCCATGCTCTGCCAGATTATTTTTAGATTGTTCTTTGTAGCTGTGTTTGTTCTTTGTCATTAAATCTTTCCCTAACTCATGCTGCCATTGCTGTTTACCTCAGTGCTGCCAAAATCTTCTGGCACACTAATAAGGTAGTGTGAATCCAGAAAGTGCAGTCCTTGAAATAAAGGTGTTCCAGGAGAGCAATTCTGAGACATGCCTGTTCTGCTTTAGTCAAGTCCTCCTCAGACATCCTTAGTGTTTGACAGGTAAAGTCATCTGACTGCTTTAAATATACTTGGCTTGTAATAACAAGATTGAGTGTTGCTCAGCAGTGCTTTGTGCTGGCTTGAAAACAGAGCATTCTTGAGAACTGGAGTGCCAGTGGGAAGGAAATGAGGTGAGCTGTGGGAACTCTTGGACACAAAATTACAGAAAATTACTGCTTTGTGATAGGTAATCTACAGTGTGCACCAGAAAAGAGTAATCCCAAAGCCCAATTCAGCATAACACTAGCCTTGTAATGCGGAATGTCTCAGCCCTCTTTTGGAAATGCTGGGTCTGCATGACTGCACAGCACAGGTGTCGTGATGCACAGGATGATTGTGCAGCCCCAACCTGGCTGGCACTGTGATCTTCAAGATCTGTTCAGTTTGGAGATGCACCTCTTCTTGTTGCTATGAAAGGTACAACTCTTTCTGTCCTGATAACTCAGTTATCTTTAGTCTCCCTCTGGAGAAGTGTTGTGTGATTGGGATATTAAAAAAAGCCAAAGTTGCTTGCTGCTGAGAGCCTCCTTTCAGAACAGGAATGGCTTGAAAGATTGGCCCAAAAAATGGGGGCTGATACAGCAAGATTGGATCAGCACCAGTGTGTCAGAGTGATGAAGGGAAAACCATTCTGAAGAGTGGAATGAGCTGAAGTGCTGAATCCTCCCCACTTGCAAAGCTGTCTTTGAGAAGCAGACTTTCTAGAGAGGAAAGAGTCCTTAGGGGAAAATACAATTGAAAATAATGAGGTGCAGAGGAGGCATAGTCTCCTTAAGAATAACTCCACAATTCACATGAGGGAATGTTACTGTCCCAGAAAGGCTTCGTCTTTAAAAAGAATGAAATTTAAATAAATCATCAAACTCCAGATATGTATTTTAAAATGAACTTGTGCCTATTCCCAGCTCATGCTAGAAACTTGACAGGATGCTTTTGTGGCTCACCTAGAAAGGAAACTTGCAGGTCCATGCTAAAAATGCAGATATGACTGTCACTTGGGAGAGAATGTCTTTACGTTTTTCAAGACCTAAGAAATTTGAGCATTTGAGTAAATCTCATGCTGTCCATTACAGGACACTCACCCAACTTCATAAACAGTCTATAATGCTGCTCAGGATAACATTTTTTTTAGATAAAAATATCACTAGAAAATTATTCAGAGTTCTGTTTGCAACTTAAATTCTTTACCCAGACTGTTGCTTGAGTGGGAAGGAGGAAGGTGATTAAACTGATCTAAGTGATGAAGTCTCTACTTTTGTCAAGTAAGTGGTGCTAAACTAATTTGTGGCCCAGAGCATTAGGTGTGCTCCTGAAATGGATCTTCCAGGCCAGTTTTGTTGAAAAGAGACCCAGTTGGTTGCTTGGAGACCACTCAGCAATACACATCAGACCTGGTAAGTGGAGGTGATGGAGAGATTTGCTTCCCAGGTGTGCCTTTGATCTAATTTAACATGCTCATGTAGCTGCACCTGAAGCCTTTCAGCTTTGTACACAGAGCCTGGTTCTGCATAAAATTGTTGACCTTTTGATTACTTACAAGGGGTTTGAGAATAATTAATTCCAATAAGCTGGCATGACAAAGAGTAGTGAAGCATAGGAAACATTCAGCCCCCCAAGCATGCAAAAATAACTAACTTTAGGTAGATGTTTTCTTTCCTGTTCCTTAAAAATCTAAGTCTGGAGAGATTAAGTTGCCTTGTGACTTTAGTTCCTTTTGGATTAGACAGTTGTTAGCAAAACTGAGATTTCACATAGCCATATATCCTCAGGCTGGAACTTGCTGGCTTTTCTTCAAACTGATGCTCAAAATTTGGGGTTTTGTTTCATTTGTGGTTGTATTTTTTTGCAAACTGCGAAGTTGAGGACCCTTACAGATTTTTGGTCAGGCTTTACTTGTTCTGTTCTTAAGACTTCTAGGACTGTGGAACTAATCAAGTCTCTTAAAATGAGAAATTAAAAATGTCCTTTCTGAACAGCACTGCAGTGTATGCCTTCTAGGGCAAGCTTGCTTTTAACAACAGCCAGCAGATGCTGCAAATGTGGCTTTTGTGTTAGCAGGGTTACTTTATCTGCATGTTGGCAGCTGCAGAAAAGGGATTAGCTGAGAAAGAAAGCAGGAGGGAGGGAGCAGGATGTATGCAGCTCCTGGTCTTCATTTCTAAACTTCCAAGTGGCCTTGAACCCTTCTTCCCATCAGAGGGTTTCCTTGAGACAGGCGAGCTGCTGGGTGGTGCCCCCGAGTGTGAACAGAGGAGCCATTCTCACACTGCTCTTGGGAAAGCTGATTCAGTGAACTTTCTGTTGTTACCTTAAATTACCTCTTCTGTCTGCCTCCTGATGCTAATGGATAGATTTTAAAAGAACAGAGTATAGTGTAATTTTAGTTATGTGTTCACTCAGTTATGGATCTTGGAATCGGCTACATTTGGCAGAGTGCAGCAGTTCCCTTAATGCTGTGACTCTGGGTGTAGCAGAATGAAAAGTAGGGTTTATTCCCTGAACGAGCACGGCAGGATTCGCCTGCAGCTGGCCCTGTCCTGCAGGGCCCCGCTCGGAGCCGCTCCCTGCGCGGACCCGCAGCGCTCCGCGGATGCTGCGGCGGTGCCGCGTCCGCAGCCCCCTCTAGAGCCCCGCTGTTCAGGGAGCTGCTACTGGAGCTTCGGCGTCCCACACAGCGCCCTGTGGAGCTCACTGCATTGCCATTTTTCTTTTCGGGGGTGGGAGAAGGGGGGGCGGGTTGTCTTGTAGAAAGAATATAATTGCCCCCCCCCCCATCCGCATGGGCTGCCCTGCTGCGGGCGGCCCCAGCAGCCGCGGCTCGGCCGCCCTTCCGCGGGGCTGCGCGCCCCGCTCCCGTCTCCCCGCAGCGCTACCTTAAGGGGCTGGTTGACATCAGCCGAGTGGGCTGGGCGGTGTGGGTGGGATTTCCTGTGCTGGAGGTCAGCTGCTCCCGTCCCTCTCCCGTCCCTCCCAGCCGCCCGGGTCCCGCTCTCCCTGCGCCGGAGGGACCCGCATCCTCCCGGCTCCCTCCTCTCGGGTTGGATTTACATAGTGATGTGTAAACTACAGGATGCCCAGCAGCACTGGAAAGAGGTTTAAACCTACGAAATACATTCCGGTCTCCACAGCAGCTGCCTTATTAGTGGGTTCGACTACTTTATTTTTTGTTTTCACGTAAGTACCGCTCTGGCGGAGGGGGGGCCCGGGCTGGGGCCGCCCGGCACAGGCGGGAGGCGGCTGGGCTTGACAGTCCTCCAGGCCCGCCGCTGCTGGTCCTGCTCCCCGCCTGCCTCCTGCTATCCCTGCCCGGCTTTGCTTTGCAGAGGCTCACGATCTCTCCCTCTCATAAAATATGCCTGATAGTCAGATCCACCATTTCATGGCACGTAAAACCCCATCAGCCTCCCGCAGCTGCCGGCCGTGTGCATCAGAGATGCCAGAGCCCGCAGCCCCTCAGCCCCTCTGTGCAGGGCTGGTGCACGGGAGAGAAACGCAGCCCCGGCCGCCCCGCTGCCGACAGGCGTGGATCCAGCCCGTGTCTCAGCTGGCCGGAGTCTCTGCTCCAGGAGGGAGAGCTGGCCTCTCCCGTCAATCTCTCGAGTGTCTCAGGGTTTATCCGGCACAGCCTTTTTGGAGTGGAAGGAATCCTATTCTAAACATTACCGATTTTACATATTTTTATGTAACTGTTCCTGAAAGCTTGAGGAGCTAATGAACAAATTTACATTTGCTTGAAGGAAAGACGAGGAAACTTTTCCTCTCTGTGTTTCTTCTCTCGTTCCCTTCTCCCTTAAATGCGGCATGGAGCTGTGGCTGTCGGCTTGCAGCTCCCCTGTAGTTATATTAATATGTGAGAGCTGTAGTGCTTCGGCTGTTTCCCTCTCCATGCACTCGAGTTCTGGAGCTCGCTAACCCTTCCTGTGCGGGGGTAGCAGTACCCTCCCTGCAGAGGTGTCCGTGTTTCCAGACATGCTACAAAACTGCTCTGAAAGGAGCTTTGACTAAGCTGCCTTTGGGAAGGTGAAAACATGGCTATTGCATATTAAGATTTATTGTTTCACTTATTTTGGAACTCTGTTTTCCTTGTTTGGTCGTTGCTATTTTTTAACCGAGCTTAGTGAAGCTGTTGGAAGCGGAAGGCTCTATAGGAGTGGGAGTATGTGTCTGTGTCATTATCTTTTGTGGTTTGGCTGTGATATGATTCTCAATGTTTCAAAATGCTCATCACTGGTATGGTAATCTCAATGTAGGATTTCAGAATAAAACGTAAATGTTGTTTTGTCTAACAGGTTCTTAAATCAGAACAGATTTTGACACTGAGTTTTGCTCTTGACTTAATGTGTGTTGATTCTTTTCCTTGCTTGTTTTCAGTGCATTTGATATAGATTGGTGCTCACAGTCAAACACAGGACAGAAGTTGGCTTTTGTGATGAACTTGGTTGACACTGGAGTGGTGAATACTAAATGGTGAAAAAAAAAGGGGCCTTTATTCCAGTATTTATTTTTCTGGCTGCTTGAGGAATGGATGTATGCTAAGGTTGTTTTGGAAGCTGTGTGTTTGTTTTCATGTGATACTTCCAGTGTAGAGGTGCAATAGTGATGTAAGACTTTCCTGGTAACACAATTGTTGTTGAAACATCCTTTTGGCAGCAGGACATCAACTGAGATGTTCAGCATCTCAGTTTTACAATTTGTACAGGAGAAACAATTACTTCTAATCTATTACTGAATCTGAAACTTCACTCTGTTCCCTCTGTTATCAGTGAATAATTACATGCAAAATGAAGTATTTTAAGGATCTCTCCATATTGTAACTTGGCCTGTGTATCTTGAAGTGCTAGTACATTTTTCGAGGATTGTCCCAGACATACGTTCTCTGCTGCTGCCAAGTCTTATGTGTAATAAAACTAACACATAATTGAGCAACTGTTGTCAGGCAGAATCTGAAGTCCTGTCCATTCAAAAAAACTCAGATGAATTTGTATGGGATTGGTGTTGTTTTTCATGCTGAGCAGTGTTAGTAAAATCTTTGTTGTGAAATCAAAGCAAGCCATATGCATGCGATTAGTTTCTTTTGTGTGGCAGTGGGTTTTTTCCCCTTTCCTGAGCATTTCCATTTTTTATCTTTTTCCACAGGCAGTGCTTTATCTCCTGAAGATCTTTTTGTTGTAATATGTTATTAAAGGCTGAGATAGACCTGAATTTTCAGGTGTGTTGATTTGTTCAACTCGTTTGATGTTGGATAGAGCTCTGATATGCAGCAGTTGAAATACTGGCCTGAAATTGTTTTAGCAATTTTAGCAGTGCTTTTGATACAATCCATGCTTGCTTGTCATAGCACAAGAATTGAATCAGATGAAGATTTACATATGTGTTTATTAATGACTTATTTGTGTCATTAAGCTCTAAGGCTGCTGTGTCTGTTAATGAAGTAACCTGTGTATAAATACAGGTTATGAATCTGATGATGGACAGGATTCCTGTCAAATTTTGGGTGCAGGTCACCTCAGTGGGATGTCAGGGATTAGAGCAACTTCAGCGCAGTGGAATTGAATAATAGAGGATAATATATGTGGAAAAATTCAATAATAACTATTTTTAAACCACTTACTGAATAGAAAAAATAAGCTTTTTAGGGCACTGGAAACATTTCTGAGTAATGTGTACGAAAACAGCTTCTGACTTGGCTTTTTCTCTAGACACGTTTGTGGTCTCATGCCTCACATTATGAGTGTCTTCTGCTGGATGAAAAGCTCTTTGAACTTGAAGGCCAGGGTTAGCTTTTTAGCAATGTGGTCTTTATTTTTAGCTTTTTCTCCAAACACCTTTGCTAAAAAGCAGCACATAACGAGTGTTTGAAATACACAGTGTCCACTATTAGTTCATCCTGGTGCTGATCACTGGTACTGTTATACTTCAGAAAAATTCCATTTTAGATTCTCCTTTATTTTTTTCCCTCAGCTAAGCATTTAGGATTCACTGTATCACTGCTATATTTCTTCTGGTTTTACGAGGGGGAACTAAACTATTTAGCTATCAAGATTATTGCCTGGAAAGACAACTAAATATTGGAGTTGTATTATTGCAGGCTTTTAGCACTCCATGTGTGTTCCTTCAGAAATAAATACAGTGTCTGAGTAGGTGGTCTAATTTGTCACAGTGGGAGAGTAAATAAGCATTAACTCTAAGCATTATGAAGGAACTTATCAATAATGTTGTATAGAATGATTAAGTTAATTTACTTATATGAGCAAATCAAATGGTGTAATGAAGGAAGAACTAATTCTTCTTAACATAGGACAAATGCAGTCATTCAGTTCTAGGAAACCTGAATTTATTTCTACTAAAATACTTTTTTTCTTCATATTTCTCATACGACTTTTTGTTAGAGCTAGCAATTTAACCTATTTCAGTGAAGTCTGGGCTCTTATGCCTTGGACTAGCAAGTGCTGTGATGTAAACCTAATTGTGTTCATTCAAAGACCCTGAGTTTCAAGAACTTCCCACCTTATTTTAGGTTGTGCAACTTCAGTCTCAGCAGAGAATGCAGCTTAATTATCAGCAAGCAGAATGTCACCTGTGGACAGTTGGAATCAGTGATCTAAAAGGACTTTTCCAACCTAAATGATTCTCTAATTATTCTGGAGCTAATAATTCTCTTAACCTGTTTTAATTGGCTGCTTACTGTAGGTGTTGGTGCTGAGAACTTCTGAGATAGTTCAGCAGCTGCAGTGCCTCTGTCTGGAGATTACACAGCCAGCTGAAAGCATATGGTTTTAAGGGGAAACTGTGGCTCATTTTAGTAAGGAGAAAAAAGCTCATCATTCTCTCACTGAATATTGTAGGCCTGAAGTTTCTCATAAAATACCCATTTTCTGACTATTTTTTGTAGCATGAAGCCTCTTGAGCATCTTTGAAATACAGCGGAAACATGTAATTCATAACAAAGGTCTAGGTGCCACTACTTCTTTGATGTAATGGTAGTAACACTGCTGTATATTATTTCTTTAAATGGGATAATAAAATGGGTAATTTTCTGGGTGAAGTGAAAGCACAAATAAGGTGAAAACTCATTCAGTCAGTACTGAAAATACGAACAACTTTGTTCTTAAGGGTCCTAATGGGAGATAATCATAGATTTACACCACAGACATCTGCAATTGGCACTCTAATGCAGTCTGTGGCACAGGGAGTCTAATACTAATAATCTTCAGGAAACAATTGAGCAGTGATAAATTGGTGTGGAAGAGCAACTGAAGTTGAAGTCGCAGTAGGGATGGAAAGAAAATAGAGAAATAGCCTAAACCTATGCTGTTCAGATGGCAGAAGGAGGAAGCTGGTAGACTGTGCTCCATATCAGGGCTGCTGGATTTACCTTAACAGGGAGGAAAGCTTGGCTTTGGTTGATGAATATTTAAAGAAAAATTGGTGCTCCCCCTACATTTGTATATTGTGTTACTGCATTTCATGAACTAAAAACACTCAGCATTTCTGTAGTTAGACATGTATGAATCCAGATGCACTTATGAAGCATTCACCCCTTAAATCATAAGCACTACCCCCTTCCTGCAGTTGTCTGATCCTGCACTGGAACAGCCTTAAAATAAACAGATAATAGCACTTTAAAGTTCAAAACTATCATAACCATCCTGGATGGTAGTTAATGAAAATATAGTGATAGGTGTACCTAGAGTTCTTGAACTATCTGTTAGATCTTTTCCTCCCATGACTTGCATATATTCACAAAGGAAATAATACAGTCTGCTGTTTTCACTTGGGTTTGTTAAGTCACTAGCAAAGGCCAAGCTAATAGAAGATCATCTTTGCTTTAGTGGATTTGATTTGTATCCAAAGATGTTTTCCTTGCCTAAAATATTTAGTTCCAGATGTGCAGATGTTCACTTCTGCCAGTTCAGTATTCTGATTTCAGTTAGATCAAATGATAAAATGTGATTTAAAATGTATATTGCTGATGTTGTGGAGCTTCATCTGTAACACAGGTGTGTTTTATACCAGCCTAGAGGAAATAGAACTGAATGCTGAGAAGTAGATGTGCAAAAAAGAAAGATAAAATTGTAGCTCAGATTGTTTTATCTTGATATGCTGCTGGACAGCAATGCACAAAAAAGAAAATAAAGATAAAATTGTAGCTCAGATTGTTTTATCTTGATATGCTGCTGGACAGCATGAATTCTGCCTTAGAGTGTGGTCTTACATCCTTCTTACAGTTTGGCTTCTGCCCAATAACTTGCTGAAGGCTGCTTGAGGATTTGGGAGAGCTCTGGTGGCAGTTGCTTGTGCTGTATGATGCCAGAAGCTCCAGGTGTGCTGTGGTCTGGATGAGAGCACATGGAAACACTGCCACTCCACAAATCCACTTCCCCCCATCCTAACCAGATGGTCATATCAGATATCCTTGGCATTCTGAAAACTTTGGAGCACAAAGCTCCTCTGCCTTGTCTGTTTCTAGCTAGGGGTCCATTTCATAGTGGTAATGCTAATTATGAAACAGAACAAATTCCCCCCTCCTTGAACGTTCTCTCCACACCATTCTTCACTACTTGGAATATTAATGTATTTCTGTTTTTTCTTTTATTTTTTTGCCTTCCATATGCCAAACCAAGAAATCACTGCAACTGGTAGGGAGCAGCTTCACTGGCAGCCATGCAGGTGACAATGTACAGGGGGAAAAGAACGTGCAAAAAAAGTGTGGATCGGTTTAATCAGGTGAATTTTAAAACTGACTTCACAGTCACATACTGATTTCAAGCAGTGCAGTTTGGCCTCCTGAGATACCTTAACATTTTCCATGTTAAATGCATTTTTAATGGCAGGTTTTTCTTGTCCACTCTACCTGCAGTCCAAAAGAGGCAACGCTTGCCTGGTTGACCTGAGTCATCTCAGTTGTCATGTCTGTAATCTTCTGAAAAATATTTACTTTGGTTATGACAAAGAAATGTCCTTTTAAGCCGTGGCAATTTCATCTTGCTATAAAACTTTTGGTAATAGAATCTAGACAAGCTTGTCATTCTAGATAAAACGGGCAGTCTCAACAGGAAAATATATTTAACTGAAGTGTGAAAAGTTTTTGGTTTCTTTTTTTTTTTAATGCCATAAGAAGCTTCAGTTTTACTCCTTTTAGCTAGTTAATTTTATGATCTTTGCTTCCAAGGGCAGTGATCTTTGCTTCCAACAGCAAAGTTGGCAGCACAGAACCTTTCTGAAAGCTACTAAAATTCATTCCTTTAGGAGAAAACTTGATATTTCTTATCAGTGGGAATATTTTATTCTTCCTGTACTTTGAGAAAGTAAAAAGAAGAATCATGTTTGTTTGGCTACCTATGTTCAGCTGTGGATGCAGAGCTTTCTGCAGCCACTGCAGTGGCATTTCAGTGCTCACTGTAGATCCACTTTGAAAAAGGCAGAAGAGCTGCTGGAATGGAAGTTATTGCTGTACGTGGGCCACAGCTGTAGTCAGTGTGTGATTTATGCCAGTAGCAACCTCCTTTCTATTTTTCCTAATAAGCAGAGAGTAAGGTCATATGGAAATAGGAATGAGTGTCTCAATTAGATCAGGGTGGGCCTCCCAGCCTTTGTACAAGAATATACAAGCAATTTTTTTTTTCCTAAAGTCCTTTTCAAGATGCTAATTTAAATACTGTCCTTGTTTGTCCAAGTATGCCACATGTGTATCCTTTTATAAATAGAAACAATCTCTACAAGATTGTTCAAGCTCAGTTGGTTTGTTAGTAATGTCAACTAAGGAATGTTATTGCCAAAAACACAAAACTTAAACTGAGAGATAAATACATGTGGTGACCTTGGAGATCTGATTTTTGAGATTCATTACCTGGGATAGTCACTAATTATACACATAACATTGTTGTGTAAACAACTTATTCTGCTACTACCTGCTTCTCAGTTGAAATCAGCTGTAGGGCCCTGTGGTGTGGGGATCTCTGGGGGACCTGTGAGAGATGACCTGGAACAGGATTTCTGTGCTCATGTAGTGTATAAGCTACAAGGAAACTTTTCAAGGCCAACAAAGGGAAACCATGAACTTTGTTCAGTTTGCATTGGAAGATGTCTGAAATACAGCAGTGAAGTGAGTAAGCCAATTTAGAGCATGAAGGAGATGCACACTGGAGTGGGGGAGAAGTATTGTAAAGCTACACGAGATACCCTTGTGTGATCAGTGCAGAAGTGGAACACTGATTTACTGTCCTTTGATTCAAGCCAGTAGATACAACACTTACTTCTCTATAATCCAAGAGAAATGTTCAATTTGGCTGCACTGTTACAGAGATACTATTAGTTGCTCATTTGTCACCGGGAGCAGCTAATGAAATTGAGAGGAAGAGGCATGGGGGTTGAGACAGAAATGCTGCAGTTTTTAATGGAAATTCTGTATTGTTCTTTTGAAAAAAACACCACAGATTGGAAAAACCTACACAGCCTTGATCTTATTTTACCATGGAGAGGCAATTTTAGGAATCCTTGTTTGGTGATTGGAAAAATTAATTCCATTGAGTACACCACAGTGTAGTGTCTACTACATAAATCTTCAGTCAGTAATCTGTGTCCAGAAAGAGGATTTAATTAGTCACTGATTGGTTTTTTGCAATTACTAATGCAATTTAGCTAGACTAGCTTCAAAGCTGTCCAAAGTGCCTAAAATTCTGCACTCTAAACTATTATGCAAACACTAGTGGGTACCTGATTCTGTGTTTTTCTCAGGATGGATATTATGGAATAAATTGTACAGTAACCCATATTTAGATATTGCAGTGGTTACCATGGTTCTTTGTGGGAGTGTAAACACAGAATTTGTGCACTTCAAATGTGAAATCGTTATGAAATACCTGTACTCTGCTGCTGTGTGTTGAGATCATCCAGCAACAGAAGACAGTGGTGCCAGGTGCAAGAAAAATATCTCTTGAATTTGAAATCTAAACACCAAAGCAGCTGTTTCCAGTGTACGTGTGCACCATTAAACGATTACTCTCCAGAAAAGCTTGGTACACTCTCAGACTAAAGTAATTGCAAAATATTCTTAAATGAACAAATTACTTTTTAAGTTGGAGCCCAACAAAGCAAACTTGAGACTGCTTAAATATATAAGGGCCTTCATAAATAAAGCCAGACAAAGCTTTACTCTCCAAGGATTCTTAAAACTAAATTGGCATTTACATTAGCTCTTATTCATGTCTTCAGGGAAATAATGTAATGTAATATCTATATCAACACAATTTAAGTACAGTTCTGGGAATAAGGAAAGCTTGGACATTTCTATAAACAAGCATCATTTTAATTTAAACTTGGGTCAATCATAGAAATGCTTCAAAATGGAAAACTTCAGCTTAAAACTTTTCTGCTTACTCTGATTCCAGTCAGCAAGGAGAGGTAGGTATTTTCTTATGGAAAAACACTTCCTCTCTCCCTTTTCAGCCAGTTCAGTTTCAAAAGTTATTTAGGATTATTTTCATTATGTATAACGTCCCTTTCAGTTCTTCCTCATGAGTGAGATCTCATTTTGCACGTTTAGCTTTCTCTGAAGATTAATGTTTGCCCCAGCAATAAGACTCTCCAGATGTGTTGTGATCTAATAATGCTGTGGTTAACCCTTGTCTGCTGTCAGCAGCTTGCTGAACCACCTCCTGTGTTTTACCAAGCCCCAGCATTTGATGATGCAGCTTCCTGGCTCCAAGCAGCAGGAGCCATGAGTTGTGTAGGTGGGCAGCTCTCCCTCCATGGGGTTTGTGTCTGGCACTGGGCTCAGGAGCCGCTGCCTCGAGACTTCCCTGTGGAACCACACTGTTAACTTGGCTTATCCTCCAACATTCCAGGACACAATGATGGAGCAGGGTCTGGTGGATGTGTTTTTGGTCATCTTCATGTGCTCAGACCTGTGGCTTTGACCAGTAACTCTAGATCTCTAGGTTCTTGTCTGATTTCTCTGTTGTGTGGTGCATAAGTCTTGCATCTTTCTTTTCTCTTTGAAGCTGGCTTTGCACATGCTGTATCTTGTGTAAATGGCTAATGAGTCTTGGTGGCAAAAATGGTAAGAGCATCAGCAGGCACTAGATTTTTTTTAATTACTAGGTTTTGAGAATTCTGTAGAAAGAGGTATATAAAATGGCTGCTTTCTGATACATAGTACAAGTCAAACAGAAGGAGATATGAAGCCTTTGAGTCTGATAAGATGACTTCTAAATCATGCATGGAAGTTGTAGCATCTGCAGCAACAAAGGAAATTAATATCTGCTACAGAAATTTCAGTGCAAAGACAATGCAGGATTAAAATAACAGGACTTTCTGGGTGTGGACGTTGAATCAACGTGATTTTTTTTTTTTTTTAGTTGTAAAGCAAAACTTCTAATCCTTGTCTGAATAGTTTTGTATCAGAAATAAAATGCCAGGACCACCTCAGCTCCTCTAGGCAGAGCTTTGCTGAGAATGTTCTCTCATCTTACATAATCTATTAATTTTGAAATCAAAGCCAGTCTGTATGAGCAGTGCTCTCAAGAATCTGGTGGACAGTGGAGGAGGATTTCTATAATGTTGGAAGGGTTGGTTCCTTGACAAAAAATGGTTCTGGTTGTGTCATCTTTGTGTATTTTTAGAATAAGGCATAGATTGACAAATAGATTGCAATGATAATAAGATACAAGGTCTTACATGTGGCATTGTATTTGGCCTGCTGATGATAATAAACAGGTTGGAAAACATCTGCTTTCCCTCTCTGCTTCAGCTGAGAAGACTTTGCTGGGGCAAAGCTGTGCTACTCCTTAGGAAGTCTCCATCCCTACTGGTCTCTCGTAGTGCAACTTGTGGGTGAGGTCATCAGTGCTATGATCCCTGTTTACTTCTTAAACTGAGGCAGGGAGGCACTGTACAACTGGAGTGCTGGTGCTTAGCAAGTTTTGCACAGGTGTGCCAACTCCAGGCTGAAGCCCTGTCAGCCCAGGACTGAATGGAGATCATTCTTTTGGAGAGGGCTTCTGAAGATTTGCTTAATTCTACAGTTTCTACTCCATCTCATGTCATTTTGGGCCATCCATCATGCAGCAGGACTGTTTTGTTTCCTGAACACTGCATGAATGTATGAATAGAGAAATACATGGATAAAAGCTTTGTTGTCTTTCTTTAAAAGTTTAATGGTAACATTGTAGTCTTTAAATTTTTATTTGCATATGATTCCACAATGACTAGTTACTTTTGCAAGTAATTTTTCTTGCATTGTATTACAATGACTAGTGGGATAGTGCTAAACATGATATCTATGGTTTGAGAACTGAAAAATTAATGATTCCTCCTCTAGCCTGTTGTGTTTGATTTATAATTCATCTCTGATAAGAGACATTCTCTTCTGAGCCAGCTATCATCTCTCCATTTACTTGTAGGTGGGGTATTTTTCAATTGTTCCTGTGGTGGATGCAGGGGGTTATGAATTTTGGGCCCTAGAGTGCTCCTGAAGAAGGTTTCCAGGCACACATTTTCTCCACCTCTCATTTCCCACATGAGACTCTTTATCCTCTGTAGGATCTGGCCCCAGGGCTTGTGTTGACCCCAGACGTCACAGCTGCTGTCACAGCCCACTGCCATGACCCAAGTACATGGTTTACCTTTCAGAGGCACTTGACAGCAGAAGGAAATGGAGAACTATGGGGGTTTAAAGTGTCCTGAGTAGCTGCTTCCAGCCACTCCACCTCTCAGGGAGAGGCATGGCTGTGGACTAAGCTATGAGCCCTTTACAGAACGCATCTCTCATTTCCTATGTTCGGTCTTTTCCATCACTCTGGATCCTCTTGGGCTTATCTGGCTGCATCTTGTCTATCTCTTGTTCTGGTTTGGTTGTTTGCCGTTCTCTGTCTCTCTCAACAGGTGATCTCCAGTTCAGTCTGTTCAGGTGGATAAGGCCCTTTTGCCCAATCACACAAAGGGTGATCCACTGCTTGTTTACCCTCTGAAATGCCGGAGGAGGGGCCTTACAAGATGTAATTCAAAATCTAATCCCATCTGTTGAGCTGGGGTGCCTTTTAGGGGTTGATGAAACAACTCTTCTGTATTGAAACTGTAAGTGCTCTCAGTGGGCCACTGTCTTTATTGTGACTCACACATATTTGGCATCCTCTCCAAAGAAGCTGACCAGTATTTCTATCTTCTTCCCCACTAGGAAGTTCTGTATTCTTTGTGAATTTATTTGCTCCAGAGCAGTAAGCTGAGTCGCTGCCTGGTCGAAAGAGAAAAGATGTGTAGCAATTTGCCAGTTACGTTGTCCTCTTCTGAACACAAGAGAGCCCTGTTTAGTGGAGTGTTTAGTGCAGTGAGGCACTGGTCCTGCATTTTTGTGATTAATATGTTTCGTGCTTTTGTTTGTGTCTTTGAGAGTGACGTTACTTATTTTTGTTGCTTCAACTGTTTTGGAAATGAGAAAAAGCTATTTTGAGTGTAATATCGACTTGGCATCATTAAAAAAAGTGTCTCTTCTTGCCAGTTTTTTTCTTGGTTCCCTTAGAAATACATTTCTTTTGGGCTGGTTCTGCCATTGTGTATTTTGTGATAAGTCTCCAAAGCAGCACAGTATGCATGTGTGATGGGTGAATGCTTGCATGTCTGATGAGGGATTGATTCCCCTGGGCATGTGAGTCCTGCCAACTCCTCAGTTAGAAAACTTGAGGTTTTAATATACATTCTGTCTTTTAGTCCCAGTTTGGCCTCTTCTTTTGGAAGGCATTTCTTTTCCTTTTTAATAAAAATACCTTACAGTTATATTGAGCTAGTTAATTAAACAGCCTGCATTAATTCAGATCTCTCCTCTTAGTTTTCTTCTCACTTTTTCTTAACTGTGCCTACTTAAATAACCTGATGAAGCTGTGTAAGAATTACTGAGATGGGTTGAAGCCCATCTAAAGCTAGAACCTGATTCTGATCGCCTGACCTGCCCATTAGAATCTCACTGCAAAGTGATTACTCCAAGGTATTCAAGAATGCATGCTTGGTTTAGACCCCTTGGAGGGCTCTTGTTCCTCCCGGCTTGGCTGATTGTGTTCCTTGAGCAGCCTTTAGCATGCACATGTCCTGGGCCTTCCCCTTCTGAAAGACGACTGTCTGTGGCCCAAGGACAGGATCCTGTTGTGTAGCTCTGAAGCAATGAGCTTTTCAACAGGAGAAAAGAATAACATTTGTCAGCTTCCTCTTGGAAACATCTGAATCATTTTGGTTGAAGCCTTAATTGGGACAAATACTTTGCTTGAAGGGCAGAGGTAGCAGAGAGGTTGCAGCCTAACAGTTAATTTGGCAAAGTGATTCAGGATGGAAAATATGCAATATTGTTTTATACCTGTGCCTTCTCAGTCCCATCAACAGATATCTAAACACATTCCATCAGCTTTTCCAGTGGCTGCTAGTCTTCAGATGCTTCTCTTCGCTCCTTCGTTTTCAAGTTGGTCTTTCTAAATTTCAGGAAATACTGAGCTTTCCCTCTGAAAGTCAGTCCTCTTAAGTCTGCTTCTTCCGTAGGGTGACAGTCTTGAAAATGCATTGTTTACTCTTTTTGTTCTTCTGAGTTCAGAAAACAGTGATTTTAAGCTAAATTATCTCTTTTAGAAGACATTTCAGACAATTTGCAGTCTGCACCCATTTTAAGTGGTAGGGGCAGGATGGAAAGACAGGAGAATATAAAATAGTGCTATTATGAATTATTGTGCTGTAGGCAAGGATTTCTTTCATTCCCTCCTCCTCCCCCCCCCAACTTATGTGTCTAAGGAAGAAGTTGCAGGGTGAGCAGGGATATTCTGATTTCCATTGCAGTAACACAGAAGGAATTTTCTATTTTCTCCAAGAGTACACAAACACTTCACTGTCACTTTTCTGATATTACCTGTGATATTTTGAAGGCTATTGGAGAGAAAGTACATCAAGGGAGGCTTAGACTGCTGATTCTTACTCTGTATTTGCCTAGCCTTAACTGGGTCTGTGTTCAGAAAGCAGAAACCTGTCAAAAGTCAATACATCTACACGGAGTTTCCACATTACTGTTATTCTACATGCAGATTAGCTTTTTTTTTTTTTTGTGCTTATTTACCTGTATCTTGGAAATAGCCTTTTAAAAGTATTAGCAATAGATGAATCCAGGATGAGTGCTGTGCTAGGCACACTTAAAATGCTCTCATGTATATTAAATCTAAAATTCTTTATTTCAAACTAAAGAAAATAGAAGGGAAAGAAGTCAGAACCCCTAAGGGGAAAGTACTGTGTGTTCAGGTCTCTTGTCATGGCCTATTTGATTTATAAATATGAAAAAATGTTTGTGTTCTAGAGCTGTGGCTGGTCCAGTGTTCTTTGTTGTTCCCACAACAAGACAATCACCCAAAAAGCTTGTTTCCATGTGGATACCGTGGGGCTTTAGGTGCATTGTGGTATAAATGCTTATCTGGATATAAACTGTCAATTTCCATATTTGGGTGAGCCTTAAAGGAAGGTTCAGGCACAGTAAAATAGACTTGTTTAGTGACAGTTCAGCATCACTTCACTTGCCATGTATGATCACCCTATCAAGAACTGCATCCTGCTGCGATGACAGTTTGCTGGAAACACTCCACAGATTCATTGGAAGTTGGCTGAGCCCCAGCTCCACAAATTACTGGTCAGAAGAGACTGTTTGTAGGGCACAAATCTATCCAATTTGTAGTGTTGATATGATTCTTTTTTTAATTAACACTTTAAAACTGTGTCAGCAGAGTGCCAAAAAGACAAGAAATGATCAGCTAAAACATTTTATTGCAGCATATGATGCTGTTCCATATTATCATGGAAACATGGCACTTAGATACAGCAATATTTTATTTCCTGTTACTTTTGTTCATTTTATCGTCAGCAGCAATTTTAAATAAACACAAATGCTGGGGTTTTGCCTTTTTTTCTTCTTCTTTATTCTTATCTCCTTTCCCTGTATCCTCATTAAGTCCAGTATCTTATTCAATCTAAAGCTAAAAAGTTGAATTTTTCCCCATTTAATTTTTTTTTTTGTAAGATTGTTTTCTGTCTGGTGTTTCTGGCTTGAAGACTTGATTGGCAGGAATTACATAAGGAGTACACTAGTCTGTAGTCCTTTGGAGATCCTGCAAGCACAGTCAGGATTAATAAAATCTGGCTGGCTGTTTTTTGATGAAATCTTTTTTTCTTTTTTCTTTTTTTTTTTTTTGCTTTGAAGCATATTTTTTTCTCTTTTTTAGCTGTTGTTTCCTCAGTGCTGTGTGTGAGACCTGTCACTCCTCGATCTATTCCTTCAGTCTTGCCTTGTGAGGGTAGTTAATGTCAGCATGAAAGATCAGAGCTGGTGTTGACAGCAGTTTAAATGCACCCTTGCTTATGTTTCCTATAGAATCGCTGGTTTACAGCTGCAGATACTGGAAATATTCTGTGCAGGGAGTCTGTTCCAGGTGCTGGAGCCATCGCTACAAAGCGGAGTTAGTGCTGCGTAAGGGCTTCATGCTGCTCGCAGCCCAGCGTGGAGCAGCCTGGGCCAGTTCCCATTCCGAGCTCTCCCTCTGCCCTGCCCTTCCCGCGTGACCTCGGCTGGCTGCATGCCCACCCAGCCACTCTGGCACTCTCCCCCTCACAGGACAGAGAAAATAGGATGAAAAACCTCGTGGGTTGAGATAAAGACAGGGACGTCACTTACCAGTTGCCATCAGAGACAAAACAAACTCAACTCAGGGAAAATTAATTTAATAATTATTAAATTACATTTGGATGATGAAAAGCAAAGATAAAACCTAAACACCTTCCCCTCATACCCCGTTTTTTGCAAGCTCAGCTTCATTCCTCGATTCCCAACTCCTTTACCTCCTCCTGCCCCCGAGCAGGGCCGAAGGGAGGGGGAATGTGGGCTGTGATAGTCCATTTCAGCCCCTCTCTTGCTCCAGTGTGGGCTCTCCATGGCCTGCGGTTCCTCTCCTCTGCCGTGTTCCCTCAGGAAATCCCCCCTGCCTCAGCACAGGCTCTGCCACAGGCTGCAGTGTGGATTTGCTCTGTGCTGGCTGCCAGGGAATCCAGCACAGCCACTCCCAGGAACATTGCTCACACTTTTCCCCTCACCGCAGGGACATTTCTCACACTTTTCCCCACACTCCATGAGGGTTTTGCCCTTTCCTGAGATGCCGCGGCCTGGCTGAGGGCTCCCCTCACAGAGGCCCAGCATCCCTCAGCGTCTGGGAACAGGCACCCAAACCCCAAAGAGTAAACATTGCTACATAGATGTTCCAGCAGTTCTACATTTCAATGAGTCTTTATATACAGGAGAAGGAGACTGTTACCAAAAAATACGGTTTTGACCTTCATCGTCCCCACCTGTACCTCAAGGTCAGTCAAACAAGTTGGGAGGAAAATGGATTTGCCCATTTTTTCTGCCTGTGAAAGACTTGTTTTTTAGTAGCGCTTAACAATGTCTCTTCAGGAAAATTGCTGAATGTCAGAGTGCAGCAATGGCTCACTCTGATTTATGAAATTCCTCAGAATTTCCATTGTGATTCTATGAGTCACATTAATGTGGCTTCTTTTATCTGTGACTCGAGGATCCTCCATTTGCGTGTTACACTGTAGTTTCTCTGTCATGGTCTGGGGGTTGTTGGAGGCCAAGCACAGGACACAAAGCCCATCTGTTCTTGCGCTCTACAAGCTGCTGGTGAAGAGGGTCCACTGGTGGGAGGCTGTGGCTGAAAACATCTCCACACCAGGGGCTGGCAACAGGTAATTAATTCTGTGTAGATTCACGAGCCAACTGCATTGCTGCTGAAAAGCTTTGTCCCTCCTGCTAATCCCAGAGAAAACTTGATGGGGTTAGTTTTAACCCCTCTTAAATGCTGGGGTTTGGTTATAGGGCTGAGATTTTTAGAGGAAACTTTCCAGAAAATAGCTGCCTCTTCTCTGGGGACTAAAAAAGGTTTAAAGATGTGACAACTGCCCACACTAACATCCATGTAGTAGAAGGACAAAATGTGAAACATTTACCACAGTTTTACAGGGATATGTTTGGGTAACTTTGGCAGCTGTACCCTATTATTGGGTACATAGGAAGGGCCAAGGAGAAGTAATCATCTTCTGTCAATGTCAGGAAAAGTGACTAGGTCAAAAACTCTTGAGAAATGAAGTTTCCAGAGCAGAAGCACTAAAGCTTCAGCCCAGTTCGCAGTTGTCTCTTTTCCTGTCCTGAAGTGCTCCATCATAATTGCCTTTGCTCATAATACACCTGTCAGGAGATGACACTGTTAGGCATTGAACTTGGTAGTGTGACAGCAATGTGTTTTGCCCTGCCAGAAAGGAGGTGGCTTGTGCCTATATTCTAGTACTTGCTCAGGTCCACCAGCTTTTTTCCCCCCTAATTTAGAAATAATGCCAAACAGTAACACATTGTGTGTGAACAAAATTGACTGTTCTTCCTGGGCTCCTTTAAAAATACTGGAGAACTGCTTTTAATGCCTCTGTTTATTTTGGTACAGCATCCAGACTGCTGGAATTATGTTTATATCACAGTCTAACAAGCTGAGGCTCCTCTCTAAGATTTCAGTGCCTCATCGCTGGATAGAAAAAGCTGGTGCACTCTAAATATGTGTTTATGTCAGACTGGCTTGCAGTAATAGTTAATGCCACCTAAGCTAAGCTTGAGCAGCAGTTTTTCCTTAGCACATGATAAAGTGATCCTTGTTACTGTGGTGCCCATTAGTCAGACTTATCAACACCATTGGTTGTGAACATCACCAGTTGCATTAGGTCATCTATATTTAAGCGTAATGACTTGATGAGAAACCATTTTAATTTGCTGTCTACCTGTGCAGCACGAATTCCAGGTTAACTTTGAAATCTGGTTAATGTTTTAGATCCAAAAAATACAAGTATATAATAGTGTTGTTTACATTGAACTGAAGTTATAATTCTGCTGTGAGTGCCTGGAGCAAATATAAGTGAGATATAAGCTGCTCTTTACTGTGCTGGTGGCCTTTCAGTCCACTTTAATGCACTGGGTTTAATCTCCTACTCTTCACACTTTCTTTCCCAAAGGAAGTGCCTTTAGCTTGATGCACAGACTTCATTAACTGGAAGACAGTTTTGAAAATGTTTTATTTCTGATAGAAATATCTTCCACACAGGGAGAAAGACTGAATCATAAAATAAATTATAAGTTTGCTTTGAAACACAAGAATTATTGTAAACATTGAAGAGATAATCCTGATAGTGCAAGGTCGGAGTTGTGTAAATCAAACTTGCTGCTTAAAGTCACAATTTGTCTCCAAATGGTTTAAAAGCCAGTTTGCCACATCTGCTCTCTCTGCCCATGTGAATATCCTCCTGCCCCAGTTACTCCTGGCTGGCAAGGAGTTGGTGCTCACTATAACTTTTTTGTCCAGGCTCAGACCACTGAACTTGTCAACTCTTTCTCACAGCCTGGATAATACAGAAGAGTGATCATCCTTTTCCCCTGCTCTTCCAAATCTCAAAGCCACTGCAAACGCTTTGCTGCAGCTGATAGTTCACTGACATAGAGTATGGAGAATTTTGTTTCAGTGCCTGTTGGAAGAAACCAAACTTTTCCAATGTGCCTCTGAAAAGTGCCTCTCTTGTGTTCACTTTTAAAATCTCATGCAGTCCCAAAACTAATATTAGCAATGAGCTTTAAAGGCTGACTGGAGAAGAAAATTGATTTGGAGTATAGAATAGCTCTTCTGTCAGTGTTTTGGCCAGCCCTGTGTAATATGGGCAGTAGTTAAATCTTCCTGAATTTCAAAAGAATGTAGGCATTTAAATGATTTACAGGTTATTAAGAACATTGTTATCATACCATGACAGCATTTTAATGAATTACTTTTTAAAATTACAACTGGAACTAATATCTGCTGGAGTAGGAGCTCCTTCAGTACGTAGCAGAGTTGTTGCCAGGAATATATTGAGTATCTGAAGCCCAAATTGTATGTAGTGAGCCTAGTTGGCTCATTCACTAAGTTATTAGCATAAAAATCCTCCTGTAGCAAACTCATCCTGGGCTTTCGAAGAACGTTCCTGTTCCTTATTGACAGAGTGGAGATTGTTTAAGCAGTTTGGGGAGGAATGTCCTTGTGCATGCTTTAACAGCCCACTGTCTGTCTGGGGGGTTTACAGGGCTCAGCTGTGTCTTCCTCACCATGCTCCTTCCCTTTCCTGTGCTGAAAGTGCTCGGAGAGCAGCAGCTCCTCTGAGGCACAGCCCTGGCTGGCACCTGCAGCACCTGCTGAAAGGAAGGACAATATTGCTCAGGGATGACTCATAGGGACCTTAGACCTACTCTGTTACAAGCAGGAATTGCAGCTTCCTGAGGCAGACAAACGTGATCCCTGTGTACCAAGTTGCATCTCAGGATTCTGGCCTTTTCTGAGCGCCTGACGGTACCCCAACCCTGTTGTCTCATTCGGGGGTGTGCTGGACTATCCCTGTTTCACCTGAGTGGGTTTTGCTTAAGCAGGTGAGACCCAAATGAATTCATTTTGGGGAGGAGTGACTGGGAACCAGTGGCTGTTTAATCTGTGCTTTTTCAACAGTGCTGTTCCTCACAACAGTGGTTTTTCTGGCTTACAGGACAAACCTGCACAGGAGAGAGGAGGGAGTGAGAGGTAAAGTGAATAAGAGTGCCTTGGTCACTGTTGTGGATTTTCATTTAGCATTGGCAGTTTCAGAAAGATGCTCAGGGGCTGGCAGGGAGATTTTGCTCCCCAGGAATGAGGCATGAGAGACCTTCCTTTGAAGTCTTTGGGCAGGAAGAAAGCAAGTCTATCATGCTGCCTCCTGTTTTGTTTCTGGGGTGAAATGTTATCCAGAGTGACCAGAGACAGGTGGGCAGTGTCAGAGGTCCAAAAGAAGAGGCTAATAAAACAGATCCTAAGGCTTAACCGTTTTTACACACATGCCAAGCTTTATAAAAAGCCTGTCCTTCATTAGCTATTTTAAAACACATTAGAAAAATGAAGTGACTCTCATGTGCCTGTTGGTGACTTTAATTCTTTCTGTATACAAGCAATTTCATTGATTTAAGATAGTGCAAAAGAGTATTTGAAATTTTAGTGGAACTGATGTGTCTCTTTGTGTCATACTGAAAGAGTTACGAATACTTGAATGAGCAAATAATGCAAAGGACTGAAGTAGTCATGGTATTTAACACAAGAAAGGAGACCTAGTTACAATATGGGTTTTTTGCATACCTGGTCTGCCACTGAACAGCAGATGTGTACAGAACAAATTAATTTTATTTTTTTTAATTTGGCTCATTTTCTTTCATCTGAAAAAAAAAAAGTGATAAACTGCACTGCAGTGATTACCAGTCTCATTCCTGTAGCTGTGTGAGCAACTAATCTTTGTAAGTGGGTGCTAGCATGGATGGAGAGCAAAACTGAAAGTTCTGTGTTGTAATTTGCATCTTCTTTGATCACTGGTGTTTACTGTATGTTTTTTATATTCTAGTTACAAAACTTGAAAATACAGGTTCTCAAAAGTTATGTTCTTAATGAAAAGTGCAATTCACTTGCTGGAAGTTTGTCTGTCCTTTTTATCTCCTCTGTGGTGAAAGGGAGTAAGTACTTGGTCTTGATAAACTTGTGCCGAGTGTTCTTTTGAAAACAAAAAAGATATTATGGCCCATAGTTATTTTCAGCATAGCCTTGTTTGGAAAGCAAACAGAACTTCAAGTAATTCCTCTTCATAGATTAAAGACGTGTGGGTTTCTTCTCCCATGTATATTGCCTACTTGTTCAGTGCTTCAGCTTATACTAAACTTTTCAGAGCCAGGATGCCGTTGGGTTAATTAATGAAAATGGTTTTCATTGATTGCTGTGGAAAGAAAAGAGCTAACTGGTTTGATTAAATCAAGACTATGCATATCTAGAAGAGTGACTATTGACCTGCATGTGTTTAATTAAAATAAAGGACTTGCAATTTTTGCAGACCTTGTCACTTCACTCTTGAGTAGGACTTCAGAGTCTGGGTGTGCCCTTCCACAGCAGCTCCATTTGCAGACCCTCAAGCTGCAGCAGCTGGGACTGGTGCCTGGGCATGAGGGAGCAGAGTACACAGCTCCAGAGAGTCACAGCAGTGTGAAGTGATGCTGTAATTTCTGCTCTTTGTCCTCCCATTTGAGCAGCAAGCTTGTCTGGAAATGAGATGACTAAAGCTGTAGGAAGCCACTGTTTGTGCTATGTACTACTTCTAAAATAGAACACTTTCAGAGGGGGAGCCCTTCTGTCTGACATTCCCAGGTTTCTCACAGGTTAACGAGACAGGAGATGCAAGGCATTATTTAATGTTTCTTTTTACTGTTTTTTAGCTTCTGTATTATTTAGCTCTGTCAAAGTAGTGCAGATCACTTATCCAAATCAGAGCTTTCTGTGTTGCCACCAAGGCTTGCATTGGATCAAAAACTGCCCAGCTTTCTACTGCTGGACTAAAAATAGTAGTTGTAATGTAGTCCTCTTAAAAACAAGTACTTTCAGATGCTTCTTAAGCCCTTGGTCAGTATTCCCTATCTCTAAAACTTGTTTTCCTGCCTTCCATCTGGAAAGCTTCCAAAAGTAGGGAAACTGAACAAATAAAATATTTAGGCTATGATTCTAACTTTTGCTGGCCACTTTGGGTACTATGTGAATAGGGGGGAAAATGTGGGAAAGCAGTGAAATGACATGAGTGGAAGACAGAAGCAACCAGTGGAATTACTAAAAGCTCTGATAGTTTTTGGGACATTGTTTGTGATTGCAGAAGGTGACTTACCCTGTGCTGCTTCTGAAAAAGTCACGAGACCATATGGCCTATGGCATCCCTTTACACCCACTGTGTGCCAGCACGGATGGTGGCTTTCATCAGGTGTGCTGTTGTGGTTCAGTTCCTGTGTAAGCAATAGCAGAGAGGGTTAGTTCTGTGCTCTCTCTGCTGTTGGCATCAGTTTTTTGTGAACTGTGCCCTTAGCCTCCCTTGTGCGTGAAATCACTGCTTTGAAATTTAAATTGCAGGTCGCAGTGTACCTTAATCGTAATTATCCCCAACACTTGCACTATGAGACCTTAGGTTTAGTTCTGTGAAATTTGCCATTTGGGTGAAGAAATACACTTCACACCAAGGGGGTTTTGTGTGCATAGGCTAAACCAGAATGATTAAAAAAACCATAAAATTGTTTTGCCTATCAGAATCTTCAAGTTCAGCGAGACTAAACCTTAGGGACTTGAAATGGGACAACAGGTTTGCTTTTGTGGTTGGACTTTTTCTGCCTCTAGAAGAGCAGTGGGGTTTGTGTTCATGGGCAGAGTGCTACAGTCTCTTGATATTCACAGGGCATGACCTGGTGCCTAGGGCCTCTGCCCTGGCCTGAGGAGGCAGCTCTGCTCACTGAGGAGGAGATGTGGGACTCTTTGCCCAGATTTTGGATCCTGCAAGCAGCAGAAATGAGGGCAGAAGCAGATGTTTCAGAAATAGTCAGTGCGTTCTCAGTGCTTCCAAGGTGGGCAGTCAGGGAGCTGGGCAGGGGAAGGCAAAGAGCCTGTGAGCACCTGGGTGAGCTGGTTTCAGTCATCTCACAGTGACTGCAGTCTTGGTTTGTTTGCAGAGTAGTGTCATTTTGAACTTCTAGCTCTGAGAAATACCAAGTTCATGTTATGTTTGCAGTGCCCCTTTCACTGTCAATGCCAAGGTCCCTGAAAAGTCAGGTTCTGGGGGACACACAGCATTTCGGGTTCCCATCTGCAAAATCCGACTGAGATGGAGAGATGATAACAACTCCTGGGGTGTTAAAATGATAAATGCTGATGTTAGCAAAGCACTCATATGAGGTTAATTATAACAGAACATCCCAGAAGGAGAACAATTCTATATTGAGTACAGAATGTGCACAGCAGGCAGTGAATATGGCCCGAGGCCACATGTTGGCGGGGTACGATGATCCTGAGCAGTACCTGCTCAGCCAGCATGCAGAGCAGCAGCAGCCCTCTAGGGAATACAGGCAATAAAGAGATTAAATTTGGCCCTCTTGTTACATGCAAGTGGCTTTAAAGATTCATGGAGAGTTTTATTCCAACGGTCCAATTTTCTGAGCACTTGCCTTTATGCCAGTGTTGTCACTTTAATGTATTTTAAAAAGATAATGGTGAATATGAACTTACAGTGTCAAGTTGCAAAAAGAAATGTTGGGCTTGGGGCTGGTTTTTGTCCTCACTCAATTATTAGTCTGAGGAAGGTGAGAAATCCAATATTATATCTATAAAGTGGAAAAGCTTAAAGGTTATGAATAACTTGGGCTCCCATGGATTGATCTGGATTGTTTCAATGCATTTTTCTTCTTTATTGTCAAAATCATCACAGCTGATTTTGGAGCAAGTAAAAGATGTAACTGCGTGCAGAAATACTTGGAAAAACGCTTGCTTCCCCAGGAATTACAGTAAAGTCTATTAATCTTAGCCTACAGCCTATTTTTACAAATAGAATTATGGGTTTCAGTTTGTTGTGGTCACATTTCTGCAAGACTATCTTGGATGCTTCCATCTCTCACTTCTAAAAAGGGATTGTATGATGTATTAAGCAGTATCATAAATATGTCTTATATTTTAAGAACAAAACCTTAGGCCTCCTTGCATTCTCCATTATGTGTAATATTTCATAAGTTTTACTCTTTTGCAATCCTTTATGACTTTACAAGTTGTGGTTTTATGGATTAGTGTTCAAAAACTGGTGGATTTTTTATAACTTCAAATAGATTGGGTGAAAGTAATTATTATTCTTTGAAATAATTACAAGCATGGCAACTATTTGAGGCAGAAATAACTGGGATTTCAAATTCTTACAGGCAAAGCTATTAATCAATCAAATAAATCAGTCCCTGATGGGAAGGGGAGAAGGAGTAATCACCATGTTTTTGTGGCACAATGAAACAAGGAAGGTATTGTGTCCTACAAGTCCTACTGCACAGATTTAAGATATCTTTTTTTCCTCTAGTACTTTTAAGGATTAGGGAAAAAGAAAAAGCCAAACTCTATGTCTCTCAGTCTTTGAGATAAGCATAAATATTTTCTTGTCTAAATGTAATTCTCTAAAAATCTTCAGAATTGTTTTTAGAATAAAAAATGTAGTGTGTACGAGAAGACTAAACGGGCTAAAAATCTGGTAACATTTTGGGTTCCATGAAATTCCAATCTTTAAAAATGGCTAAGAAAGGAACTTTGTTCCCAAAGGAATCAAACTGGGGTTAGTAGCAGCAGTGGGAAGGATGGACAGGAGTAGAGTGGGAGGGCTCGTCTGCTGAGAAAGTGGTTACAATTCCAGTCTGGAATAGTATAATCAAAATTTCTTTATTCTATAGCAAGAAAGAAGCTTGGGAAGAAAAGAAATCAAATTGGTTTATATTTAGACTTCTTTATATCCTAATGTTTGTTGGTTTGCATTATGAGAATTGTGGGTTTCTGTCTGTATTGACAGCTGTCGCCTCCATGTCTCCTGGCTGTTTGAGCAACCCACCATCTTCTTAAAGCTTGTGCGTTTCCCAGAGGGCAGGAGAAAATGTTTGGACCGTTTACTTTGAAAGATAATTATTGCTCTAAGCAGCCGCTTAAAATTGACACTATTACATTGATTCAAGTGTAAACATATGAAAAATGTTATGACACTGAAAAAGAACATTTAGACTGAGAACGTCTGTTGTGAAACAGTCACAAGTTTTAAATCACTGTTGCTCTAGTAGGAGTCCTGTTTCTTTTCTCTGTAGGATTATGGGTAAAGAGTTCAAACTGTGATTGTTAGAACTCGAGGTAGAGGAACAGTTCAGGGAAGGGTGACTTTTCTTGGAAAGAAAAGTTTCAGATTGAAGCACAATATTCTCTAAGATGCCAAGCCACCCTTTCCATAGTTGTGGGGTTTTTCTGTTCAACTCCTGCGTGTCAGGAGTTTGCTGTTAATCTAAATTTCATATAAACGTTAAACCTGGTTTGGCTTTAGTAAGAAAAAGTACAATGAGCTTTGGTCAATGTCAAGATGATCTCCAATACCAAATTAAGCATTGCTTTGACTTCGGTAGGGTTTGTAATAGTTTCGTGTGTTTATTGCTTGTCCTCCTCCCTCTCATGTAATTTGTTTGTTGAAATGTAAAAGCCCAGTAAGTGTTGAATCATCTCACCAGAAAAAAAAACTATTCTAACCTCTTCTAACAGGGGAAGAGGAGGAAAAAGGAAGAAAAAGTCTGCATAGTCTACACTTAGGAAAGGATTTTTTTGGCAAACTTTGCAAATGGAAATGGAACTTTGCACTTGGATCCTTCTGTCTGCTTCCATGTCTTTCCATGCTGGGTGCTGTATGTGTAGAGTTGTTTCAGACTCCAACACCGCGTAACCCTCCCTGCCCCCAGTTATGCTTTTTTTCATTAAGTAATAATTCACAACAGGATACGATGAGGTTGTCCAGTCTGGCCACACCTAATGCGTGCTGGGACACACTGACTTCATTCACGGGTAGGTGTGGTGGTTATTAGACAGTTTGTCACCGCACCCTGGAGTGTTTTATTGCAAACATTAAGTGGTTCAGCTAAAGGAAACATCCCTTTTTTCTAGCGGAAACAAATGGCAACTTTCTACCTCTAAAAGAACTCATTCCAGGAATGTGTAGAGTAAAAATTTCACAGCCTGGAATAATCATTGAACTTCTACCAAATATACAAAGAATTGCATGGCTTTTTCCATTGAGTAACAGCATACTGCAATATTTTAAAATAATTGTCTTGGTTTGTATGGTTCCAAATTTTCATCAGATCTTGTGTAGAATGGCTGAAAGAAGGGCTCATACTTCTTTTCTTCATCTGGCATGCAGAAAGGCTTGTTTTATTGTGTGAACTTCTTTGTGGGCAATCCAGAAGGGAAACTGCAGCGCTTTAGAAGTGGAAATATTTTACTTTTTGGCTGGTGGGTTGTTCATGACACAGAACAACATTGGAGGGTAAAAACAAATAGAGCTCATGTGTATTTCTGGTGAATATAAATGTTAATTGGATTTTGAGCATCAGTTCAGTTTACAACTCTCTTTTGCTTGCTGTTAAAAGAAGCCTCCAACTTAATCAGAAATGATAAAAAGAAGCTGTTGTGCCTTGCAGAGCAACAGAAATGCCACTGATGAATGACCAGTCTGAGGTATTTTTAAGTTCAGGCTTGCTGGAGGGAACTGAACTTGGAGTCACTTCCAAGTAATTAAATTAGAAGGAAAGACTTCTTTAAAAATAGCATAAGGGATGAACCATATTAAGATGTGCTAGTTTCTTACTGTGAATGCAGCTACGCTACTGAAATGATTTCCCTGGGTTATAAATGGGGGAATTGCTTAATGCTAACCAGCTGGAGGTGTGATTTCCTGTAAAAGTAGGAAAGGACAAAATCTAGTTTAAAGCTGATTTGTGACCTTGAGGAAAACAAGATGAGACAAATGATAGAATTTCAGGAAGTGATGAGCTGCTCATTCCAAGCACGTGGCCACCCACAGGAGATACTTTCCTGTCTTTTACTCTGTGCTTCATCCTGTCTTGTTGTAAGCCAATGCTGAGGTTCCAGAACAGTGCAGGGTAGCTGGGCAGCAAGAGCTTCAGTCTCCCTAAAGCAAACTTGCTGCTCTCTATCTGAACTGAGTTTAAAGAATGGTAGTCAGGTAGTTGGGGTTAGAGGCACAACTAATAAAATTCAGTGAACTTGATAGTCCTGTGTTTGTAAAGAGGAATGAGAAGGGAATGACACTGTCTCACAAAGCTGAGCTATGATAGTTGTCCTGGAAAATGTTGTGTCTTTGTAATAATTTTTAGAAGGGGCTGACAGCTTTGATGGCAGGGAAATCTTTCATTTCATTTATTGCTGTTGTCAAAAATCTACTTCTGTGGATGCTATGCTAAAATATCCTTTCCTAAGTCCTTACATCTATAGTCTCCCAAAAAAATTTGCACTGAAGAGAGAACATGCTAAACTGGACTGTCTTGCTGTTTGTCACAGATCAGTCTCATTTCCTAATTTTTTGCTTATAAAATGAGATGTAGAAGCCAAATATGTTTGCCATGCACATTTGGCATATTGAAGAGGCTATTTTTGTTCTGAGTGGAGGAGTATTAAGAAATCGTGATGGAAAATGTAGAGAGGGAGCAACACTGCAACTGCTTTGAGGCTCAGTAGTAGCATCTATGTGCTGTTGATTTCTCTGCATTTATCTATGTAGTGGTTGTGGTCACCACCATTCTAAAGCCTCCCTTTTCCTTGCAGTTAGTTTTTCCCAGCTGCCAGGCTGCTTCATGTGTCCCTATCGACAAAGGGAAATCCCTTTTCCTGTGCAGGGAATATGAAAGAAGCCAAGATCTCCTCTCCTTTCTTGCAGCCATGAGGTGATGTCCAGCTCCTGTGCTGCACTTCTTCCATCAGAGGAAGGAAGTCTCCCTCTCTGTGTGAGTCTGCCAGGCAGCGTCTGGGGAGAAGCACAGCAGAGGATCCTGAGAGGCATTCCCCTGGCCAGTTTTCTTTTCAGGAATCTTGAGGCTGGAGGAACTAAGCAAAAGATGCTTGCATACAGCTGGAAGATAAGATCTCTTGGGTGCTGTGTAGTATTTTGGATGATTGACAGTTCTTCTAATGCTGGAGGTCCTGCAGTGCCTGAATTTTGGGTAGTTCAATTAAAAAATGGACTCCTGGCAAAGGTGGCTGTCTCCACATCAAGTATGTGGGCTGCCTACTTGTAAATCACAGACGTTTCCTGAGCTACCAGCATTTAGAATAATTCCTATCTTTCCCGTCTCTTTTTATTTTTATTTTTATTTTCTTTTTTTAAATCACTTTGGACATCTTATTTCTCCATAAGTGTAAAAATATTTTTACACTTATGGAGAGCAATAAACAAATTAGGAGCTTCTCTGTGCTTGTATACAGTAAGGCAGGAAATGAACTCCTAAATGTGTGTGCAGGTGTGACCATAAAAATGCTAGAATGCTATTGTTCATTGGAAATGAGTTATTCTGGGGAAAACCCTGGAGTACTGGAGTGGTTTGGAACCAAGAAAAAGTTAAACTTGGCAGGGCTGTGCTTTACAGACCCTATAGCCCTCCTTGCCCCTTCTCTGGCTTGTTTCTAATCTGTGGGTTACTGATGAAGATTTTTTCCCCTTGAGTTACTGAAAGTGGTGTGGGCCAGAGAGCTCATCTTTCCTCTCTGCTTGTGAATTTGCCTTATTAGGAGGTAGTCAGACAATTTTGTACAAGTGTGTGACTAACTTTGGACTCCTTTTTGTAACACTTTTGCGTGTAGAAACAATTAAACAATTCCTCAGTCACGAAAGAAGGGGAAGGACAGACATGCTGTTTTCCTTAAGTCTCTTCCAGTGTGTCCCTAATAAAGGCCACACCACTTTTGGTTTGACCAAAGCATTTTGCATTGCTGTTACACAGCCTAATTGTGGAAAGGGTCTGATTCCCCTTCAAAAGTTGGCAAAAGCAGGATGGCAGCGTCTCCCATTTAAACTTGAGGATTCTCTAGAAGACCCTGCTCCTGGACTTGCTTCGTTTTGCTTACAGGTCCAGCTGCCAGGCTGTTTCACCTTGCATCTCTCAATGAGAGAGCTTTAAACTGGTTTTAATACCTGCATAAATTGTGCAGGTAAGAAACTCTCCCTCTTTTTGAGGCTAAGAATGAATATTTTGTCCAAGGGAACAAGAGCTTTATAGCAAGAGCAGTTTCTGTGGCAGAGCTGTAGAAATAAGACAGCTTAGCAGCACTTTTTTATTTTTTTAAAGTATGCTTTATAAAACATTTTCTGGAGGAAAACTTCACATCAGCAGTGATTTATCTTCCTCTAGGGGAAGGACTAGAGGCAGTGAAATATTTTGCTGTTTAATATCCAGTGGAAGAAATGGCTTCACTCTCATACTAATGATGTTGTGTTAGTATCACTGAGGTCATATACCTCTGTGCCAGCCAGTCCACTGGGCAAAGTTCATTGTGGGTTCTTATGGAAGCTAAACAGTGTTTTCTTTTTTGGGAGGATATTCTGTGTAGTGTTTGGCACTTCACTTTGTATTGGAAACATAACAGTTCCTTCCTAGTGCACACATGTTTTACAGTAATATCCTATTCTTTAGGTATGGAGCACAAGAATGTGTTTGCAGGAAAAGGCCCTGCTTTAGCAGGACTGTAAATTATGTGTAAAGGTGCATTATGGGGAGGCTGCTTTTTCAAGATTTTTAACAGACCATAGTTGTAAAGCTTTCTAAACAAATAAAAAGAAAGCCACTCTATATAAGTGGAGCCTTTTGTCCAAGTTACAGCTTGGAGAAATGTTTCATTGGGATACTAATTTTAAAGGATTTTTACAATTCTAAGTTTTCAAATATTTTATTTGTATTAATAAGTTCTTATTTATTGCTTCAATTTAACGGCAATGGTGCAGTCAATATGCTTATAATAGTGCTAAAGAACAGATATACAAAGATTTTTTGTATATTCCTGAGCTACAGTGAGGGGACACCTATGAATCAGCCAACAATTGCCTTGGTTGTTGCTTTCAGTAGTAACTTTGAGAATTTAGAAGCTGTTTGCCCTTACCAAGGAAAGTATGTATTTTGAAAGCTCTTATTGAGCTTTGATCAGCAAATGGTGAATTTGCTTTTGGCTCAATTAAAGATCTGATCTAAAGCCTACTGAATTTAAGTGGAGTGATTCCAGTCATTTTGAAAGAGTTCTGGATCTGGCCCATATTTTTAGCAAAGAGATGATGAAGGGTGGTACCTCAGCATCTGTCAGTTCTTTCTAGCAAGGCCACATCTGGGTTCTTTTGTAGTTTGCTTCTGCTTTATCTTAGACTTCAGTTCCACTCCTGTGGGCCAGGAGCCCAAGCTTCTGTTGTTTTTTATACTCACGTCCTTCCCCTCTTCTTCAACACCCATCATGAAGCAAGCAGGACAAAGTACCGGTGTAAAAACTGTAAGATCTTCCAGACTTTGCATGTTTTGGCTTTCTTTGTGTGTTTTTCTTAAGTTTGTTTTTGCCAATGTCTCCCTCCTGTGTCTCTCACGTATTTGCTGTTTTTCTGAGATACTGGAGGAGTGTTTCTAACAAAGAACAGCATAGATGTAGCTACAAAACTGGCAATATATTCCCCTGCTGGAAAAAAAGCTAGGAAATGGTTTGCCCAGATAGGATGTTAATTTTTCCTTTTCCATCATATCAGATTGTTTTGCGAGTATATTGTAAGTGGGAGGATGTGTTTAGGACACGTGTTTTAGGAAACTGTTTTCTTATCTGTGTAGGCCTGACTGACCAGGCCAATTTCATACTCTTGATAGTTTCTTTGCAGTCAAGTGGGTTTGGGTATGAATTAGTGCATGTCTTCAATGTACATCTGAGAATTACAATTTCATAAGGTTTGAGTTGTATCAAAGGCGATGCTGGAACACTGGTGAGTATTCTCACACATGTCATAACTGTTTAAACAGTCTTGGGTGTAAAATTAGCTTACAGATGTGTTGGACTGGGGAATCAAGAGATGCTGATGCCTCACTCTTCTGGCAGCCCTTGTGATCACTGTGCTTATGTAATGTTCTTTGAGGGAGACACTGTAGCATAAACACCTCTGCAATGCCTTCCTGAAGGTTGCTGCTTTTGAGCCACTCGTTCTTAGTACCCTGCTCAAGAGTCTATTAGGCAGGATTAAGATGTGGCTTCGTACACTTGCTGTTCAGCTGCTGGGATGTTTGGAGGAGTCAGGTGGGAAGGAAGGGGACAGAATGCAGAAAAGATCAGAAAATAGCTGCTGGGAGAAATTACTGCAAATTTATAACTGTCAAAAACTGTCAAAACCTTTAAATAGCTTGCTGGGCCAATAAAGCATCAGTAGAAATGCATTGCTGCAGAGCTCAGTTCCAGGCAGCCTCAGTATTACTAAAGAATGACGAGAGATCCTGTTTCTCATGTCTCTCTGTGTCTTAAAAAAGATAGCTAGATCCACTGGTTGAGGTCTAAATGGGCTGTAAATAGAACCCCGTTTCTTGTGGTGATGTTTCTGGAATTAAAACACTTAAGCAAATGTCATTTTGGATGCCTTTTGGCTTCCTGGGACTTGTTAAGATGCTTCAGTAAGGGTTTGAGGTAACTGGGTAGGGAGCTGGGAAAATGAACTTCTCTCTATAGTGTTTCCCGTGTTTTATGCAGCATTAAAACACATACATATACACATATATATATATATGAAATATATACACACACATGTATATATGTAGATAAAAACACCCATAATAGAAGTAGGACAATTATACTTTGTTCAGAAGAGTCAGCGGTTCAATTTTTTCCTCATCCTTTGCAGTTTCAAGCCCATCAAGCAGGACCTGCATTTCTCTCTACTTTGTTTCTTCACTGCTGTGTTTGATCCAGCACAGTTTGTCGTTGCCTCCTTCTGCTGCACCTAAATGGTTTTTTTAAATAATTTGCGTATGAGGGATGTGTGAGTGAAAGCCATGTCCAAACAGGAGACAATGTTTTGAACTTTTCAGGTGTTGGACTAGTACATTGAAACTACTCCAGGATTTTGTTTGGTTTGGAAAAGGAAGCTGTGGGGGTTTTTGCTCTTAGTAATAAAATCTCCAGGGTGAATTTTGATGGCTGAGGTCTGTTTTTCTGTGTTTAAGCATTCAGCCTGTGTAACTGAGATTTTTGCCAAGGCAACTGGAGCTACTGTGTTGATCCTATGGAAAATTTTTAAGTGAGGCTGTACCAGAGTGTTACAGGTGTGTTCAGGTGCTCATCCTTTTAATGTACAGTTTGACTTTGGTCCAGAGGGGTACAAGAAGATGTGGGTGTCTGGACAATATGCTGGATAGGAAACTTGACTGAAAAAGCTCTAACACGATCGTGATGTTACTGGACATACCCAGTAATTGTTTTTAATATCTTTATTTTGGATTGTGCTACAAATTACTTGTTCTTTATGAGTGGAGCTAATTGGATCACTAAATGAGAAGGATACACAGAGAAAAGAGGAGTAATGAACAATACCCAAGTTGGCATGTGCTGTGGACTTGCTGTCTGGTTGAGGAAAGGAATGGAATCCATTGAATGGATGTGCACAATGCTGTCTATCAGTGGCTGGGAGCTGGTTGACTGCTAATCCAGGAGCTGCATGCTGCTGGCTCTGAAGCTGCAGGCTTTGCTTGGCAAGCAGATTTTGAAAAGAATGGGACTCTTCTTGTGTCCTTGAGGATGGACACATGCTCTTTATCATGGCTATTCTGTACCAAGACTGAGAAATCAATTCTGAAGGAGGAGAAAGAAATTTGAGCAGACTTGAACTTGCAGGAAGTGTGGAACTCTACCTGTGTAATAGAAAATTAGAGGACAGCGTGCACCTGCAGCACTGGTAACTTAGGGCTCTCCAGTCTATCAGCACATGCAATGGCCTCAGGGTTTAATTGTGCTGTACTTGGGGAAAAGGCAGGGCTTTGGCCAGACACTCAGCAGAAGTATAGTCAGAGGTCTGGGCTGTGCTGCTGGGGGAAATCCTTCTCTGCTCAGCTCTGCTCTGAAATGGGCTGCTTGTAGATGTAGAGGGAATAATTCATAGTGAGAGGGGATCTGGGAACAAGTCAGTTTAAACTCCTAAGCCATTCTTGTCCTATCCATGAGAAAGTGGTATTCAAGCTTCTGCAAGAATTGAAATTACCTATAAATAATAGGATAGGGTGGCTTAAATCAGAACATATATTTCTGTGCTGACAATGCACAGCATCTGCTTCTGCTTTAAGCAGGGACTGAAGAGACTTGGCAAAAAAAAGCCTTTGGCATCACATGCAGGGGGAGCTAATAAAAGGCTATAAATCGAGCAAATATATGGGCCTCTTCACATTGACAGTTGCCTTTGAGAACGTAATTAAGGATGGGGATGAAATTTTAAAGAAAACACATGCACTGGGAGACTTTGAGTGGATCTCAAACAACAGAAGAGCAAAGAATGTATCAGTACTTTCTTGTGGAGTATGAAATAACCAGCCTTTAGAGGTTGAGCTGGAAGTCAGAAATTTTGCCCCAGACTCTGCTGCCTTATTGAGGAATGGCTTAGCCTATGGTATGTCTTCGATTTCTGATGAATCTTTGAAGTGAACTGTGTTGCTGGATAAAACACATGGTATTTATGTTTTGACAGCAAAACAAATACCATGTATTCATATGCTTGGACACTAATCTTTTGAAGAGAAAAACAAAACCCAAATTCAGCCGTGATAAAATCTTGGCAGCAAAGTAGACCCAGATGAACTGCATTTTGTATGCAATACAAAAAAGCTTCAGTTTTTTCTTCCCCTTCCCTGGCTGACTGGCCTTAACACTTTCCAGTAGATAGTTTGTAGTTGCTTCCAGGTTATTTCACAGGCTGTTGTTATCTTTGTGATTACATTCAATATTCTGTCAGTGATAAAATTCCCCTGATGGCTTTAAGGAGAGTCCATGAATATGAGATGCTACAGGACAACTAAGCAATGGAATTCTTAAAAAATCACTCTTGACGATGATTCAACTTGTTTGCAATTTGTCCTAAAACACACCAAGACTGTATATGCTTCTACAGTGGCTTTCTCAAAAGGTTATTGTTTCATGGGTAATAATTTCAGGTTGGACTGCAATGAAAGTGGTTGTACTAGACAAAGTTATAGAAAAATCTGCAAGATTGATTTCTCTTTTCTGCTTTGGCAAAAGCGTTTTTATTCAAGCAATAACTGAAATACTGTTGAGTATTTCAGTTCAAGTTTGAACTTCTCAGGATCAGTGGGAAGAAACGGTGATAGAATGGGAAATGGCTCAAAGCCACATCATGTTCTTTCCTGTATATCCCTGATGTAATCAGGGCTTTGAGCTGAAGTCTTGATTTCTAGAGGTAGGAATTCTTCTAGAGGTCTTTTTCTGTAGTGAGCTTTTCTCAGACTGCTATGCAAGGCTGATGACATTCCAAGAAAAAAACCTGCATTCAAGGAAGGCTCAAGCAATACTTAAGCTTCTTTTAAAGTCTGGGTTCTGTTTCCTTAACTCTTTGTCGTGTTTTAGCCCCATTATTTCCAGTGGGATTTAAATAGACTCTTCACTCTAACACAGGGCAGATTTGCTGGCCTTTGGTTAGCAAAAAGCAGGAGTTGAATTAATATCTTTTCTGACAGTACCTTGAGAGTTTGAATAGCCATTAGCAGTAAATGACTGGTAATTACTCTGGCTTCCTAACCTAGCAGAGACCCTGCTGCTGTATTAATCTTCTGGCTGTGGAATGCAGCAGAAAGGTGTTAGGCTGTGAAGGCTGCCCTCTGCAAAGCTTGAACCAAATCTCAGTCAATAGATGAGCATAACCAGCTGCTGCCTTTTGATCTGGAGAAATACAGGACTTCATTGGCTCAATAGCAGGTTGTGCTTTCATTAGGTACCAAGTAGTGTTATTTCTTCATCAGTTTTCTGTAGAAGTTTGCAGTTTACACTGCATAGTACTGGTCTAGGGAGAGACTTTACAGGACTCCTGTATTTTCACACAGCTCTAGCCTGGGAGCTTCCACTCCAGAGATGTTTCAAAAGGAGCTCTTTTCAAAATGTGTCTTTATTGTGGTGGCAAAATTCTGAAGAAGAGCTCAGGAAGGTGTATTAGTGGGAAGGATTTGGTTTAGGACTGCTGACCAGCTTCCCATAGTTTCAGATCTTAGTGTTCAGGAAATCAAATGTATGCTTTATGAGTTAGCACAATTGAAGCTGTGTATAATTTTATAATGAACCATGTAATAAAGGAATGAAAGGTCTCATCTATAAGGAGTGCTATACTTAAAAGAAGGGCTTTTACTCAATTTTAGTACATTGAAACAAACCTGTGGATACTTTTTAAATCTGGAAGCTTCATGCAAACATGCAGTTATACTCTGTAGATCATTTGCTGGCCGGGAGTGTTTTTGCTAACACATTCAAGATGGGTATTTGGCAGTGTTGACTTTGAACTGCCTGCATGGCTGAAAGGCCGAGTGCTTTATTACACATCTCGTACTGGGACTGCTCTCAGTGCTACCAGAGGCGTGTCAGTTTTTCTGTTGGTAAAGTTGCTAGTAAAAGTCTTGGAGTGTGTTTTGGCCAACTAAAAAGTACTTTAAAATCTCGTCCAAGAGCAGAATAGTGCAATCTGTTATTTTTGTGGGATGGTGGGTGGATTTACAATGCAGTTGAACCAAATAGGATCATGCATAGGCTTCTGAGTCTGTAGTAATTCTGCTTCCTTCAGAGCTCAGCTTCTGTTTTGTCTTTTTCTAAACCTTCTCAAACAGTATGGGTTTAAACCTGTTTCTGGAATTGAAATTATCAATTTAGATCTGGGAAAAGCTGATCCAACAGTAAATTGGTGTCAGTCACAGCCAATTTGTGTTCAGACCAAAGGCTCTGTCTTATTCGCCTGCTGAGACCTGGACCATAAGGAATCCCAAGTGTTGCAGAGCTGAATCAGGGACACACTGGAGTAATAATGCCAAAATTACTGCTTATTTAGGTATCTGTATATAAAAATAAAGATATTTAAACTTTTGAAGCAGATTAGAGTGAACTTTTAGGCCATTTTTTGGCAGTACTTATCAAGATGGCTGGGTAAGATTCTACAGAATATTGTGTGTGTGTTTGGGTGATGACAAAACAAATTCTTATGGATTCATACTTTCTCCCTCCTCTCCCTACTCACTTTACTTGAAATCTTGAAAAGTGCTTAATAGATCCTTATTAACATCTCAGATGTTCTGAAACTTAGTCCCAAATTCTGTGCTTCAGTCCTGTGGAGTACCCACAGCATGCATCAGTTTCTCCAGAGAGTCTGTATCTCTGTATTCATTCCTAAAAGACTGTAAATCTGTTTCTAAATTCCATAAAATACCCAATGGGCTTTCCGTGACACTAAATATCGATCATACACGTAATTGAATATTCTATTTCTGGAGTTTATATCTGAAACAATATAGAACAGACTGCCTTAGTTTAACATTCAAGTATTGAAAACTTGGCCTACATTTCAAAACTGCGGGCCTTATTTCCCTAATATTTCCCCCAAAATAATGCAATAACTTGGGCTTTTGAAACACATAACATAAGGTGTGATCAGATGCAGTCTGCCTAATGTTTGCTTACTTACCCCAGTTGTTTCCTTTCAGGGACAGGACACTGGTGGACCTAATTTCTCCTTCCCAAGAAGTGTGCCTGCAAAATACAAAACTTCCTGCATTAGGTGTTCTGGACAAAGTCTCTTGCCAGCAATGTCTAAATGCAAATGTAGAATTTGAGAATTTAGTGAGTCTTACAAGCTGAAAGCTGAAGTTTGTTATTCTGTCAATAAAATAATTTATGCTCAACATAAAATTAGCTTTTACCAAGTGTGCCACGGTGACACTTTTGAAGGAAATGCTTGCGGTAATTGACTGTTGATGTTCTGAAACATCCTCTGCTTGTAGCCCTCTTAAAGCACAGGAGAGAAAGGTCTGGAAAGGGAGGCAGCATTTAGTCAGGTGGACAGAGTTTACAGGATAGATACTGAAAATGGAACCAAACATACCAGGCAAACACCTGAGAGATTTTCAGGATGGTTTATGTGGGTCCAGTAGGTGTTACCACATTGTCCCACTAAGCATAGATAAGTGGTAAACCCAATTCTTTCTACTTGCCACCTACTTCTTTGAGGGCTTTTTCCTTCTTTCGTCCCTCCACTACAGGAAAAACCCAACTCTTTGTTGATGGAAGTACAGCAAATAGGAAGCATTATTTCCCCATTTTCCCAGGAGGCTGGGATAAATCCCAGGAGGTGATTTACTCATGAGCAGTAAAACCCCAAAGTGTTTGAACTGCAGGTTTACCCACATCCCAGGGTTCAGTTCAGTCCTCATTTTGATTTGTAAAGAAAAGCAGTCTTCTGTGGAGAGGGTGAGGAGACATCCTGCCTTGCATGGTCTTTTGTATGAATTGAGATGCATTTGAAATACAAAACAGATGCATTTGAAATACAAAACATTCTCTCTTCAAAGTATCTTTTCAACTATGGATAAAAGTCAGACCTGATGGGGTGGATTAGCTTTATCTAGGGTGAGATTCACTCTTCAGCTTAAATACTGGTGTTCTTCTCCTTTGGATTTCCTAGGCTTCAAACCGAACTCAGAAGAAGGGGGATTTTATATAGGTGGCTGCTGATTTATTTTACCTCCTCTTTAGAGCAAAGTGCCACCCTGCAAATTCAAGTGGATAGAAAGTACATGGTGAATTGATTGTAATGGGGTGTTTTTCTGCTCTTTACTCTTTCTTCTGTGTCTATACAATCCGACCAGGCTTGCAAGTGGTTCAGAACATGTCAGTTCCTAGATTCCATGGGGCATAAGGCAGCCAAGCAGATAGTACTTAAACCTGCCCAGTGATTTGTGTCCCCACTTAAACTGAAATTCTCAGTGTCAAGCCTTTAAGCTGGAGGTGGATCAAAAACACCTTTGTTTTTGTGTCTAGTTAATGTCAGTCTTATAGAGCTAAGTTTTTTTCATCCCTAAAATGCAGATGCTATTCATATAGACTTATATTTGAATTAATTACTTGCATTTGTCATATGTTGGCTGTATAAGTCAACAACAAAAAAATAAAAGGACCTGTCCAAAGCCTTTAGGGAGCTCATTTAATGCCTCACATAAATATTGACTTACAGAAAGGCTTATCTTTTACATTAAAGAGTGAGTATAAAATAACCAATAAGCCATTTCCTAGAATTGTGATTCAGTGGCCAGCTAAAACAACATAAGATTTTCATGGAGCTTGATGTTCTGCATCATAGGAACTAGTGATCCCAGGAATGGGTTACATCTTTAATACGTGAGTCTGTGTTTGGTGCTGTTGGATATTGAGTGGATAAAACAGTGAAGGAATGCAAAAGAAATATCACTAGTTCATGATCATATGAAAATGGTCTAAAATTTTGAGGGCCTGAATTTGACAGTGTCCCTTTTAAAATGTAATCATAATTTATCCTGTGCCTAATAAGAGGTAGAATATGCTTTACCCTAAAGAAATGTCCTATGCTTGGTGGATGTAAGGCACCAAAGAGAGCCATGAGGGTGTCATTATACATATAAGAGGTGCAGTAGGTGGGATTTGAAGATGCACAAAGCACTGCAGATATAATGAAAAATCCATCTGAATAAGAAGCAATGCAATAAAAGTCATTTGCGCCAACAGACACCAATGGTCAGAATGTGCTGGTTTGGAGGCTCCAGAGTCATGGTGACACTGACACAGAGGGTACCAACGTTTCAAGATTCAGGATACAAGAGGAGTGGAAGAAAGAAACCCTTTCTTTATAGGGGGAGCAAAAGTAGCTTAGTAAGCAAAACAGCTGCCAAGAAAAGATCCATGACTGTCTCCTGCACGCTTGACTGCAGGTAAGAGGCAGCTCTGAGATTCTTTCAGAGAACAGTAATATCTCTGTATATTTTTAGCTGTCATAAATGGTGTTCAGGTGTGGTAGAACTGAAGGGGAAACAGCCAAAACAAAGAGACATTACTGACAGTTTTGAGCAATATGTAAATGGTTAAGCTGAGGGATACACACTTTGAGAGGCTGTAAGGAACAAAGGCTTTGTAGTGGCTTGAGTGCTTTAAAACCATGGGGGAAAGAAGCAGCTGTGTGCATGTGTTTTAATTGTTTATTAAGTAGAAACTGGCTGTTTGTAGTTAGTACCTCTCCACTGAACTCTGCTTCCCAAAGACCTAAAAGCCATTGGAGCTTAGAACACATGTCCTTCTGGGAGTTGGGAGCATTAGAGAGCAGTTGGAAGAGAGTTTTGTCTGGGAGCCTGGGTAGGACGAGGTCAGACTTGTCTTAGTCCCTGTCAGTGTGATACAGCTGCAATTGCTGTCTCTGTTGCACTTTTCAAATGGATCCCATCCCTGGGCTGTGTGGCCCAGGGTTGTGCACACAGCGCTTTTCCATTTGTGGTTCCACAAACAGAACTCTTTTTAAAGCTGAAGGCAGAGATGAGTGAATGTGGCTCCAGATGGGAACTGACAAGTTTGAAAACATGTCAGCATGTGTATATTTTTAATTTCAAAGGCATCACGCTAGCATTAGAGTTGCTTTAATTCTAGAAGTAACTCTGTAGAACTATACAATTCCTAAACATCTCTGCCATAGAACAGGCATGTTGGCAAAAACACAAGCTCCTGTGAGCCAGCCAGTTAATCTGTAATGAAGGTGAAATATTCTTATTCTGGTCTTTTGGACTAATCAGCCACTTATTGAGGATGTTGTTGTTTAGACTTATTCGGACATTACATACATCAATTGGAGAGAACTGAGGAGGAAAAATTTGTTATGGATACCTAAATTATCTTGGCTTTTGGAATTCAGTCCACAGAGTTCGGTAAGGTTGAAACTGAAAATTAATCTAAACAGATTCTATTAATAGTGGTGCTGCTAGGAGACTAAGCCTGAATTCTCTGTACAACAGCTGATGTGTGCTCTGAAATATGTTTGGTGTTGGTGCTTGAGATGTAGATTTGGAGGTGGGAAAGATTCTTGATGCAAGCTTTCCTCACTTGGGGATTATTTTATTTCCTAGTTGACTCTACAAAATGACATTGCCCTCCAAGGCTATTTTTTTGCCAGCAGGGATGCTCGAAGGGAATGGAGGGTGTGCCTCCACTTTTGATAATGGAAGTCAACATATTGGATTGTTTGCAACTGCTTCTCACTTCCACTGTGCAAGACTGATACAATAAGCAGCAGCTCTGGAGGTCATATCTGCTGTGCTTTGTGTGTTGGCAGGAAGGCAGTGAAAGGCAAGATTGAGTGCTCACTGTCTGTGGGTATTTGAGACCTTTAGGAATGCCAAAATATGAGGTATCTAAACAAACAGACATCTGGGTTCAAACTTCCCTCCACACCTACACCCCACTTGTTGAGCTGTAAGTTAAAATGGAATCTGAGTGCCTGATTCCTATACAACTTCTGTCCTGAGCTGAAAGTATTTGGTTAAATAAATTGTTAAATTGTGTCCTATTTCACAACAGAAAGAAGGATTTTTTTAAATTTGCATACCCAGAAAAATGGCTGATGCTGCTCATCATGGCCTTCACTAACAATGTTTTTTGTTTCTTTGATATAGTTTGTCAATGTCTCTGTATTACTGCTCATGTGCCATAAATCTTAGAACAACAACCTGTGATAGTAACTGGTACAAAATGTCTGTAGGCTTAATCAGTGTCTTCATCAACTGCTTTCATCTCAGTGAAAAGAACAGAAGAAAAGAACAGAAATAGCCTCTGCTGTAGTGATAACCTGAGGTCCCGAGGCAGCCATTGCTTTCTGACCTCCTGGCACAGTTTCCTTCGTAAGGAGACCCATTTCCAGAGCACAGCTTTGTTTCAGGTGTGTGGAAACCCTGGAGGTGCTTGGTTAGTGGCCCCTGGCAATTGACCCTGGAGGCCTTTGCCTTTTCTGCTGGGATCATTTTATTGCCTTCCTGCCTGAGAACAATGAGCTTTTAGTTCTGACACTTAGTGAGATTAGATGTTATATAAATGGCCCTTATATAAAATGCAGTAGAATGGTAAAATCGCCTAATTAGTAACACACAAAGCAGGCTACATAATTGTGTAAGAAGTGAAAACTACAGATGTGAATACCTGGGCATGCTGTGTGGTGTTATTGTAGGAAGCCTAGTTATGGTTTCTGGTTTTTTAATGAGAAATGTTTCTTGAGCAGGTTCTAATCATCTGATTCTGGAGAAGAGATTAAATCAAAATTGACCTTAAAAGACAATGGAAACTATTAATATACTGTTAGGTTTGAAATGGCTTACCGAGGGCAAGTTGTGTCCAGGTGGGTGCTCTCTGATGGTAAGAACTAACCTGCCAGAGGTCTGGTGCTGAAAACCACTGAATGTTACAGTTAGAGCTTGCATGCTGCTGGGATGATTCAGATATTAGTATTTCCCAGCTTCGCAGATATCTGCAAATGCTACATTCCTGGTTTCTGCTTTTGAAAAGACATTTCTTATCTTCAACTTCTTATCTCTCTTTACTATTTTTGGTATTCCAACCAAAGATGCCCAGATTGAATTTGAATCCTGTATAAGGCTATTTACTCTGTTTTGACTGCTTCCTAAGGAAATGCCAGGATTTTGCAATTGGCCTGTCAGCTGAATAATTTCTGAATTCATTGGGCAGATTTCACGTTTGAGAAGAGAGCTGGAAGCCTGGAACAGCATTGCTCTTTCTGAAATGGAAAGGTGACACAAGTGAACATTTCTGCTCAGGAGGAAGCAGCAGCATTTAGCTGTTGCGCATCTTTTGGAAGGAGCTGACCAGTGAGTTGGCCAATGTGGACAGGTCATCTTTACTCAGATTTGTCTCTAAAACAATGGGAAGAGCTGTAAGAAATACCTGAGCATGTCAAATGGGACCAAATGACAAAGAGGAGACTACCTCAAACCTGAAACACATTTCCTCTGAAATACAGCTGTGATCCTTGGGTTGTTTTTCTTTGGGGTTCGTCTCACTGCTTGAAGTCAAAGAAAACAAAGTGCTGTTTGATTTGATATTATTGCTGGGAGGAACTTCATGGGTCATCAAATCCAGAGCTATGAAAAACATGCATTCAACCAAAAGCACAGTTGATAGATGTACCTGCCCTTCATCTTGTGTCTTGAACTGCTTCAAATTTCTGATAGCTCACATGTCTTGCTTTGAATGAGAATGGAACATTTTACTGTTGGTGCTAAATTATGAGCTTGCTGACTCTGTCTGCCCTGAGCTTTACTGTCAGTGGCACTGAAGAGAATGCTGGAATAGATAAGAAGTGATGAATGAGTAGTTCTTAGGGGTTTTTTCCTAAGCATCTGCTGTTGGCTGCTGTCAGTGACGGGAGGCTGAGCCTGCTGAACTCGTGCTCTGGTATCAAACAAGTGTTATTTTCTTAAGAATTTTGAAAATCCTCTCTCCCTCTGAAGCAGAGGAGGGGAAGGAGGGGGGTCCTGCATGACTGGGCTGCTGTAATGCATCATGCTTGGGCCAAAAAGGAGGAGGGCTGCAATTCCATACAAAGCATTCATGTTGCCTCATGCTGGCTCCCTTCACCCAAGGACTGATGGCTGCACATTGTTCCTGTCAGCCGTGCTCCCCTATCCCTTGGACTTCTTAGGGAAGCAGCTTTGGCAAATGTTTTTTTCCTCCATTGTGCTCAAGTGTCAGAGAATATCTGTGGAAATGGGAGGCTGCTCCATCACGCTCATATTTTGAAGGAGACCTGGAAGGTGTGCAGAGAGATGATCAGAGCTTCATTACACACCACCTTGGAAATGAAATGTTTGGTTTTATCTTTAACTTTGCAAAGCTAAAGCTTTGTCTGTATCTTAACCAGAGATTCTGTTGTTTTGCTTGGAAGGCATGACTGGATGTGAAAAAGACTGAATTGGGACTTGCATATACAAGGTTTAAGACTGTAAATGACTGAATCTACCATCTATCTAATATCTGAGTTTCTAGGGGGATCTCTAGATTTCCCTTGTGCAAATGTGACCAGTTTGAACATCTGAAATTGCAAATAAACAAGTTAAGCTTGGTGCTATGAATAATAATGTTTTCACCATAAATAGTTTCTGAGTTTGCTGATTTATTGGTTCACTGCTCTTCTTCCCTCCTTGATTAATTTGAATGTCTAAAATTTCCTGACTTTAACATTCATGAATTTAAAAATCTGATCTTACAAACACTTGCACAGACACACATATGGGGTCACTTTATCTCTTGACATTAGAGTTTCGTGAGCAGTAAAAACATTGACATAATCCTGGTGCATCTGTTTCTAACTGGATGATGAGTCCACTCCTGATTTAATAAGGAAATAAAGGGAGGCAGTGTTTTGTATCTTAATATCCAGGGCAGATATGAGTGGAATAATCTCTCAATTAAACTTCTTAATTTTTTTCTTTTGTAAATATTCTAGTTTAGTAGGTTTGGGTCTTAAACTTTTCCATTACTCCTTAGGGGATCATATTGGATGAGCCTTGGACAAGGAACATGTGATGCTTTTTAATATTGACAGGTCTTGAAAGCTCCTGAATAGATTAAATGTCTTTTTGCCTTCTTAGAGATGGCCTCCTTGCTCTTTTTAGAGTTTGGATTTAATCCAAGAAGAGGCTAAGACTTAGCTCAGCTGCAAACAAAACCTGACTACTGGGTGCTGAATTATGAATTGAAACTTCACATAATGGAAATTTGAGGCCCAGTAGTCTAAACATAAAAGTTGCCTTGCAGTATTGTTTTTGAATAAGTGCAGGTAGTTTTGCTGGGTTTTTTCTGCATAGCTTTTGCTTCTCTTCCTGTTTCATTCTTACTTGTGTTAATACCTAATTGTAGGCATACAATATGTAATTAAGAGGCTCTGGTACAGGAAGCTTTCAAAATGCATGTGAAATTTGGAAAATATAGCTCTTTAACTTAATGTTTAAAGGTACAGTGTGATAAGGGTCTAAGGGAATGACTGCAAGATTATGTAAATGTGTATATAAAATCCAGCTAGCTTTAATACCTTCTTGTCCCCTATAGTGTTCAGGGGAGATTTTAATATTGATTTGGTATTCCCAAGTGCTAATTCTGTTTAGAAAATGTCAATATTAATTTAATTACTTAATGTTTCTGTCCCTGTCATCATCATAGCCTTGAATTACTTCCTTTTCTTTCTCCATTCTCAAATCTAATATTGAAGTAACTCAATGTTTATTTTATATCCAACCCTTACTAGAATAATACAGGTGTGCATGCCCACAAGTATACCTGAAAGTCTCTGCAGGATCTGTCACAGATGTAAAAAAAGGTACGGCTAAAAGGAACAATTATCTTCTTTCACCATCTCTCACCCATGGACATTCCCATTTCCTTATTGATTAAAGTACAGTTTTCTGAAAAGCTGATTGCTTTGATCTGATGACACCAAGTGAAGGATTTGCTGTTTTACTTCTTGTTTTCTTCTAGTAATTAAATTGCCTCACCCATAAATTGGTATCATATTTCTAATTTGTCTTGCTTGAACTGTGCAGCAGCTTCTGGGACTGAGCCCCACTGTGTCAGGAGTCCTTTAGCATCTCTTCAGGATTACTTCTTGCTGTTTATAATGGTCACTTCCCAACAGAAAGCATGTTTAAAGCCTCCTATAGAAACTTTCAGTTTCAACACTCAGATTTTTTTCATGGTGGCTTCTTTTCTGTCACCTTCAATTTTCCAATGCAAATTTTAAAAATTGGATACTAAGATTTGAATGTAATACATCAGTGGTGCCATGGATCACATCCTGACTTTCTGTTCCCTTATTTCAGAAAGCTGAAGGCTCTGATTCATTGTGCTGTGGCAGTGGCTGCTCCTGAGTCACTCACCTGCCAGGATGCTGTAGTTCTTTAAGACATCCTCTTTCCTGGAGCAGTTGGCTCTGCTCTGTGTTACCAGAGGTGTAGGTCTGTCTCTGGCTTTGCCTGTTTTAACTGATGTGGGCTGAATATGTGCACATTTTTCTTTCTTCTTTATACTTTTATTTTTTATTTCATTCTGCCAATCTGTGTGTTAGCAGAACATTTCTTCCAAGGAACTGGTTATATCTAGACTTAAGCATTTTTATGTATCTGCATGAGCATTTGAATAACTCTGATAAATGCAAAACCAAACTAAAGCAATTTCATTCCTCAGTGACTTTATACTGTCAACTACTTTGAGATCTGTCAGTTAGCCAACCCTTAATCCATTTAGCATGTGCTTTATTGACACGAGCCAAATTTGTAGTCAGAATATCATGTGGTGTAAGTCACGTGCCTTAAAAGTTTTAAGTACTCAATCAACTCTGCCAGCCAAACGTATGATTTCAAATTCTGAAATCAGTTCTGTTTGAATACTGGTATCATAAACCCCTTGAGATTGCCATTAGTTGCCTTCCTATCCTTTAATAGAAGCCTATGCAAATTTTTCAGTTTCAGTCCAGCACTGGTTTTGGACAAATGAGGTTCCAGTGGCCAAGGCATGAAGTTAGAAGTCATTTCTTCTGGGAACCATGGAGAATTGCATACAGTGAGATTTACATTTAAAAAGGAACTCATTGCAGGCTGAGTATTGGTTAATGCTGTTAAAAACTGCAAACAGACTGGAAAATTTGGAGCTGATATATTAAGTGTTGGATGAGGGAAGTCTTTCAAATAGATCACAGGCTGCTGGCTTCCATCAAGACATGGGTGACTCTTGTAATTGTGCTTCTGTGTTCCAAGTGCCTGTCAGAGGTCAGCATCTCTGGGAAGGACCGTGTTTGTACTTGAAGTCTGTTGATACTTTGATTCACAAGTCTAGTTTTTTCTTGTGTTTTCTTCAGTGGAAAGAGATGTTGTTAATTAATGTTCCCAGATAGGAATGTCCATCACAGTTTAGCTAAACTCAGCATGCACTTCTTAATAGGAATGCTCATCACAGTTCAGCTAAACTTAATGTGCATTTCTTAAATCTTAGAGCTCCTTGAGTGGAGAAACTGGCCTGGCATCGTAACCAAAAATTAAACTGGGGTTACTGCAGATTTCAGCTTGATCTCTTGCTTAGATTCTCAAGTTCAGTGGCTGTTTCAGCAGCTTCCCAGGACCCAGTATCTTGGGAAGAGGATCTCACTGTTAACATCACACACTGAGGGTTTGGGAGGAGAAGTAGAGCTGATTTGATGAGATTACTTTTCTGCTTGAAAGATAAGATTGGGGAAGTTTCAGAATATTCAAGGGCTTCCCTCTTTGCAAATGTATATCACTTAACTGTCATTTTGAAAGAAGAATCTGTTACGTTGTGGAAAGAACGTCATGGAGTTTAAAATAAGTCTATTTTAGTTTTGCATAAATCCATCCTTACTAATCTTAATCTGCCTTTACTAATCTTGCTAGCCTTCTGTAAAATTGGAAAAAGCTGGTTTGAAATCAAAATTGTGCAAACTTGAGTCAAAACCCACTTGCTGAAGCCAGCTGGTGCAGTCAGCACCCTTTACGTGCTTCTGATGGAGCTCCTGATAACTTGAATTATCCATGACTGATGTCTTTATCACAGCCTCCATGCTGTAAGGTGAGGGAGAGCCATCTGCTCACAGCAGGATTAATCCAATTGATGGCCCATGAACACAAGCTGCTGCTTCATGGATCTGCCTCTCTGAGTGATGGGAGAGGCCGTTGCTGTCATATCACTGTAGAGACAGGCATGTGGCTCGCTGCACTTGAAAAAAGTCCCCCAGGATGCCCAAGCTTTGTTTTCTACATCAGCAGCAAAAGAAACACTTGTTCAGGGTGTTCTCACCTACGGCTTGTACCTCAAGAAAACAAGGCTGGAACTAAAACCCATAGCATGTTCAGTATTATCTCAAACCTGAACCATGGATTAAATCTTATTTTGCTTAAGGAGTATAATAAATATTTATTTTGGGGAAATGGCAATGTCAGCAGAAGACTTAAATGCAAAAGAAAAAAAATAGTTTGAGATTTCTTCTTTTTCCTTTTAGTTCCTTTGAGCTTTTCCTTTAGCCTTTCATTATTAACAGTGAAATACCAAACCTGCTCAAGGGCAGAATTGTGCTCTGAGAATCATATGTGTGGTTAAAAAAACAATTTTTTTCTTCCATAGTATACCACACAGCGTAAATTTTAACCCTGTAAGCAGGATCCATGAACTGGGCCATATGAATTTTTGCTGATAAGGTTTTGAATTAATCCCATTTTGTACAGACCTGTGGTTGCAGAAGCTTAAGGAAATTCATCACAGTTGCAGATTGTTTTCCAAATAATATCCTCATGAACTATGAAGCCTATCATTTTATGATAAATGCATAAAGGTTTTGCTTAACTTCATTTTTGAGCCACTCGATCTCTAATCTCCATTGCTCAGTTTTTAAGCAGGCTTGGCAGTCTGGCTGAACTACAGTAGTGCTGACATTGAAATTGCACAGTACCAGGTGGGGGGAGGGATGTTAGAGGAGGTTCACTGTAGGCACAGCTTGGATTTTTCCTCCCCTTTGATACAGCTGAAACTTTTACTTCCTGCACAGACAAGCAGTCAGCGTGATTTTTGCATATTTAGGCAGAGGATAATATACAGCAAAGTAATTCCACTGTAATCCCTAAGGATGGGATAACAAATAACATCCCTGCTGTACAGGCAGCTAGAATTATTCAGAAGGTGTAAAGGGGCTTTAATGTTGTGAGGAGCTTGCCTGTAAAGGGTGCTTTTGAGTAGGCACATCTGTAACTTTGCAAATGAAATCAGAGGCAGGAACAGACGAGGCTGCTGGCTTGTTTGCTGTGCTGAGGAGGTGACTAAGCATCTGCAGCTGCTGGCAGGTGAGCTCAGAGCTGCAGGTGGGGCTTCCAAGGCTGCTCTGCAAAACAGGCGTTTGCTCACAGTGATCGAGGCATTGTTACCACTGCTCGTTCCAGAACAATCACTATTGAGGTTACAGCATTAAGTAAATATTTTCCTTTGTATTAGTGTTATTATCCTTCATCTGCCTGGGTAATGGGGAATGACAGTGGTTCTGGGAAGAGCTGTAGTGGGGGACCTGGCTCTTGGGTATTTGGCTCAGGGCTGTTCTGCTCAGTGGGGCTGTGCCAGGGCTGACACAGGGGCAGCAGCGGGATATTTGAGGCAGGATTTAAGCTGCCACTGCCAAAATCTGGGCCAAAGCATGAATGACTTTGATAATCAACATTTCAATTTTAGACATGGTTCTCTCTTGCTTACTGTAGCAGCAGATACTAAAGTTTGAATTTCTACAGGTTGAACTATTTTGAGATAACTGCAAAGGGATTGTGTGAAGCGATACTGATAGACTGTTCTTGTTTGTGAGTACACCTGAAGAGAGAACTATCCAAACATTTTTTGTTGTTTGTGGTATGAATTTCCATTATGTATCTGAGGCAGATGATGAGCTTTTACTTAAAAAAAACCCTAAAAACAAACCCAAATCTTAAAACTGATTGTAGCATCCATCCAAGGTGTTGTTTATTAAAAGTGATTGTTAGTTGTACAGGAGTGTGTTGGCCTGTTCCTTTTTTCCTGGTTTGGGTTTTACAGCCTGTGGTGTGGTGTTAAGCTGTGGCAGCGTGGGAAGCGAGCAGGGTGTTGGCAGGCAGGAGCTCCATTCCCCATCCATTCAGAATCAGATGGCCCAAAGCCACCCCAGGTTTATTCATCTTTCTACAGGCTTGTTCATATTTCTACAGGTTTCTGTCCAATTCCTTACTTCTTGCTGTCATCTAAGTTATTGTAGTTACAGTATGTAGGCTTATATGACAAATAGCAATGAAATGAAGTTATGCACAAGTGGGTGCTGTTAATTTCAGTTATAGTCATTGAAAGGCTTTGAAAAAATTAAAGGGCTTTGTTGTTTTTTTTTTTCCCTAAGAAGGTATAAATGAAAAGTGCACCTTCTAAACAGATGGATGTGTGAATGATGAGGAGGTAATCTGATCTATAAATACAAATGGAATTTTGTCTACTGGCTTCAGGCCAAAAAGCAATAGGTTTAAAAATAATTTTAAATTAAAAACCCCTGCTTTAACTTGAAAGTAGTTTTTCCTCTGAAGAGAATATTTCACAGTGAATGACCAGAGAGGCTCTTGATGAGAATTGCTGTTTGACTGAGGAGCTCTGTCAGGCATGCAGATCTGGGAGTCACAGCATGCTATTCAACCCTTGTTGCCAAAGTTCTGCAGGCCAAATTATTCCCAGTATGACACCTAAAATTTTAGTCTGTGTTGATGTGTATTTCCTCTTACACAGCTCTTTTGCAACTATGAGTTCAGCTGTGCTGGGTCCACCTAGCCCTATATCCTGTCTGTGACTGTAGCCAGTAGCAGTTCCCTGAAAAGGAGTGTTGGAACAAGCCAGATGAGATGCTTGGCCAAAATACTGTCCCTGATTTCCACAACTGCAGCCCAGAGTGCTCTTAAATCAGCAGTGGTGTCTTCTTTGCACAGTGTCAGGCAAGGATCACAGAGTGTGTTGCAGAGAGTGCCCTGGCAGCACAGCTCATGCCAGGGCTGGGGCTGCCAGCTTTTGGCTCCTTGTATGGAGTGAGGAGATCCAGCCCCAGCTGTCTCCATGGAGAAGCTGTGCCGGTCCCAGGTTGGGAGGGACAGTCTGCTCAGGTGAGCATGTGGCTCCTTCATCCCCAGCAGGTCCTGGGCAGCATTCCCCTCCACAGCTACTTGGAGCAGGCTTGGGAAGGGAATTTGCTTTCCTGAGCTCAAGCAATATTATGTTTTGGGCATAACTGAAGAATAATGGGTTCTTAGTCTAAATAATTTTTGTAATTATGCTAAATAAGAATATCTTCTGTAGTCAAAAACTGTTCAGCTAAAGCAGAGTTGAAATATGCAGAGGAAAAGCCTCCCCAAATAAAGTAAAGGGCAGCAGATGTTATTAGGATCTGTTTTACTATCACAGAAGTGCTGATCCCAACTCTCCATTGCATTTCTATGCTGGTGCTTTTCTTCCTGGGTAGGCTGTGAGGGTCATATGAACTGTGTTTCCTGCTAACAGCCCCACTGTTGAAAACTTAAGAGAGCTTTTCAATTTGCCAGACTTGTGGTGAAAGCCTCTGATCTGCGTTACACAATTGAGCCTCAGTTCGTGCCTGTCGGAGGCCGGTAGCTGGTAACATGTGGGCAGCTCCAGTCTGCCTCTGAAAGGTTTTGTTCAGTGTGTGCCTCTGCTCGGCCCCATCAGGCCCTTGTACTTTTCAAAATGTTAAGTACTCAGCTTTGCTCCAGTACATTATCTCACAAATCTTCTATTGTTTGGCCCTTTTCTGAAGAGCACATTATGTGCGGTGGCACGAACCAGGCCAAGCTGTGTCTGCAGTGCATGCAAAGGTGCTCTGGGCTGCAGCTGGTGCCACCCACCATTGGGTGGTTTGGACTGCCTGGGTTGGGGGTGCTTTGAACTTGTTCTTCTTGGCCTAAACTTATCAATGAAAGCATAAAGTACTGTGGCTTTGTTCAATGGGGACAAGCAGTGACAGGTACATAACGTTCCTATTCTTGGAGTTGTCAGATGGAAGGGAGCTAATATGATAACCCATAATACTTTATCTTCTGTGATCTTGAGAGATAGCTGTGCTTACGCATCTGATTTCCACTGGAGAGGGTTGGAGGAAAGTAAAACAATCCCTGTTAAGGCTCAAATCCAGTGTAGCCAAGCTGCAGAGTTTTCATCAAAGGCAGGAAACAGATGGACGGGCACAGCTGCAGGAGGAGCTGCAACTTCTCTGGAAAATCTGCCCAGGCATGTGCTGCAAGCAGGGGCACCAGGACAGCAGTGTTGTTCTGCTCAGGGCCTCAGCTCCATGCCAGTGGGTGGATGGTCCCACAGCCCCTGCAGCTCAGGGAGATGCCATTTCAGGGTGGAACCTGCCTGGCACTTCTCCCAGCTCTGTACGCTTGCCTGTTTCCAGGATTTGCTCACTGTAGTAGAAGAAGAAAAGTGTATCAAAGACTTACTTATGTTTCCAAGTCTTACATCTCTGGAGTGTGCTGCAGGCCCTGTACTAGGGAGCTCAGCCTTACCTCCTTTGCAGCAGCACCTCATTGCCCTGTGTCCCTGCTGAATTCTGCATTTTGGAGTGGACAGTTCCATGATAAAGAATTCTTGTACCTTGGTGGGCTCACAGAGGCAACCAGAGAAGCCTCTGGGGTGTGCTGGGGAGTTGTTTCTTATGTTCTTTGTGAGACAGAAAAGAAAAGAAGGACCAGCACCGTGTCCCTGGTGTGTGCCCAGCCACTCACCCAGAGCCAGTCTGACAGTCAGTCATTGCTCCTGTGAAAAATGACTCCGTGCATGTTCTTTATCTGCCACCTTCAGGCCTTGACTCCTCCTATTTACTTGGAAGGTGCAAATATTTAGGTCTCTTCCAGAACAGATCTGTGTTACTGTTATTTAGAAGGTTTCTTAAGCAGTTTAGGTTTTTTCTTCTATTGTGTTGTTTTTGCCAAAATCAAAGATTTTTCCAAGCAATAAGTCTATGTAAGCACAACTGTGTAGTGGGGAGAACTTTTCTTAGCTTGCTTTCCCTTTTCTAAAGACAAAAGAGCCTTATTGAAATGTGCTTCCTTTCTGACTGTTAATGGCTTTTCCTTCCTTCCTCCTTGAAATGATCTTAACATTCTCCCATGCTGTTGGGTATAAATTTCAGCCTGGACTGTTTTCCCTGTTGAGGTGTTGAGTCACTGGCCTTGAATGGAAAACTGTGATGAGGTAGGGAGAACAGAGGGCTTGGGAAGAAAGAGTTTTTCCAGCAGTTTGGTGGTACATGGGATGAATTTTTTAAAAAAACAAGTGTAAGGTGCTATTCATTGTAGACTGGGGCTGCTCATATACTCTTTTCCTCATTTTATTTCTGGATGCTTTCTAATGATGGATCTGGATAAATTCCAGGACATAATACACAAAATACATAAAGGAAAAGCTGGTTCCTGCTCAATAACAATGTTCCATTTTAAGCTATCTCAGGTTAAAGGAGAAAAAAATATGATGCCATATCACTCAAATCCATTTGTCTCCTGGAGGAATGATGCTGAAATCTTGTTTCAAAGAATCTGTGTGGGAATTATGCCCTGAAGGCTGGATATTCTCCAAGGCTTAATTAAGCTTATTCATAGAAACCCTAAACTTTATGAACTGGACAGCAGACCTCTAAATTTGGCTCTAAGTGCAGAGAGGGTATTGTTTCTGAACACTCTGATTAGCAGCACTGAGCACAGACATACACTTTGGAATAATTAGTAAAATGGACAGGAATTAAATACAGCTTCCTATCTGTATTTTTCTCCCTTAAGTAAGGTTGTATTTTGTGTGGTGTTGGGTTGTGTCGTGTGGGATGTATCTTCTCTCTCTGTCTTCCATCCAGAAGTTCTTTCTGGTCTCAAGTCCACAGTGGCAGATTTGAGACAAAAATCTGCATCTCCTCCCATATCTTCTTGCTCTGCAAGATGTAGGAAGCAAGGATGAGCAATGCCATTAAACCAGCAAGAGTAAGGTTAGGTTAGTGCCTCACATACCCTTTTGACAATCTCAGAGAAATCTGAACCCAAATATTTTTGTTACTGCTATTATCTGTGCTTTGGAGGTTTCTTTTGCCCTTTTTCCTCCCCCAAGCAATATGGCTGAGGAATTAACTTCTAAAATCAAGACTCGAATTATTATTGCAATTATTGTAAGGTATCTGAGCTTGTGTGAAAGCAAATTATTGTTCAGTTGGCTTAAGCAAAAAAGGGTGTTTTTTTTGTTTGGTAGAAAAGGAGGTGAGATTTCAAAACCAGTTGAAACCAATGTGTGCTGCTGCTTTCATGGATGTGTTTAGTTTGAAGTCCTCCCTCTGGAGAGCCAGCAGTGCAAAAAGGTCACAAAAGTGGTTTAGAGGATTTTTTGGTTAGTGTTTGAGGGATTTTTTTATTGTTCTGCTTCAATTGCAGATCAGTTTATAAGAGATAAGACTCTTCAATAAAGCTTCCTTTTTAGAAAGCGCACATATAGGTGAAACTGAAGGATTTGCTTGGGGCTTTTTAAGAACTCTACCTTGAAGGAATATTTCCTTATTTTTGGTATTACTTAGGATTTATGTATCAGGATACTTTTTTTACAACTTTTCTCATAGCATCTTAAACAGTGCGAAAAAAGGTGAGCAGAAGTGTCATTTGGACAGAGTGAGTTGTATGCTTTGCTGTTGTCACACTTTTGTCAGTGTTGGGGCAAATAGCAAAATGTCTTCTGTTCAGAATTTTGTCCGCCCAGAATTTCACTCAGATTAGTTTTGAAACTTGCTGCTCAAAGGAATTTAAGAAAAAATATCCGATGTAAAATTTAAAAACATTTTTGTAGTGTTAACAGATAGAAATGTTGATTGACTTTATTTTCTTAATGTAAGTCATAACATTTAGACATGTAAAAATATAAGTGCTTTTTAAAATGTAAAATAGCTCCATGAGACTGCCTAACTCTCTGTGCATGACATCTCCAGGCTGCTTAAGTACTGTTTGCTTTGTTAGTGAGATGAAACAAGGATTTGAGAAAGAAAGACAGTCATGGTCTGGAGAAGCAATTGTTATCAGTGAAATTTGTCTCTTGGAGAATGAGGCTCTTAGAGCTGGAAACTTTGGCTTTGACATATTGGAGTCCATGTTTCACACAAATGTGAAGATCCTGTTCTGATGACCAGGAGTCACTCTGGATTTCAGTGAGCTATTTCAACTTCCATCCTGCTTGAAATTGTGCACTTTCCTCCTGTCTCTGCTTGAATAATGAAGAGAGGACCACAGGCTGGAAAGCAGTTTAACTAATGCAGGTTAAAGAGGCTGCAGTTTGGGATAGCTGAGGTCTCTGCTGTGGCAATTGCCTTCCCAGTGTGTAGAGTGTGAGTAAAGTGTCATTACAGCATTCCCAAGTCTTGTGCTGCTGACCTGATGTTGGAAGATTTTAATCTAAGCAAATATCATCATCATCTTTCATATCTCTGAAAGCAGCACTGTGCTCTGTATCTTTTATGTTTGATCCTTGCAGGCACTTTGAATGTGTATCTTATGCCCAGTATCCTGCTTTTGAATTTGCAGTGCAGTATCATAACGCTTCATCTTTCAGTGAAAGAGCCAGCTGTAGGATGAAGCCTAGGAAAAACCTCGGGGTTACAATCTCTGTCTGAACTGCTTTAGAGATCAACCCAGCTGAATTCTAATTTAGAGAAGAAAGCTTCCCATGCTACATTTGCACTGTAAACATTTAGGGAGGTTTGTAAGAGCTGAAGTGTCCTTTAGGCTGATGGTTCTGTCTTTATGAAAATTTTGTTTGTGAGAACCCTTGAATACACACTAGGGAGGAAAGAGGTGAATAGAAGTAGACCATGGAATTCTGAATCTAGATAACATCATATATCAGGAGACTAAACTTTGTAATTAAATATTGAACAATTCTGTCCAAGCCTTTTCACAGCTTAGATTTGGAGTTCAGTAGTGTGGAGCTAGCCCATCTTGAATCATATGTCCATCAAAACATTCAAGGTCAAGAAGGCTCAGATCTACCAATCAGTTCCTTTTTTGTTGGGAATGCTTGTAAGAAGGCTCTTATTTTTAGTGTCTGACGTTGGAGATTGGAACTGGAGTGGGTGGAAGGATGGAGGTCCCTACAAAAAACATCAGACCAAGCAACAGGGCTGCTTCCCTGAGGAAGGACACGGTGGTGTTTGGCTGCCAGAGTCCTGGACAGCTGCTGGCTGAGCAGTGTCTGAGTGGAGATCAAGGCAGGGGTATTCCCGTTCTGTATCTTTCTGTTAAGCACAGTTCTTTGGGCAGAAGTAATTCCAGCAAATCTAGGACGATTTGAGTTCTTTCTCTACCCTTTAGCTTAAGGCTGTAGTTATCTGTAAACTGAAAACACCATTGTAAAAATCCAAAATCACAACCCTCTGTAACAGGTCACCAGCCTGCCCGTAAGGAAGTGGCCATGTGTGAGAGGGACAGGTCTGTCACCTGGGCAGGCAGCAGGGAAGTTTCATCAACTCCTTGGTTAATGGCAGCATCCTGACATGTCAGGCTCATTAGGGACATGCTGCTAATTTGGTCAGGCAAGGGCTGCCAGGCTGCATTGTGTGGGGTTAAGCAGCGTGAATAGAGCCCCTAAGCAAAGCTGCTGGAATCTTGCTTTTGTGTTCCCTTTGGATGCCTGTCCTCTGCTTTTGGCTTCTTTTCCAGTTCCAAGTGGCCACGTGGAGTTTTGGCACGGTGACTGCTGTCCGTAGATGAGTTACAGATTGCAGAAGTGATCCAACTTGTGCTGAGAGGAGTTACCCAGCTTCTCTTCTCAGCTGCTTTTGCATACATACACTTAGAATGTCAATTCACTACTTCGTGGGACTTAATTAGAAATGGATTAAGCCCTTTCTATTTAAAACCCAATTTGAACTGCTATAGGTATTTTCCTTATCATCCCTGCTCACATGTGCTAGGCACTGCCTATATAGCAATTAAAGTTTGCATTTCTTTTCTACTGTCAAAAGATAACCTTCCTCCCCTTCCCACATGCCACAGAGTCCTGCAGGTGGGTTTACAGGTCTGACAGTTGTGCCTTCCACGCACACTCCAGTCCCTGGAAGAGCTGGGAGGTTGTGGACTGACCCTCTGGACCCAGGAGATTGGTGGTGGGGAAAACCTGCCTCATGCAGCCTGGCTGGGTGGGTGTGCTGGCTCTGCGTGTGCCTGGCTGGAGCAATTCCTTATGGGATTGTTGTGAAAGGTTGAGCAAGGAGAAGAGATTGTTTTCATCTCATAAAGGGAACAACCAGATTGTCTCACTGCAGCCTTTCCCCGGCGTGCGTCAGAAAACTGTTAATTTAGGAGTTGGAACCCAGTAGAGGATTTTCTGATTCTCTACCATGTGTTTGCCTTTATGACTCCAGTTCTCTCTCATCCTTTGGGGATGTTTTCCCCTGACATCTTCATCCTTACCAGAATTTATTTTTGTTTCTGCCAGAGAAAACACTGAAATTAATAGTTTTTGGTAACCATTTTCTACATCTTCATCTGATCAGTCTGATTATGTTAAGGCTGAGTTGAACACTCCATTAAGAGCTTCAAATGCTCTCAGAACTGAAGCAGGAAGAGGTTTCCCAGGAGACTGACTGTGTGTGCCTGTGTGGAACAGGCTTGGTGGGGAACTGGCCTGCACAGTTCCCTGGCAGAGCAGCACAGCTCCAGCACTTCTGCCCCCAGATACCTGGGCTGATCCTGGGCTGGGAGTGGACACCTGCTGGCTCAGGCTTTTTATCACACTGGGGGCTGCCCTGCCCTCCAGAAACAAGGGGAACTCATGCCTCTGCCTGTTCATGTACAGGGATATTGATGTAATGCAGTGCCCCATTTTGGGAAGCAGTGTTTTTCCAAGGGTGGAAAAATGCTGGCTCTGTGGGAGGGAATACTTCTTGCAAACAAGCACTGAATTTCCTCATTTTACTTTACTAGAGATTTCTATTAGAAAATAAGGCTGGAGGGGGAAAGTTTGGAATGATTCTGGGAAGCTTTGACTCAGAAAGGGGAGAATGATTCATATTATTACTGTTATTTATTAAGGAGAACAGACCATGAACCTGATCTTTTACTTATCTTTGGAAACTTAAAGCACTTATGCAGTGACCCCAAAAGAGTTTGTGGGATTGAACCAAGGTCTTTCAACATAAAAGCTAAATCCCAGCTGTGGGAGCTGGCCCACAACATTTTAAGAAGATTTATTTGTATTACCTTCATACTTGATAAGTATTTTAATATCCTCAGTGCATCCCTTCTCTATTTGTGAAATGGGGTGGTAAAAAAGTCTTGAAACTTGACCCTTTCTGTGCTGTGACAATGGTCAGTTTGTCTCTGGTTATTGCTGGAGTCTTGATGGAAGAGGTCATTCATTTGAGAGTCAGTCTAGATGGGGGAATTTGATTACTGAGAAAAGCAATTTGTTTAGTAGCAACGTTTTTTGTCTTTTTAATTTGGAAATAAACATTTACTTCTCCAAAAATAACTTTGCTGTTAATAATCAAAACCTAAGATAATCAAAGGTATATGTTAGAAAGGTTTTAAGCTCCATCTTAAGATAATACTGACAACTGTGAGGTAATTTATATTTGTGTTTGTACTCTGGTACTATGAAAAAAATATAAGTGCAACCTAAACAATGTTTTAATTATATTTGGCAAGAGGATTTAAAGAAGGAAAAATCAAAACTTGACACAGTCTACGTCCCACTTGTAACTTCATTCTTCTACTTCAGAAGGTAGTATAACTTAATCTTTCACCTAATTCCTTAGGTGAGTTCTTTAAAGAATCAACCAGACAAGGTTCTGTCTATTTTATGAAAATGGAAAGGCACTTGACTGTAGCCACACAGTTTTATCTTCTCCCCTTGCAGTATCAAACTGTACACCCCCAATACTTCTGGTTGTGCTGTCAGTGGCTGAGAGTCAGAGAAGTTAAGAGAAAGTTTTAACTTGTAGGTTTTAACTTTTAGAGTTTCAGACTGGAACAAATATCTCCATTATCCTCCTGAAAAATCCTGTTAGCAAAGCAGTCCCATCATATCTAACTTACTGGTTTGAATATTGCTTGTATTGTCTGTTAAAGTATAGCAGCTTAATCTCAGCAGAGATTGAGAAAGCATGCAAAGACTGCTAGCAAGAAAAAAATGGATAGAAAGGACAAATTGTCACAGCAAGTATAGAAACTTGAACTTAGACTGTATTTTACTGCACTGAGGAGGGCAGAAGTCCTCAGCTTCTACAATGAAATCAAACACTTCTGACCAACACTGCATCCATCCCAGAAGGATTTCCTTACAGGCTCAAGAAAACTGACTTATGTCAATTGGAATAAACACACTGTGCAAAGTTAAGAGGTCTCCAAGGATTTGGATAATCAACAGAAATCTTAATTATGTTCAACCCCAGATAAGAATTTATCAGTAATTACAGGCATTTAGTTAACAGGTAAGCAGTCCTGTGAGGTCACCAAAAAACATTTCTTGGCTCATATCTATTAGTGGAGTTGAAAGTTTTCTTTGCTTAAAGGTCCAAAGTAATGCCAGCCACATGGCCGTGGAAGAGATGTGATAAGGCATTGAAAATCCATCAGTGTTTTCTTCATAAAGCTGCAAAATAAACACATTGATCTCTCCTGTAGTCAATCTATGCCTGAAATCATCTTGTCCTGTGTCCTGTCAGAGAGTCTGAGTAGCTGTTACGGTAGGAATAAGATCCTCTGTCAGGACTGTAAATACCTTCCAAAATTGAACTCAAACAGAGAGCCGTGCACTCAAGTACTGGAGTCTATGGGTGCCATTACAGGGAGGGGCTGTGTAAGAACAAACATCTGTCAAACATATTGTAGAGGTTTCCTCCTACTGGGCTTGGGCTCTGTAGCTCACTTAGGTTGCCAGAATCGAACGGTGGCTTTTGTGTCAGATTTCTTAATGCAGTGCTTGATGTACAAAATACAGGGATCTATAGTTACCCTACATGTGGCCTGACTCCTGTCCTTGATTTGACCTCTGGAGCTCTCCTTGGCTATCCTCATCTCCCTCCACAAATTAGCAATCTCTGCATAAAGAAAATGAGCATCAAGATCATTCCCAGCAAGAAGTATCCTCATAATAAGACCAAAAGCTCCATTTCATGGAAACATTTTGTGAGTCAGCATGCTGAAATCCACAGTTCAGGCAGTATATCCCAAAGATCATTATTAAGTATTGTGGCTAAGAACTGTTTTCCTGGGACTGATTTTGCTGCTTGGGCAAATCTCTCACAGGTGCAGCCTATTAGGAAGTCCAGACTGCTTCCTATAAACAAGCAAGCAAAAACAATCCAAAGGACAGCAATGATCTCTTGCCTTGCCAGCAGGGAAAGTCCAAGAGAAGACTTGGACTTCAGTAGAAGTAGAATCTTGGGGGGGAAATCCATAGTCTATAATGGATTTTTTGGAAGAACCATTTATTCTGTACAAAATTGTCCAGTCAAAAGAGCTGATAAGTTTAAGGAACAAGCAGAAATACCCAAGGAAAAGCTCAGGAAACCCAGCCTGGTTATTGAATTGAATGCAGCCCCCTCTTTGTATGGTACAGGTGGGCCTGAGAAGAGATTTAAGTCGTCTGCTATGCAAGGTGCATACTTTGCCATAGCCAATTTCATCTGCAGCAGCCAACGCTGATTGTTCAAGTGGGGTAACTCCAGCATTTGCAATCTGAGGATGCAGCCCCCTTTTTTCTTTTTTCCCCTTTTTTTTTTTTTTTTTTTTTTTAATTGAAGATGACCAAAAGACCCCAAATTACAGGGACCTTCCTCACCTGAGAGGCACAGAGTTTGGTAAGTAGATCTTTTTGAAAATTCCCTTAAGTACACCCCCAGCTTCAGTCCAGTGATGCAACACTGATACGTTCCTCTTTTCTCCTAGGAATGAGAATTAAAGTACCAGCAAGAAGGTAAGCTGTATAGTGAATTATTACAAATTTCACATCCATTCCAAAAAGATTCTTCCTAGAAATCCTTTGGATATGAAATTCAAATACTGATTGAAGTCAGTTGTCTTGGAAAATTTTCTGGTCCTTTTTTTCTACCCAGTTCATGTAGAATGTGTTAATTTATTCTTTTGTTTCCTTGGCTGAGGGGAATTCAGTGTGTATTTTTGCTTCACCCCACTAGTTTGAGTGATTCATCTTGCCTTCCGAAGTGATTACATGTCCATCAATCCAGCCACAAACCCCTTTTTGAAAACTCCTTGCTGCTGTTATATGTACTGAATAAATCCCAGCCAGACTACCTCAAATATATGTTTCTGTGACACAATAAAATGATTGCAGGGATTATAGCTCTCTGTAGCTGCAACTGAGAGCTATTTCAACATTGAGCAAATAAACCAAACAACCTTCCCACTCCCCACCCCACTCAGTAAAAACCACTGCAGAGTGTGTGTAACCTGTTTTTGATGTTTTTTTGCAGCATCCAGAAGAGTCTGTGGAAGCAGCTACCTGGAGCAGCCCTCTCACTGTTTTCCACCTGCAGCCTCATGAGCCTTGTCTCCAAATAGCTGCGTTGGGCCTTTCTGAGTACTCTGCACTTTGTTAAGCATTTTCCCATCTGGTTTTGGCTCCACAATGGATTTCTCCTGAACCCTGAAAGCAGTGAATTCTTTTGAATGAAAATGACCTGACTGAAGCAGAATGCAATTTGAAGAGTCTTCCACATGTTATGCTATATCCTGGAAGCCTCCCTTCAGGATTAGTGGTTCCTCAAATGCTTCAATGGCCAGGGCTGGCAGTGCTCTCACAGGCAGAGCACCTCTCAGGTGGCCTCCTTGGCTCTGGTTTTGCCTCAGGTTATTTTCACTTCTCTTTCCTCAGAGCTGTCTTTCCTTGCCAGCTCGTCTTCTTCCTCTTCTACTCGTGGGTGTTGCTCTTCAAGAGCAAATTCTCATAAACTTACATCATGGTTGCTTTGGCTCCACCTTCTGCTCTTTGTATTTCAGTATTATATTTCACTTGTTATGGTTTATTTTTAATCAAACCATATCACATTACTTTTTGGGGCCACAGAAGTGTGTTTGACATGTTTAAATTGCCACTGTGAGGTTCTTCTCCAAACAGAATTCAAACCATTATGTTGCAATCTGTACCAGAGCCTTTCTAGCAGCTGTGTTTATGCAGTTTCTAGTAAAATGGGTCCCTGATTAGGATTTTTGAATAGCTCATTCACTGAAAAAATGGTGTTTTGAACCAGCTAAAGCTATTTTAAATTTGGGATAATATATGATTAAAAGTTTTGGTTTGAAGAAATCAGTGGCAACACCCTGCCAAATTTTAGGCCCCAAACATCATCACCATTAGTATCATAAAGATTAAGTTACTGGATTTTAACTGGGCAAGAAGTGGTTTTCTTTTGCTTATTGAAGAAATTAACTGAAAAAGACATTTGTCACAGATTGAAAATGTTCAGTCACCCCAAAATTGTTGAAGTTTGGTACATTAGATGAAACTGAAGGCAGGTTCTTTTTTTTTTTAATTGTCAAGCAACAGTGATTTGAGGGCAACTTGATGTAGAATAGAAGCTGAACATGAGGCAGTTCTGGGATTGCTCCACAGTTATCAAGACAAGCAGTTTGAAAAACCAAACCCCATCCTCAGCTGAGTGACACTGACACAGCACAGACTCTGTGTGTTGGGCAGGTGGGTTTTTAGGAGCCTGTCTGCTCCTTCCGTGCCAGGCAACCTCCTCAGGAGGATGGAGAAGCAATTGCTGCTGTGGCAGCAGCAGTGTTTTCTGCAGGGAGCCCTGCAGGCTCTTCCTCCCACTGGTGAGGCTCGGGGGGGAAAGGTTCCTCATCTTTGCTATTCCCCACAGTGGAGGTGGCAGCTGCATTCCCACAGCTCTGCAGGTTTGGTTACTTGTGTTCATGCTGCACACTGGCACTGTACAAAACCTGTAAGTGCACATTAAGGCAGGGAAACACAAGTGCTGCTTCTGCTCCATTAAACTGGAGCTCAGAATTAAAGGACCAAAAGCTACTTCGACTGACAAACTCCATATTTAAATGTTTTTTAAATCGTAAACTAAGAGCAAAGATTTGTAAGTTTGTGTCATGATCCATAAATCTAGATCTCGTCCTTTGCCTCTAGACAAATGGCTTGTAGAGGAATTTGTAGTGGTTTGGATAAGTCTAGGTTTCAGCAGTCAGCCCTCTTAAGTCAGACATATATGAAACATCTGTGATTGTTTGAGGAATTTGGCAGACAATCGTGTACTTAAATCACAGTTTCCCCTTTGAAAGTTGGAAGTGTCCATGTATAACTTAGACACACAAGCCACATAACTCTGCACTTGTGAATTAGACAAGGTATCAACCTGCTGTAACCTTGCTAATCCTACTGAAAGATAAGAGCAAGTTGATACCTTGCTATAGTGAAAGACACCAGCTTAAAGTTCTTTAAAACTGTGTACCTTTTTGTGCCCCAGAATAAAATCTAAGAGCTTTAAGGGAAGTTGCTGCTAAATGGCAGGCTACTTTAGTGTTCAGAACTTGCCAGTTATCCAAAAGACTAAGACTGAAATCAAAGGTTCTTTGAGTAAAATTATACAAACCCTCCTTTCCAGGCAGAATTGCTGAGTTACGTGCATAGTTGTCACATGCTGGGCCCCTGAGTACATTCACCATGCAGTTGTGCAGAGTCTGTCTAGAATCATCTCATCCTGTAATGAGATCATGTGAATTCAAAGCATATTAAACTTAATCCTAGTTTTCAGGATTATACCCTGTAAATTTAAAATTGCATAGTATAAAAAACACATAACGTTTTTGACTGCTTACTATAAAAAATGGGGCCCAGCTCATTGTGAACCAGCTTTGGTTCTGCCACTGAAAGCAGAATTTGGTCAAAGGACTTCAGTGATTCAAGCTGATGTCTGGTGACCTTTGTCAAGCAGAACAAATGATTGTTATGTTTGCTAGAATTGTATTAGTGCTGGATGCTTCTGGTACAGCCTGAGCAAACAAAGTTTAAAAGTCTGGCTGTCTATGAGCAAACTTTGCCTTTTGATTGAGTCTGTGCTGCAGCATGGATCCTCCAGGCAGGAATTGAGGCTCTGCTTTGATGCCAGGTCCTTCAATAGTTCCAGAAAGTAATTTTGCTTGTAATAGAAACACATGATGAAAACAGACATAATCCTAGATAATGTGTTAGAATCAATTCCTGTGTGTCAGATTCCTGCATAGCAAATGTCCTTTGGTACGCACAGGAATTGCCTGAACAACTCGAGGAAGGGGCTGTCACGCACATACAAGCTGCACCTCTGTGAACTCCAGCTCTGGAATGACAAAGCAGAGCTATCAACTATTTAGGCTTAACCTAGCTCACAGTGGACACAGAGCCAAAACTAGGCAGGAGAACACTCCCAAAAAAGAGAAGCCAAAATTTGCAGCTGGATATTGAATAACCTCTAAGAGCTAAAGGTTACATGATTCTGGCTTGACCACTGAAATGCTGTAAATTTACTGTGGAAGTGCCCTTGGTAGCTTTGAGATTGAGGATGTGCAAGATTTCTTACCAGCATTCAATGACTTGTCTTGTGTGATGCCAAGCCATTCTGTGTTCAGCTCTCTGCTTTATTCTAAGGACAATCTTAGATGGTTCCCAGTAGACCTTCTGAGGCAGAGGTTTTTTACTGTGCCTGATTGAGCAGTATCACACTGGAAGGAAAGAAGGTGGAAGGATTGTCTTCCCCAAAGCCATTGCTAGAACAAAAATTACCCACAATGGCTTCAGTATATCACTGCTGTGGAAAACAGGCTTATTGTTTTCTTGCAGCTCTTTCAGCCAGCTCCTTTACCCTTCTTTCCTTTCTGTCTTCTGTACTTTGCCTCACTGTTCTCTCCTCTACATCTCTCCCTGTTTTCGCTTACTGTTCCTTTACGCACTTAATCCAAGGCAGTCAGTTCTAACTGGGGTTTTTGCTTTATTCCCTGGGAAACATCTATATCCTTTCCGTTCCCTTCCCAGGGTCTCTTTTACTGCCAGCAGTGGTGCATCTCAGCCAGCTGCAAGCTTCCCTCTCCTCCAGCTGAGGAAGAAGTTGACAGCAATAGACTGGGTGCCTGACTGGACTCAGCTGAGCATCTTCCCTTTGGATATTCTTGGTGGCTGCTACCATGCTCTCCACACCATGGCCCAGTTTCTCTCTCTGTGGTGGAGATGGCAGGGAGGGTTGGCACAGAAAGTGCAAACCAACCTGGCATCTTCCACAACTGTATTTTTTTCCCCTTGAAGAATATAGTTTTCCTTTTAACCTGTTTGGAAGGTATTCTTGACATCTATGGGGTAATGCAGTGTAGTATTTCTCTTGCCAGCCTATCTGAACCATTTCAGGATGTTGTGGCTGGTTGACAGCTGTCAGTCACTGGCTGTACATTGTCAGTGTTTTGCTTAGGCAGGCTGAATTGCCTGATACAGCTCTCTGGAATGTAGCAGGAGGCAGTGCAGCATTTTCATTTAATTGCTTGTGGAGATCGCTGCAGGATTGTGGTGTCAGAAAATATTGCTAAATCTCCGGGGATTTTTTGGCATTTTGTTGCCACAATAAAGTCATAGTTGTCACAGTGGCTTAGTACAGCCACCAATATATGTACACTTCTTTATGCAGCCTGAAAATGTAGTGCAATAATAAAATACTCTATTTACATTTCTGCGACTTGCATTCATTTGAGTCTTCCAATTCTACTTTTGTAATTCACTGTATTGTCTAAATGCATATTTCTTATATATGAAATTTATAAAGATGTTAAGAAGAGTTGTCAGTAAAGTCACATTTTGCAACCAGTCTTAAACATGATCCTACTTGTGGGTTTGTGTCTCTGCTGTTTTTATTATCTCAGCATTTCAGTTTTGGAAATCCATATTTATAAGAAATTTTTCCACAGTAGAATTACCATGGCATTGTTAATAGCAAGATGACAAGTGGCCTGAAAATGAAGTGTTGAGCAAACACAAGCAGTTTCCACTTGAGCATTTTTTGACTGTCCTGAAGCCCAGCCAGTCCATGTTGTGGAGCATTTGCAAAGTAAGATTAATGCAGTGCAGAGCTGCTGCTGAGTTACAGGAAGGCAGTCAGTTGAGACCAAAAAATGAGGTTCCTGTGTCTCCAGTTCTCCCCTAGCCAGTCAAAACTTTGCTTGCTTTGAGAATGTAAAGGTATCTGTTTTTCTGCATCATAGTTGAAATTTCCATGTTCATGGTTATGTTCACTATATGCAAAATATATATGATATATAATATATATAATATGCAATATATTAGCCTGCAGGAGGGATGGATTTTTCCAGTAGAAATCACCTTAGTTGCACAAGTGTGACGAACACTTGCTCTGTATGGTGTTTTTGAAGATCCTTTTCTCACACTGTATTTGTATCTGTTCCTCTTGTCTCCAGTGAGATGTTTCACTTAAAGCATTATGGATAAGTCAGAAGAGCATCCATCCTGTGAGCAACGTGGAGAATATTCCAATTACCTTCTTACCCATGTCTGTGGGACTAAGCCATGAACATCCCTGCCAGGTTGCTCAGTCATTCTGGCCCAAGCAGGACTGCTTACATGAATAAAAAAATTCAATGTGATCTTGCAGTGCTGTTCAACAAAGTCATGGGCACACTGGTAATGGTAGGGTGTTGTTGGAGCTTTACTCATGCTTATCTGTGCTTTTACTCCTTCCATTTGTCATTGCCTCAGTGCCTCTCACTTCTGGCTTTTTCTTTGGGAGGAGCTTTATGTCTCTGTTAGGATACGTTTGTGAATTCACTGCTTTTTGTCACAGAACTTAAACTGGAGAGAGATTTTGTGTATGTCTTACAGAACAGATGTGAAATCCAAGCTAATCAAACTAATCTGATAAAATAGGTTTTAGAATTAATCTAACATCAATCTGTTGCTCTGTAAAAAGCACACATCAGCAGTGCTTATTGTCTGTAGCCATAAGAGAGGGAGAAAAAAAATCCACATGCATTCAGCTACTGCAGCAGCAAAGACTTTCCTTATAGCAGTGAACATGATAATCACAGTGCAGTGTGTTAGCCTAAACTAGCTAATAAAGGTTTGTGCTCAGACCCAGCCTCTCTGTGAAAGCAGAGACTGAGCTGAAAATCATCCCTGAAAACCTGGCAGATTTGTGAGTTGGGTGAAGAGGAGATAAAATATGATTTTCAGGCTGTAATGAAAGATGGCTTTGGAGGACATGTGCATGTGCAAGGAGCCTGAGGGAGGAAGCGGAAGATAGGAAATTCTGCGTCTCTGAACACTGACAAATCACCTGGCTGTGCTTAATGATCTGACAGCATCTTCTCACCAGCTGCATCAACATTTGGGCTATTCATCACCTTTATGGATTCACAGCATTAGGTAGCACAACTTTTCTATCAACACATGATTTTTCCTGCCTGGTGAGCTGCAGAAAAGCTTCTTACAGTTCCTTTGGTAGGGGAAGCACACAAACAGGCAGGTAGTACTCCATGTCAGATTATGGGATTTATGTCTCTGAAACATTTCTGTCTGCCACAACCATTTCAAGTTTGAGACATTGATTCCAGAAACTGGTATTTTGCTATTCATCATCAAAGATTTGGTCAAAGTTTTCTTCTGATCAAATTATTTATGTCTTCGTAAACTTGCATCTCAGTAAAACTTCCCAGTGTCCCCTGTGATGAGTTAAGGAATGACTGAAGATCATAAAAAAAACAAATGGAGAGGTTTTCATAGAGATAGCATTCGTTTGGGGAGGCAGTGGTATCTTTACCATTTATTACTTGAAAGCAACTTCGTCATCACATTTGTTGGAGACAGCTGTGTACAGCTGCTGGATGGAACTGGTTTTTAGAAAGCTGGTTTGTAAGAAGTGACATTCATCACTGATCCACTGAAGGGCCTTGGTGCTGCCAAGACTAATGGGTACACACTGCAACATCAGCAACCATATTGAAATAAAAAATGAGAGGTCTTAGAGTGTTTGGGGGTTGGATTTAATAACATTTTAAATGTTTTTGTGTGAAGGTGGTGTTGATGGTTCTGGTGGTGATGTTATATTGGTTGCTCACGTGATTTGATGTGGATAGAAACATAGATCATAAAATTTGGGAAAGATCTTCCATCTCAAACAACAGACCCAGCCCCTGCTGTTTATAGTGTGGAGTTTCTGTCCTGTTTCTCTAGCACAGCAATAGTGAGAAGCCAGTCAGGAGCATGTTCTGATTTGACTGTGTTTATGAGCTCTTTTGTTTTCATTAATTTTATTTGCATATCTGATTTGCCTAAAAGACACCTACTAAGCAGTGTTTAAATTAAACTTTAACATTTGCCAGAATAAGAAGGAACATTTTACAAATGATGATAAAATCTACAGTTTATGCAAGTATCAAAGAGGACTTTGGTATAACTAACACAGTACCCTATGCAAATATTCTTAGTTGAAAAGGAATTAATCCCTTTCCAAAGGGCCAGCACAAATCTTTCAATGGCGCATAAGCCTGCTTTTGAGGGAGCAGGTGCTTAGCAAGCCCTGAGGATTCTGATTTCCGAACTGTACACTACATTGACACATGCAAATACCATAAAAACAAATTTTCAGACTCTTATTCTCGTACAAATTTACTATAATTCTGTGTTTTTTAAATTTAGATGTAACTTATATGGCATGAAGAAATTCTGCAAGAGCAGGATCATGTCATTCTGGAACTGAGCAAAATTATCTTTTCAGTTGGGGTCGAAGAAAGCTGTAATTGAGGATTGGCCAGGTCCATTTGCCAAGCTGCTCATTTTGATCATTCATAGCAAGACACCCTTATTTTGTAAAAATCCTTTTGTTGGTGAAGACAGAAGGCAGGTTCTGTTCTGTCCTCGAAGAAGGTGGCTTGGTGCCAGTGTCAGCAGCCAGCAATCCAAAGTGTTTTATTTAATCACAAGATTAATTTTTCCTTTTATTGGCTTTTCCTTTCAATATCACCAAGCATGACATGTTGTAAAACAGAAACAGTGGTTGAACAAGGGTTGGCGAGCATTTCTAAGCCCCCTGGCTATGTTGATAGCAAAGTGAAAATTTGGCTTGGTGTGCAGCCTTTAGAGACTCCCAGGAAAGCAAACTGGGAGAACTCTCTTGTCAAGGCATGGGCTGTGTGCCTGCTGAGGAAGGAGGGAAGGGGAAGCAAGAGCTGTGCTGGGGCTCACGTGCTTTTCCTCCTTTCACATTTCAAGCATCTGCAGTTTCAGTAGCACATCAGACACCTGAGTTTTTGTGCTGTAGATCCAGTCCATGGATAGTCTGTGGTTCCATTAGAATGTATTTATTTTAGCCTTAGTGTGGCCATATGCAAGTTAACTTCTAAAAGGAAATGGCAGAGGATCCAAATCAAGTTAAAGATTTGTACTCATCCCACTGAATACAAGGACTTGTGCCTTGCATTGAATCACATAGGAAAAAAATTACTTTTTTTTTTCAGAAGGATGATGTTAGATTCAAAACTTCTTTATCCTCAGAGTTTTCAGCAGTGACTGGATTAGCATCTCTGGTGTTCTGAGCCATCATGCAGAAATCTCCTCATGGGTGGGAATGCTTATGGTGGAGAGGCTCTGTCTGTCTGCTCCTGTGCCTGCAAACAGCCATGTCTGTTCATCTTTATTCAAGGGACTCTGGTGGTCTTAAAATGGAAAACTTAGCAGAGTTTGGTGTGAGTGCAAGAATGGATAACTGCTTGGCAAAGAGTTGTGAGCTTCCAAACCCTGCATTTTGAGGGTTATTAAATATTTTAAAACTTACATGCTTCTGTCTTTCTACAGTCTATATTGTATCCTGTGAATGAATATTGTGTTCCCAGTGGTCAGAGAGAGATGACAGAACTTTACTGAGTTTAGAGGAAGTGTACCTTCAGGGTAGTGTCCCTTTCAATGAAGATTTCTGGTTTTGGATTTGACTTGCTTTACTGACATCTTCAGTATAATAGCATGGATTTGCATGTAACTTTTCCAGCCAAATTTGATTTATTAGCTTTTCACAATCAAACAATAGGGCAAGCAATAATGTTGATCTCCTGTATGAATAATACAGTGCTAAAAGATCAGGGATCACTTCATGGTACAGTCAGATGCTGCTGGTAATTTGTCAAGGTCAGGCTCCCCTGAAAACAAAGGTTAAAGATTGCTGCCCTGACCTATGACTGTTCCAAGTTCCCATGCCACAAGAGCTGCTCCTGGCAATTTCTTCTGCTGCTAGAGATCCTTCTGCAGTGAAACTGTTCTGTGACTGATAATCTTGTGAAAAGATTTCAATAACTCTAAAGTAAAAATTTACAAATGTCACTTTTTTGAACAGACACCATGTGGCAGCTATCAAGGAAGAGACCTAATTTTTTGTTTCAAGGATTAAATTCCTAAGCCCCAGTTTCCACCCTTTCGCCTGCTCTCTCAAGGAGCTGAGACTTGAGGATGGGGGGATTATGTTGTGTTATGCATTTGTGTAAATATGAAACATTGACTGGAAATTGGAGGAGTAGACTGCAACCAAACAGCTGTCTTTGTAAATTTAATATTTATTGCAGAGTTAAACAAAATGCCTTATTGTTTAGAGCATTATTTGCCTTGGGCATTGGCTTAGACAGACGCGTTGGCTGAAAAGAATTTCCTAACTCCCTTTTCCACACAACAGAAGATTAAGTAGATAATAGCAACAATTGGCTGTTTTGATCTGGCCTTGACATATGTTCCAAGCATCTACTTCATGATTCAACTACATTATTTTTCTCTTTCATGGCTGCAGAATTTTACTCCTACTTCACCACTGCTGCCACTTATGAGCCATCAGTGGCTTCTTTCTGAGCCTTCTTTCTGGTCAGAAGTAAACAATTATAAATGATTCTTGCTGCATAGTATGTAAATTCTTTATGCACAGGGAGGATTCCTGACACATTATTAGTATGCTGAGTTTTTCAGAGTTAAGAAAAAGCTCCATTGAAGGAAACAAGTTCAAATCAAAAGTTAGAGGAATTGCATGAGGAAAAAGGCCCAGAAGAGTTGTGATGCTACATGGTGATGATGGTAATGAAAGTTGGAGACAATGAATGGCAGAATATTTCTGTACAGAGCTTTTCCTTGAAGTTTCTCTGGCTGTCCTCCTGCACCATCTCACTGTGTGCTAGGAAGAGGCTTCTGATCAGCAATATAAGTGGGTCACATAAGTTTCCTGCATCTTGCCAGGCCCCCAGGCAGCTCTATTCAAACCTTTTTCAAAATGCTTACTTGGTTTCTGAATAGAATTTATCAGCTGGCATGGAGCAGTGGTTTAACTAGTTCACTCCTTGATGCAAATGGAAGTTGTAGGAAAAGCTGTGGAAGTCCCGCTTTCCTTTCTGTGTGCTCCTCTGGAGACAGGGCCAGCTGGTAAGCAGGATGTTGGTGACAGTGCTGGTGCCCATCTTCTCTAAAAGGCAAAGCTTTGAGGCTTCTGTCTGTCCTTTTGACCAGGCTCAAGGCTGGCTCCAGCTGGTGCTCAGTTCCAGCTGTGCTGGAAGGTAGTTTTTTGCTTCCTGTGCTTGTACTGCAGTCCTGTTCCTGTCAGATCTTTGATCAGAAGGGAGGGATGCACTTATACCCAGGGAAAATTGTCTTCTTTTGTGCTTAGGCAATATGTTAGTCTCTTAGTCTGTTTTATGTTGTCAATGAATTGCAAAGTCCACATTGCAATTGGCTTAAATGAGAATATGGAGTAGAGTTTGACACAGTGGAGTTGCAGTGAGTGGTTGCCAAAGCTTTGAGGGGCCAGAGTTTGCAGCCACATTAAGACAGGGCATAACTGGAAGTACCTGAAAGTTGAGGGTGTATCTTTCCTTGACCCATTTTCTTCTCACACAGCTGTAGTGGCAGGAGATGAGGGAGCACTAAATGATTATAATACCCACAGCACTGTGTTTCTTGATGCTTATTTAGTTGCTGTGTCTGAGTCTCTGAGCAGTCTGCACACACTGCAGGCACTGCCCCTGTTTCAAACACGGATGTTTCAACACAGAGCACTCAGTGACCAAGAGTTAAGGTCAGTTTTGCAGAATCTGCCACAGTGTGGAAGATGCTGAGCAGCAAACTGATAGAGTTGCTTCAGTTACTGAAATTAAAATACTTAAGCAAATTGACTAAATAGAGTTCTGCATCTGCATTGCAGATTTGCACTGACCTGGTAGATCGATGTTAGGCTTGGCTGTGCTAATAAAATTTTTCTACCAGACTGCAGTTAATTACCCAATACTGGCTGGCAGCATCCACTTGTGAGGGTGTATCCACTCTGCAGAGATGGGGTGCTTAAGGAGCAAAACATTTCAAGGTGACTCTCACAGCCTGGCCTTCACTTGTGAGTGTTACAGTACAGGAAAGTCCATATAGCACTGGAGACAGCAACACTGATTGGCTAAAATGTATGGAAAGTGAAAATTAAGGGGAAGGTACAGTAACACAGTATTGTAGTCTTGGCTTTCACTGAGTATATAGAAAATGCCATCATAAAAGACAAAGGTAAAACACGTTTTTCCTATTCACTAGAAAAAGTGAAATGACTTTGTGCCTACAAAAAGTAGGAAAAGTCCAGAAATTTCCAAAACCCAGAAGCTTCCAGAGAAATAATGAGCAAATTTATGTGTCCTTTGTGAAAACAATTTTTGATCCAGGAGATGTTGTTCTTATTATGCCTGTTAGTCTTTGTGAACTTCTGTGAAGTCACGCTGCAGTTAGACTAGGTGTCAAGCCAAACACAACTGTTAGTAATATTGTTTGCACACAAAGCAAGGTGTGGTGTTAGAAGTCGTTTTCAGCACAAAAGCAAATGACAAACAATAGATTTCACTAGTGGAAAAAAATGAATCGGATTGGTTCAGCCAACAACTTCGCTAGTTATAAAAAAAAAAAGCATGAACAAACCCTGTCCTTTCTGATGGAGGTTATCCAACAAATCTTTCACATTGTTATCAGTCTGCAAATCAACTTGACACAGTCATTGGTTCCTATAATTTGAGATCAGGTGGTAACTGCTGGATTTTAACTGGCTTAGGACCCACTAGCAGAGCCCCTTGGGACTGGCACTTTCACCGTTTGGCATGGCTCTGTGAGGCAGCTGCAGGTCATTTACTCTGCCTCCTGAGTCACAGCGAGGGAACCCTTAATCCAAAACCAATGCTGGAAATCGTTCCCTGTGGACCTGGCAAAGTCATCCAAGCTGAAGACAGATGGGAAATTACAACAATTTGCAAGAGAGATGTTCCAGAGAGGTTCTGCTTTTCGTGCCTTGTGCTCCTAACTCGGGGAGGGAGAGCTGGAGGTTTAACTCTCTTGCAGACAGCTGTGAGCCTGTGTGCAGACTTTTCTGGACTGCATGTGGTGTGTGTGTGCATCGTGGGGTGGTGGAAAAACAAGTCACGCATTCTCTAGCCTGTCACCACGGGCTTTCTTCCTGTTTGAAGGGCGCTGAGCACTTTAAGTTCTTTTCTTTGTCACTGGCTGTGCTGTTGTCAATGAGCAACACAAGGCTGTGTAATTTGAACAATTCAACGCCCGCGTGTTTGTGCAGGCGAGGGCTCGAAGTCGAATCAAACATGTAGGAAACAAAGTCCTGGTAGAAAGAGAATCTGTTCTCCTTGGCTGCTCCTCCCCTCTGCCCGGGCAGCCCTTCTGCCAGAAGTGCACACCCAGTTTGGCTTTTCCAAAGGGCACAGCTTTGCCAGGATGCTTTAACTGCACGGGTACAGTTAAACCATCAGTTAAACCATCACTGAGAGGCCCCTCAGTGTCTGGAGCACGGGCACAGGGGCTCTGCATTTTCTACATCTATTAGGATGTTCTGAATTCACTTTAACCCCTTTTTTGTTTTGCTGGCACAAATTGTGAATAACTGAAAACATTTCCAGTTCAAGGCAGGGTTCTGCTGTCCTGGCATCTGTTCCTATTCAGAATGAGGATACTTGCATTTTCTTGCAGGCTGTGTTTACTGTATCTTTAGCATAACCATATCATTCTCTCTAGTTGTTATTTTTTTCCAACATCCACAAAAAGCCCCTGGTTAAACTAAGCCATGGTTATGTGAATTTGAGAGAAGCAAGGAATACCAAAGGAGCTGCTGCATAGTAGTTACTAAAGAAACAAGGCAGATGGATTTTCTCATCTTACACAGTTAAGACAACTAACATGGAGCTTTTATTTTCTTTCTAATAACTTTCTGAAGGAAGGCTGTGTTCTCTACAGCCTTTGCAAGCATGGAGTTTTGCAATTCAGAAATACTAACAATTCCTAAATAATTATTAATTCAGCAAAGCTGATTGCTTTTGTTCATGGCAGGAAGGGATGTAGTCAACCCCCAACCTCCAGATGTCCCAGGGACTGTGATTTGCCTTGAGCTGTCGTGGGGAGGGAGAAGAGAAAATATGATGCTTTAGAAGTTAAATACAGAGTTAAACTGCTGTATGGCAGTGCTCCATTTTGAGGGAAAAGACAAGATCCAAACAATCTTATGTTTAATTACAAAAAAATCAAAGCAAAGCACCATGAAAAGCAAGCACATTTGTTAACTTGTCAATGACTTGATGGATCTGGTATTGTAAAAAAAAATAAAACCTGCTGATATCTCTGTTTATTGTTGAACAGCAGATGTTGAAGAGCTGATAAAATGAGTGTGTCACTCATGTCCAAGGAATAAACAATGTTAAAGGCTCTTTTCCTCTCTGTAGTGTGTGGAAGCAGGCCTGTAAGCATGGCAGAATTAATACCACAAGCAAGAAGCTTTGGGAGGGCTGTTCTGACAGAAGATGAGGAAGAGGATGGGCCCCACTCCTCACCTGCATCTCCATGCCCAACCTGCAGCAGTGTAAATCTCTTGTTTAAGGATGTACTCTGTTTAAGGACTCTCTTGCTGAGAGTCATTCATTTCAGCCACTCTTTTAGTAAATCTCTGTCCCTAGTTGGTGAACTTCTCTTGGGACAGGCTATAATATTTTCCAGTTAATTTTTATTGACATATCTTTGTTTTGTTTTAAATGGAAAACTTCCCAAAAATGCTGAAGTTAATATTAAAAGTGAGGTGTTTCCAGAGGAAAAATAAAACCATGCTGAATTGTGGAATATATAAATAAACTGGTGAAAAAAATAACCCCCCACCAGGTCACTCAAAATACCTGACTGTGCTTCTTCAAGTAAATAAGCAAGAGCCTGGTTTTGGTCCATTGGGTGAGTGAGAAAAGTATTATCTGGATGACTCAAATGTGCATCCTGGAATTAAAACATAAAAAAAGCCACTCTTCTGGCTCTGAAAAAGAAATTGCTTTTCATATTCACCAAAGGTACTTCAGGGATTTAACTCCCCAGAACATGGTTCATTTCTACCTTGTTCTTGACCTGTGAAATCAGGTGCACTGTACTACAATTTCAAAAATTGCAAGTTTTCTTCAAAGTTTTCCTCAGAGTATGAATTGCAGCTCCGTGCTTGGATTTTCTGATTACTCTGATTTTCTTTTTTTTTTTGTTTTGTTCCCCCAGTCAGACGAGATGATGGGGAAGTTTCATCTTAGCAAGCTTTGCTTATGTCTCTGTGGCTGTTCTCCTGTGATGTGCAGCTCCACACTTCCCCTGTCCACTGTGGCAGACTCATCTGCTTTTAAAGAGGAATGTAAAGGGCAGTGAGGTATCCCAGAGTTAAACAAGTTTTCTAGTATAAGCCAAAATCAGTTTGCTGGTGGTTTATGACTTTCAGGAAATATTCAAGGAAGAAAGGACAGGAGGGATAAGGGATTCATTCAGAAAAACTGAGTAGTAAATTATTTTTATGTGACAGCTGTTCAGCAAGAAGTACATGTTCATTTTTTTTTTTTTTCTGAAAAGCAGAATGATGGTCCCTACTCTTTAAATTAAATCAAGGGAAAAAAACATTTAATTAAGAACTTAACAAAGTTCAGGAACAGCTGGGTATTTAAAAAGTACACATACTAGTGCAAGCTATTGCCACTGGAAGCAAGGACAGAACTCCAGACAAAGCTTCCTACAGTTCAGATCTGTAGCCAGACCTCTTGCTTGAAAATTTGGCCTGGAAATTTCCCAACAGTTAAATCATAAGATGCTTGACGCTCCTCATTCTGGGCCCAGCTGGGAATCTGGAAAGTGTAATGTTTAAGCTGAATATTCACTCTGATTCTTGGAAATGGGAACAAGTTTCATCAAGAAACTGTTTCTTTTTTTATTTTTCTTTTCTTTTCCATCCCTGAATTGGTTTGCCTGTTGCATATCATTAGCAGATGGTGGCACATATGTCATTTCCATAGTTTTCTATTTTGGTAAGGAGCTGCTAATTGTCCCATTTTGACTTGGGAGTGTTAAGCTTTGTTAATGCATCTCAGGTAATTGTAATTAGCTTATGTTCCTGAATTATGGCCACAGAGTTGGAAGGGTTTTCATTCATCACATCCAGTGCATAATTGTACCTTTTCTGGTTACTCTGTGATTCTCCCAAAGAAATGCAACCCAAAATGACAAAACTCATGGGATTTTAGTGAACAGTGAGGGATTAATAGGGAAAGCAGCTACCCTGTGTCCACTACACTGTGTGAGCAAGCTATTCTTCTGCCTTTAAAAGTTCTGACTTTGGGGGTGTATTCAATAATACAAAAGTAAAGCAGTGACACTTCCCCACCTTTGTGGCTGCTGGGGGGGGGATCCTCGCCCTGTGCACTTTGGAGTAGGATTGACAAGAAACAAATCTATATACCAGCCTGAATCCCATTTCCCTGTCTCTGTAATTAAGATGCTATCCCCTCATAGGATGTTTTCTAAGAAAGTAATTTTGTTTTCTGTCAACCTGAATTGAATACCTGTGCTCCAGCACAAATATTGGAAGACTGGCTTTATATTTTGTCTAAGTTGACAGAGACACTTAGAGCTAAGGTGGTGATACTGCTAGGTTTCATCATTTAAATTAAAAAATGACTGTTAATGTGACAGTCACTGTGGTCTGTTTTAGGTTTTTATTGCTCCCCAAAAGCATTTTGGTTTTTGATGGGTTCTGTAATAAGATTTTCCCTGCAGGAGAAGCTGCCTCCAGAAGCTTTCCCTAATCCTGTTAGATGGTAAGCAGAGATGTTTCAGTCATTGATGTGCAGGCAAGGGAGTCTTGGGGCAGTGATTTAATAGTTTGAGAAGGCTGTGACTCTTCTCCCTTAGTTATTCTTCTTGGTATCTGTTGAGACAATACATGGGAAGAGCCACAAGTCCTCTGCATGTGTCACCTTTGCCCTGAACCTGGGACATCTGTGTGCAGCTCTGCCCATGGGCCTCCAGAGCCGTGGAGAAATGCCCTTGAGTAGCCACACACCCAGATTAAAGCAGCGACTGCATCGTGCTGCTCTGCTGCAGGGACGTGTGGGACTGCTCAGTCATTTGATTTAGAACAGGACAAACGGAGGGAGAGAAGATGAAACAGTGTCTGAAAGTCAAGGAGATCCAAGGAAAGGAGAATAGTTCCACAGAGGGAAGGAGAAGGCAGATTTCTAGTAGAGATGTTTAGAAAAAGACTCTTTTGATTCTGCTGCTGCCTGGGGGTGTCCTTCCCAAAATTAGAAAGGGGAATGAAGATGATGTTGTTACTGGGGGAGGGTGGAGATAATGAGAACAAGCTGAGTTTGATGTGTTTCTTCATTTGATGAAAACAAATTAAGAAATGTGTTTAGTTTTGTAGCATTTCCACCAGCTTAGGCAGTGGAGTTAGTGTGGTTTTGCACCCTTGGTTTGGTTTGAACGGTGTTTATCTCTCACTTGCAATATAATCTTACACATTTACTTGCAGGCTTGTGTGTCCCACTACCCTCTGCTGGAAGAAATGAGGATTTTTCAGCTCTGTCCTTGAGCCCCAAAACAGTCCCAGACCTCCAGCAGAAACGGGCTGGGGAGCAGTTTGGGAGGACCCCAGTTCTGCCCTGCTGTTGCTGGCCTCCGCCCTGCAGGGAAGAGATGTGGGGTATAAAAATGTGCTGCTGGGTTTCAGAACAGTGCGTGGCCAGGAGAGGTGTGCACGTGGTGTCTGTGGTAGCAGGGGGCTGAATGGACGCCGTGTCCTGGTCTGTTTTGTTACCTTGGCCATAAATTTTAGGTCTGTTCCAGTTAATGATTAAAGGTGTTGCCAAAATAGGCTGAATCACTGATGATTCTCCTCTGATGTCCAGTTTCAAAAGGTGACTGGTACCTTCAAGCTGGTGGCTTGAAGAATGGGTGAAACATCCCAAAGCAGGTGGCCACAGGAGCATGTTCTTTCCAAATGCAAAGTTTTATATGTTGAAACATGATGGTCTCTTATATTTTTCTTTTCTTAAATCAGCTAAAATAATTTTGATTTTTCATTCCCTGCTTAAAATCTTATTATATTAAGGCTTTATACCTGCTGTGCAAATGTTCAGTGTAGTGAGAATGAGGTATAAATATGTCATGCTCCCAGTTCGGGTTTCCATAAAACCCCTTCAAGAGGATATTCCAGAGGGAAATTAAAGATGGGATTCTAAGAGAGACTTTTGTTTTATTATTATATATTTGCTCCAGTACTTGATATATGAGAATGTTTACACTTTCTACCCTATCTTCTGTATCTATTTGCAATAGAGGTCCCTTTATCTCTTTGTTTTGTTCATCTCTTCTGTAAAATATGAAGTCCCTAATCATTTTGGTTCACACAGGGGAAGCCTGCAATAGCTGCAGTAATTTTGCTGCTTTATGTGTCTAGAAATCTTGAAACAAGAGTTCAGATTGGAACTGGTTTCCTTTCCCCACATGAGCAAGCATTGCGTAGATGAATGACCTTGTGTAGCAGCTCTGAAGCATTACCCAGGCCATGGACAGGTATTGTTTCCAGATTTCAAAGGCAATACAAGATCCAGACAGGTCTGCAAGAACCTCTGCTCTCAATTAGTTGTAAATTTCTTGAACAGCATTTTCCAGTTGTGGAAGAAATTTAACTGTTATCACCCACCTGGCAGGATTTTCCTGCCCCTCCTTTGTCCAAGTGTCTGTAGTGCCCCAGCCCTGCAAGGAGAAGATCTGTCAGAGCCAGCTGGGTTTTGGGTACATTGGTACATTTGGTACATTGGTACATTTGCCCTGTCAGACACCTGGGTGGTGGGGGCGGTGTCAGACCTCACCTGCAGTGGATGGTCCATCCTGTCCTTCCAGGGCTGATCATGCAACATCCCTGGCAGGGCTGGCTGGGCTCTCACTGCTGCTTCTTGGAGGAGTGGCACCTGTGGTGGAGAGGTGAGATCCTCCAGTGAGATATTCCCTGGCAGTGCCCTCTCCCCCAGGCAGTCCTGTGACTGCACCAGGACACCCAGCCTGCCCAGGATCAGCTCAGACACCTGGGCTGGCTCTGCTGGTGTTCCTGCTTTTCTTCTTTTTCCCTGCATCTTTGAAAGCACATCGTGTTACCCTGTTCCCTGCTAATCCACTGAGGACATGATCACAGAGTTCAGAGCTCACACTGAATGCTTCTTATGCATATGGGCTCATTGTTAATTTAAGTGGCACATACTTTAATCTAATAGATGCTGTCTTTTAGTTAGGTAATTTCTCTGGTAGCTGTAAAGGGATGGTGTCTTGTGAAGTTTAATTTCTTTCTACTGAGCTCATGTGGAAAAGGAATATCTAAAAAATCAAATTAACTTTTCAACACGGGTAATATAGACTGCCTTTTCACTGATGTCACCACCTCCCTCCTTATATCATAATATTTCTTGTTTCTCTCTCTCTCATCACCACATACTTAAAATGAGCTGCCTTGTTTCCACTACCCCACTATCTCATGAATTCAAGTACTGAATGTGTACTGGAAGTTCTACCACTGTATTGGGGAATACAGTGAGCAAGTGTACAAATCCTTGAGTGCCAGTAGCTGGGATCACCTCAAGTGTGTCTGAATTAGGCTGCTGATAATTTAAACTTGTTTTTAAAAGCAGCTCTGTAGCAGCAGCCCACCTTAGCTTTCCACATTGCTGGAATCGTGTGTGTATTGACAAGGATGAAGACAATAGAGAAACAGGAGAACATCCTTCAGCCAGGGATGAGCTATCCTGTGCTTTTTTTCCATCTTGGGATATGGAAATGCAGTTCCTTCTGTCCAACAAAAACTTGTATTATTGATTGCTGAGAGGTCTGGAAGGTCACGAGAGTCACTAGTGGTGACCAAATAATCCATGTTCTTCATTACTCAGGGAAATGGGACTCTGGAGGACTCAGGATGAGGGGCTGTCCTTTTTAGCACTGCTGCAGTCAGTGTGACATTAATTTCATAGTTCTGATGTTTACAAATTGGAAGCACAGGTTTACATTCCACATGGGTTTTCAAAAATGCTCAGAAAAAGTCAGCTTGTGTAGTGCTGTGTGTCCCTTTCAGACACTGTGAGGTATCTTCTGCCCTCCTTGGACACTGGCCTGGGCAGCTGGACTGTCACTGCTGGAAGTGGTGCACATGGGAGCACAGACAGGGCAGTGCAGCCTCATGCACTGAGAACTCTGCTGTGTTATGAATTACTGGTTCATACAGCATCGTTTGGAGATAATTCTCTGATTTCTCATTTAGCAAGGTTTCCATGGCTTGATGACTTGCTTGTGTGACCTTTGGAACGGGCTGGAAGTCACTCAGCTGTTGCACTGCAGCGATGCCTGTGGCCAGCCCTATGCAGACTGGACTGTACAGGAATGTTACTGAGTAGCAGCTCCTTCTTTTGTTAACCAGGTGGATTTAAAACTTTCACTGTGACAGGGCAACTAGTGTCTCTCCTGCTGTGGTTAGTTTGCAGTTACTCTTTATTGCCCTTCTTTTCTGTCGTGACCCAGCATCACCCATACACTCAGCTCTCTTAGTGGCTGCTGCAAAAAGCAGAGTTCATTTCCAGCTGCCCAGCGTGGTACTAATAAAAGGTTGATGCATGTCTGAGAAGCCCTGGATTAGACTTGTCCTTGCCTCTTCCAGCTTGTGTGGCATTTTAGGCTTTGCAAAGTCCAGGATTGAAAAAGCAAAAAGGTGTTTGTCTCTGGATTTGTGTGCTCACCCCATGTGCCTGCACCCAGAATCTGCTCTGATTTGCCCAAGCACTGGCAATTGGCTCCTTTCCTGAGGCACTAGAGCATTCTCTGCTGCTTGGAGTGGTGCTGCTCACAGCCCATTAGACACTTGAAGTGCCATGAAGACCTACAGCCTCACTTTGCTGTGAGCATCATCCTTCTCCTCATACAAAAATGTTACTGTGTGCTCTGAAATGCAGCCTGGCTGTACCCCAGATCAGTGTGCAGTGAGTGCCTTCCATCTGAGGTGCAAACCAAGAGCTGGGCATTTCAAGTGCTGCTGCACTATTACAGCATATTCCTTTACAAGTACATCAAAACCTCTGTCCTGGGCCTTCCTGTATGTCAGTAAGTGCAAACTGAGTAGGTCCTTAACTCCCTGCAGGACAGAGCACATTTCAAAGCAGGATTTTACTGGGTTGCTGTGTATTTGCAGGTGAGCCCAGCCCTTGCCTGAACAAGCCCTGCTCTGAGCAGTGTGAGAGCAGCTCCTGGCAGTAGCCAATGGCTTGGCTGTGACTGGGGTTGCTCTTTCAGGTTCCTGGGCTCACTGAGTGTGCAGAGAGCATCTCTGCAAGGCCTGAGCACTGAGTCCAGCCCAGCCCAGGCCTATCTGCTGGCTGTGCACACGATGTGAAGTCACACAGTGTCACACAGCACCTGCTGCCCACTGGCTGCAAGGTCAGCCTGTGCCTGGACAATAGGTCTGGGGTGGCTGGACAGCTTCTGAACGTGAGGCTGATGGGTGGGTTCACACCTGTGGTGGTCTCACTCAGATTGGGTTATTGGTATTCTTGTTCCTTCTCTGTGTTTCTCCAACATTAGTTCACATGACAATACTGGCTTTTCTCAGATATTTGGAGACTGTTAAAAAAGGGAGGAAGGGAACATGATCCAGAGCTTTCAGGCAGCTTTGTGAAAAGGGTAGATTGTGTTTTACTTTGGGGGTGATGTATAGCCCAGATAAGATTGTTCACCAAGGACCATTACATCTCAAGTTGGCTTTTTAATTGATATAGCTCCTCTGATCTGTAAGTTGCCAGACATGAACCACTAGCCTTTGGATTGAGTCCAGAGTGTAATGGAAAGTTCACTGAAACCCCATCAGCTCTTGTTAAACCTGAGTGAATTCCAGCCCAGCACATTTCTTGTGATTAATTAAACACAGTTAAGCAGGTGATAGATTTGAACCTCTATCTCTAGTGTTCGTCTGTATTTCAGTGAGCAAGGGGACTCATGAAATTAATGAGGTTTTTGGTGGTGGGATTTGGGGTGATTTTTTGCCTCTTCTGCTGGAAAACTGCACCTGAAAACTCAGGGCAGATGTTTTGGTCGGTCCTATTTATCACCAGGATGAGCTGTTCTATGTAGCACTCAGCTCTCATAATTTACTGCTTTTCAGTAATAAATTTTCCAGTATTTACTTGTCCTTTTCTCATTTTTTGGTAACATTTGGATTTGTTATCCTTTACTTTGATATCACTTTCTGTCAGCACAACTGCCATACTCACAGTGAGAGTGTAGTGCTATGGCAACGATGTATTATCTGCAGTCTTGCCAGTGAGTAAGATATGGTGCAGAAATTAGTTCACTTATCAAAATCTGATGTGCAGAGCTGAGCAAAGAACCTGGCAGTCCAGAACCTCCTGCTATTTCCACAAGACCTGCTGTTCTGTTTCACATTGGTTATGACACTCACATAAATTCTCTTCTGACTGTTTCCAGTGATGCTTTGTTAAACCTACAGATGTCTCAGCACCTTGGAAAATATTTTTAGATGTACAATAATCTTCATGCTGTCTTTGATAGTGACAAAAAATGGAAAATGAGCAATTTTTTTTCTTCTGTTACTATTCCAGAAAGGTACTTTTCTGTAATTTCAGGGTAGGAAAAAGCACATAAATAGAAAAATCTCGCCCAGACTGGGAAATGTGAGAAATGTTTTAGATTAAAACTGTTAAAGACTAAGAGAGCTCTGCCCTTCTCTGCTCTGTGGTGCAGACTGGGGCATGCACAGCCTTCAGGATGTCTTGCACCTTCTCTGTTCCACATTCAAACTGGTGGAATGATTTTTGAAGTAGAGAGTTTACATCCAACTCCAAATCCTTCTGCAGTGTGGGTGTTCAGAATCAGACAGTTGATAGCCCTTTCATTTATGTTCCAGCTGGTGCAGTGCTGGTTGAGGGGGACTTTTACCTCTGTGGACCTGTCCCTGCTCTCAGCCTTGCTGACTGTTTTGCCTTACAGGGCAGGGCAGCTTTTTGACAGCCCAGGATGTTGGTTCCAGCTCCTAGGGTTGATATTAGAAATGTTAAATCTTTGGTTAGATAATTAGAAATTGTTTATACGGATTTTACAGTGCAAACATGTTCTGAGCAGTCAGGGTTTGGCTGGAAACTCTTGGAAAGGAATCAGGGGCAGGATTCTACAGTCAGTGGATATTGTTTGAAAGTTTCCAGTGAAATTGTACTTGTTCTTAGTCAAATTATGTTTGCTTGTTGACCCCTCTTATCTAATTAGTTCCTACTTTGCTGAGCTGCTTCTACTTGTGTGCACTGAATCAGCTATTCCACATTCCTCTTTTACCACTGTAATGATGGCAGAAGTACATTTGAGCTGAGAAATGCTTTCTTTTCCGTGTTGTAACCCCATGCCTTGTGATTTGTGGAGAAATTATTTGTTTTGTTGTGCATCAGCCGTCTGTTTGAGGCTGAGGGGAAGGATGTGTGGTAATCTCAGACTGAATATTAGGTGTAGTTGAGCAGCCAATTAGACAATCCTGGAGGGTCTTCTTGTTAGGTGTGGATAAGTGTCCAAAGCTTGGATGCCCATCTCTTGAGGTTCCCACATCTCTGTGCACTGCACAAGCAGCTTCAGGAAAGGGTTGTGGCCTCCTGCCTCATGTCCTGCTCCTTGTCTGTGGCCTCCAGATGTGCTCACATGTGCTTGTGGTGCTGCAGGCAGGCTGTAAAATGAACCAGCCTTATTTGCTGGGTAAATCACAGACCCATCCTCACACCACTGACCTGTTCAGGGGAGGCTGGTGCGTGCCCAGAGCTGCCTCCAGGAGCACAAACACCACAGCCACCAGCCTGGCCCTAACAGAAATGCTTTAAGACTTTCAGACTCTCTGCCCTGTAGTGGGGAAGGTGGTCTGACAGGGGTTTGGTCTCATTTGCAGAATATGTTACTGGGGTGGCTGGGGGGAGTAGGTGACTTTTGGTGGCTTGTGGGCCAATGTCAGAGCCAAGACTAGAACCTGGTTCTTGAAATCCCAGGCTCCATTCTCTGTGTCCTACTGTCTCTCTTAACAATGTTTCAATGAAAAATGCAAAATATTAATTTAGAGCAGGATTCAAGAAAAATGTCCTATTCAATTACTTAATCATAGGTGAACTATAATTGTAAGACACAAGCATGTCTTGCTACAAAGAACCAGGCAAAAAAGCAGAAAGGATTATTTGTTGTTTAATTTAGCAGAGGAAGGCAGCTGATCATGCTAAGTCTATCTGACACCTAGCAAGTTGTGTGATCCTATTTGTTAATCTTTTTAACTTTCCGTTTTATTAGGATAGGGTTTCCAGAGCAAATAGGATAAATGAGATTAAATCTGTCGCCCTGAATTACTCTCCACTGAGTTATGAACAGAATCACTCTGTGTCAGAGAAGTATAATTATGAGGGAAATGCTGCTGTGTAATTGTGTGCTTTGTTTGGAAAAATCTGAGATCTGTAATTATCCCCAGCATGCCATGGTGGCCTGTGCTGGCTCTGAATCTGCAGTAAACAAAGGCAAGGGAAGTTTCTCTTCGGAGCAGTCCTTGATGCAGTATGGCTGGTACCTGCAGCATTACCCTGCAGGTCTTCTGGTTCAAGGGAGGGATCCAAATTAACTTGGAATAGGACACACGTTGTACACTTACTTTCTCTCAGAGAAAAATCTGTTGGTGCTCCATTAGGGGATTGTACACTGGTCCTGGCTCTGTGTAATTCATGTAGCCCTATAAAATTTGCGGTACCCTTTCTGATACATAATTCCACTGTGAGATGACTTAAAGACACAAAACTGTAGCCTCTTGAAATTTTGGGGTCACCAGCCAAAGAAAGTTTTAAATCCTCTGTGCTGTTTGTCTGGATTCATAACAACTTCTCTTAGGAAAAAGGAAAGGAAGAGTTCAGCTATAATTGTTCCTATGTAATAGGCATAATTGCTGCTGAAAGTAGCTCTCCTGGAGAGAGAATATGCACAAAGTAAAAAGAAACTTGCTACAGGTCGTGCTTCAACACTTCTGCAGCTTTCTACTTGTGGCAGAGGGGCAGAAGCGAGGCTTTCACATGATGGATTAGTGATAAAACAACCTGCTAGGCTCAGATTAGAATTTCTGTTATTTTGCCAAAAATCATATGTGCATTAGGGAGGGGCAGGGAGGCTGCATCATTTTGGTGAATCCTATTGGAATTTTTTTTTTCAAACCTCTTTACAGTTATGAGCCAGGACTTGATCTCCACATCTGTTTTTATTGGCCAGTCTAGTTTACAAATGAGGCCCCTTTTGTCCCATCTAATTTTATGTAATCTGTGATGCTGCATAACAATTCTGGGAAGAAGAAATGGAAGGATTGTGAACTGACCTTGTGGCTAGTATGTACAGTGACTCACTCTATTCTTTATTTCAACTTCCGTGAGGTCTTTTCAGATACACTGTTTACCCATTAAATGAGCTGTGCAGTTGATTTTATGGCTAAAATTCTTCCTAATATTTTGATATATTTGTTTGGAACATGACAAAATAAATCACAAATGAGAATGTTAAAAAATGCTTACATTAATCATCTGAGACAGTCTCTCTCATTATAATCTTGTTCAGAGTAACTAGTTATCTGCAAGAAAGGGTTTCCTGTCCCTTGATTTGCCAACCTACGTGACTTTACTGCCAAGGACATCTCTCCTCCATGCTTGACAAGCAATGGGTAACTTCATAATCTTTCTCTGTGTAGGCAGTTTCTTCATGGGAAGAAATTAAGTCAGTCATGCCCATTACTGAATCTAATTTTACTATAATTTAGAGGGAAGAACTCTTCCCTGAGTAGAATTGATTTTATAACCGCTTACTTCAGGACTTATTTTGCTTTCCTCCAGAGGATGTGGCAGAAACTGTTGTTAGTGGCAGGCCTGCAATTTGCTTGGCAAGGTCACTGCAGCAGCACCTTTCCTGGCAAGTGAGAAACGTGTGCCTTGCTTTGGTTTTCAGTCATCAGCAGCTGCTCTGAGGCAAACTGAGCAAGGCAGCAAGTCAGTATGACCTCACTACTTGTTGAAATTCCACCTTTTGGGAAACATAAGGTTGTTAGGGTAGGTACCTCCTGCAGTCAAGCTGTCTTTGGCTGTTTTTTTTCCTTCTCCCTTAGTCAGCCTGGAGGCTTGGCCCTGGCCACAGACGTGTCTTGCTCGTGGCTTTACACTTCATTCACCCTGGGTAGGACTTGTCCATCTTTTTCTCACTCCAGGCTAGGCTGAGTGAAGCACACACAAGGAAAGGTCCTTTAAAAAGCAGTTTGCAGCAGTGCAGTGATAAAAGCCCAGCTGTGAAGAGGTGGGGAGTGCAAAACAATCTCTTTTTGCCTGCCCACAAAGAAACAGGAGAAGAAAACGTGGTGACTTCCTAACGCTGGTCACAAGAGCAGGTTTGACAGTGTCCCTTCAAGGTCAGTAACACCATTCTCAGCTGTTCAAAACAGCTTCTTGGTAGCAAACCCAGTGCAAATTTGTGGAAGAAGGCTGCTTGCTTGTTGTTTTCTCCTTGTTTGCACAGGCTTCAGCCTGGCAGACAATCAGATCCAACTGTAGATGTAAAGCAGGCAAAATACCAGAATACATGGGCCAGATTTATGCTAATGGCAGCAGGCATTGCTGAATGTCTGCCTGCTCAGCAGCCTTGGGAGGGTCCTTGGCTGTCAAGACAAGTGGAAATCCAAGGAGCAACTCAGTGAGGGGTCCTTTTTTCAATTACATACTGTGACCCACATTCTTCCTTATTTGTATTTGCAAGTATCATGAGATTGATCAGATTTTTCTCCTCAGTGGCCCTCTAACACCAAACCTCCTCCTGTAGACAGGAGAGATGTATTTGCTGGGGTGTTCAGAGATTGTGAATGGCTGAGTGAACGCACACTGCTTTTGATTTGGTGAAGCTGCCTGTAAGGCAGGCTCTTTTCTGCCTCATCATGCCCTTCTCTGGTGGTGGGAAGTGTTCTTTGCAGTTTGAACAATTTTCCTCTAATTAACAGGCATTTCCCCATCCTCTTTCCAAAGTCTCCTACTCGTTCTCCTTTACCCTCTATCTTCAGTTCCTCTCAGTTACACTCAGTGGGTAAGCAACAAATCTTTCTGGTGTTTCTGAACGTTGTTCACATGGCATATGCCATCTACTTTCTTTTTGATATTGCATTTTCTGCTGACACCTGCAAAGCCTGGTCTGACAAAGCTTTCCCCCAAGGAGAGGTTTTGTAGTGTTGGTTCTGAGTGTTAAAAACCATGGAAGCTTAGTGAGAAGCAAATGTGATTCTCTTTGCCCCTGCTTTGGGGATCAATGGTTTGAATCCTATTGTGCTTTACACCAGGGAAAATTGAAAGTAACCCCAGCTGCAACAAGGCAGTAGAGAAGGTAAAAGAATTGCAACAATGGGATGAAGCTGCTACACAGAGTAGTAAAATGCCAGGTTGCAGATAAGGCAATAGGGTGGCAAAGCCCTGTGAGCCCTGTGAACAATCAGGGCTTTCTGTGCTCTGGAACAAAGCAGCTTTACAGAGGCTGTTGTTGCAGTGATCACTGAAACTGGCTCCGTGGAAATTTCTGTTACATTGCAAATGCAGCCTTGCTGCATGGCTGGGGTGGCCCAGAGCACTTCTCTGTGTGGTGGTAGTGAGTAGGAACAAACCATGTGTTACAGCTGAAACAGCCCTTACCCATAACTTTTCTTCTCCACAGGTGCCCCTGGTTGACAAAAGCCATCTCCCCAGCCATCCCAGTGTACAATGGACTCGTTTTCTTGTTTGTGCTGGCAAACTTCAGCATGGCAACTTTCATGGACCCTGGAGTTTTCCCACGAGGTAACAGAAATGGGACTGTTGCAGGGGTGGGGGGAGAGGGGACATTGAAAATCCAAGCCAAAGGAGGTGCCAGGTATCCAAACACACAAGTTGCTGATTAGTCTTTTAGACTTTATTTATTTGTTTACTATACTTGAGTGTCAGTAGGAGTGGGATGGCAGTGAAATGCTGGGTACCCTCCAGCTCCCTTCTGAGCTCCGGGGTGTCCTTACACCTGCTCAGGCTGGCACTCGAGGACACAGGGTTGTGTAGAACAGTTCTCCTTGGATAGCTCTCCTGAGTGATGTGATTTTGATTGCTATCCCCTCTGTCAAGCTGGCACACTGGATTTAAGTCACTGTCTTCACAATAGGTAGCAGAGCATGGCAGAGGGGAGAGGCTAAACTTCCTGCAAGTTTCATCAAAGCAGTCCTTCCAGAGTACCTTAAAAGAAATGCAGAAGCATTGAATGCTAGAACAGATAATGATTAAGGCTTGCCTTAGAGTGTCTAAAAATGTATACATTTAGAAACATATTCCTGCTTAAATTAGTACTGATTCACAGCTGATTAAATAGGATAGAGATCACTCAGCTTTTGTAATGGGAACCACAGTGCAGCTATCTCTTTTAACACATCCTAATGAGAGAATTATCACCTCATTTTATCTGTCTTCCAATAATTATTCACATGCAGTTTGCAGCAGAGACTGCTCTAGGCAGTCTGTCTAAACCAATGGATCTGTGCTGTCTGCAAGCTGTGCTTCTTCACCTCTATTCACCAAGTTCAGTGTCTGTTTTGAATTGCTACCTGACAAGAGCAAGGTACCAGTCCTGCTGGCTTCCCTGAATAGCAAGGCCAGGTTTCTCCAGGTAGCATGGTCTAATGATGAGCGTCTCTCTGCCATTCCTCTCAGCTGAAGCTTCTGAACCCCTGATTAAGTGTTGCAGCACTCCAGTTAAGGAAATTATTGTGTGTAAAGGCAGTCTAAGGCAGAGGCAAGATTCAGTCACTTGTGTAAGATCAACTGATAAAGTATATAGGTACTTAAAGCTACAAATGCTAGTGACTTTCAAAATAACTTATGCAGGTGGAGTTTTAAGGAGTTTCCTGGACTTGCTAGTTTCTTTATCACAGCAGAGATAGCAGTGGTTAATTAAACATTGAACATTATCAGTCTGAGAATCCATTGTATTTGTGCAGGACAGTTCCCTCAGAGCAGAGCTGGACATCACCAGGCCCTGGGAGTGATCAGTGCTGGGTGTATTGTCAGTTCATACCTTCCTCTGGGCTTCTCTAACTTCCTTTTGCAAACACATTCTTCATTTTGGACTTTGCATTTACGGAATAAACACACAGGGAAATCAAATAGAAACTTTCTCATCAGCTTCCCTCCCATCCCATCTCCCTTTACACAAGGGAGTCAGGAGCAAAGCAGGAAGAGGAGGAGTTCCTAAAGTTCACCCCTCTGCTATCTTTCACTTTATTTGTGGCCTTGGCCTTGCATCTCTGTGCCTGTGCTTTGTCAGGAAGATGCTGGGAGCAAGGGGAGAGAAAAGACGTGGCATTCGTCCTGGGAGAAGGTAATGGAGTAGGAGTTTAGATGTGTGAAGGAAGCAAGCTTATAAGGGAAAAGATGGAAAAGACTATAAATATCAGTGCTGGGAGGAAAGAGGAGCAGATGTTATTTCAGATCACAAGTGTGCATGTGAAAAAAAGCTTATCACCACCCCACGCCACCCGCAGAGCTGCCAGCGCAAGGAGTTCAGGAATTGTAGGAGTGCCTTAAAATGAATACACAATCACTCCATTTGCTTTCTGCTGTTGAAATTAGGTTTAGTCTTCTTGGTTTTCAAGCTTTTTAGCACTTTTCTGATGGTTAGGAATTTATTTCAAAACCAAAACAACAAATAAGTAGTACAAAAGCTGAGACTCTAATGAAATAGCACAATTTCTTAAGGAAGCCACCAAAAGTCTGTTAGAAAAATATGAGACTTGACTGCTCCATGTCAGTGGATCACTGTATGAGAATCTGTGTAGTAAGATACATTCCTTTGTCAATGTATTCTTCTGCTCAGGTCTCTGGAAACTGGAAATAAGCACTTTCTAGCTATATTATATGAGCTTGCAGGTCTGGCAGATAGAACTTGGCCTGTAGGGGGAAATTATAAAAGTTGGGCTGCAGAAACCCAGCTTGTTGAAGAGCAGCTTAATCAAACTCCCAGATCTGTTACTCTTTTTTTTTTTTTTAAATTTGTTGGCTCTCTGAATCTTTCTAGTATGAATCAGTATTGGCTCTGTGTGAGTGAATTTCTAGTAATACACCAGAATGAATGAGTAGAGAAGGAAGTATCAAGTAACTGAAATTGGGGCTGCCTTGAAAAATCTGATTTACAGTCTAGGCTGAGACTGGCAATGTTTTTTGCTGGCTAGTTATACCAACTACAATTGGCTTTCAGTATTTTTGATGTGGATCTGTTTTGTACAAACTCTGTGTTTGAATTCTGCAAAAGGAACATGCTTAAGTGCATGTAGGTATATATAACGTACGGGCTTTTTGTCAGCATTTTTTTGTAAGAGTCAGATTTTTTATAAGAGCTTAAATGGTTTGACTGTTGCAGTGTCTTGTTTTCATCTGCCCACATGTATTACACAGCTTGGGCAGGTTTATAATGGCATTGGAGAACCTTCAGACTGTATTTATAGAAGTGCCTAAGGGATTTAGAGTCTGGCTCTCTCTAAGAGTCCCACTGACTAGTTAGGAAGGAAAGTTATAGGGAATGGTGCCAGTACAGCACTCAGCTTCCACACGCAAATGTTAATCCAGAGAATACTCTTGCAGATAAATACTGTAGCTGAGCCAGATCCCAAGCTCATCTAGGTGAAGGGAGAAATTCCCTCTGAAGTCAATGGAAATTGGATCATGATAACACATCTAGAGAAGATTTAATATAGAACTGCATGACAGTAATTGATGCTCCTCTGGGACAACATTATCAAATTCCACCTAATTTGGAGCCAGTCAACCAATGGCAGCTGCACTATAATGTTTAACCAGGTGTTAAATAGATGTGAACTTCTTAGATTTTCTGTCAGGAGGAAACAAATAAAGATCTCAGGAATCTAGAATAATATTTTTTCTTCCCAGTATATATTTGTCTGTTATAGACTGGGTTTTATTTTGTGCAGTTATGTTTAAATGGACTCTTTTCTTAAAGAGGGCAGAGGGGATAAACCATCTGTCCTCTGCATTGTCCCAGTAAGGGGACTGTGCAGTGTCCCTGTGTCCCGGGCACTGACAGGATTAGCTCTTTTCTCCTTGCCCTCTGCTACCTGCACTAACTCTCAGGTTTGCCTTGAGCAGCAGACGAAGACGAGGATAAAGACGACGACTTCCGCGCGCCGCTGTACAAGAACGTGGAGATCAAAGGAATCCAAGTACGGATGAAGTGGTGCGCCACCTGCCACTTCTACCGCCCGCCCCGCTGCTCCCACTGCAGCGTCTGCGACAACTGCGTGGAGGTAACGCCGCCGGGCTGGCCCGCGCGGGCCGGGCCTGCCCCTGCTGCTGGGAACAGGCTGTTGGCTTGGCCCAGAGTTCCGGTTCTGGGGAGTTCACGGTGCAGTGCCGCCCGCTGAGCTGTGCCGTTCGAAGCGCGGCCCTCAGTTATGTGTGTGACAAATGCAGCGATGCTTGTTGTCAGCCCTGTGGCCAGTGGTGATTAAAATAAAAATTGATAATGCTGGCTGCATCGTCCTTGAAGTAGCTGAGGGGTTGTGAATGTAAAAAAAGGGGTGAATGGGAGAGTTGGTGCAGAGTTCAAGAGAGCAAGAAATTCGGGGTGAACCGTTTGAACTTGTCATGTGTGAGCTTAAGGTTCATCATTTAATTTGGAGCAAACTGGTGCCTACACTAGTGGACAAGCAGTGAAGCCACAATGGTGTGTGGGTTCAGGAGAACCAAACTCAGGGTTCAGCAAATGGTTCTCCAGTCAATAGAAGGAGCCCATGTGTTTTTCAACACCCAAGCTCACAGCATGAACTCTTTCATGTTTCTAATGTTGATTGCTCTGAATTAGGGGACTTCCTTGATTCTTCTTACCTTTAGGGTCTTGGTGAGTCACACAGGATTTTTAAAAAATAACCCTAAACAGTATGATGTGCTTTTAGGCTATAAGCATCTCCCAGACATGTAGGTACAGGGCACTGTATTCACAGCAGTATATTGCCAGGGGACTTTTTATTGCTGAGCTAAAAATTCTACTTCTAAAGGATCATTTCTGCTGCAAGGTCTATTTTTTTTTTCAATAGAAAGATGAAATCTTAATATGTCTAAAATATATTCAGCTGTGCCATTAAAATGAAAGGAATTACTAATCAGAAGGGGAAAAAAGACCAGAGTCAGCTGGAATGCTGTATACACTACCTTTGTCCTAATCCTCTTTGCCATAAGCAAGGGAATAGTCCCAAAGAGAGCAGCACAGTTACAAGTGAGAGAAAGGCTGCCTGGATTTATCTTGTGTCAGTCATATATCTAAGTTATAATTATCTGGAAGCAGGGCTGTGCCTAGTAACCATTGATAAATAGGACAAGGCTGTCCTGTTTTGGATGGCTTTAGCAGGATGTGGGATTTTAGAAGCCTGAGAGTGAGGAGCTGCTAAGGTCCCTGGGTAGAGGGAAATAGCCACAGCTATTTGTAAGTTGTGACACACAGTTTGTTCAGACTGCTGTGAATTGTTGCACAGAGCTGGATTTTTGGTAGAAAACCTGAATCATACATTACTAGTTTTAAAACATAAATGTCTTCGCTAATTGTAGGTTCTGAGGATTGTTTAGATGATGGTAAATTCTCAGTTGCCCTATGGAGTTTCTTTCTTCCACCTTCCCCGGTGGCTCAGCATAAAAATTCATTTTCAAGAAATGAAGTTTTCTCAGAAAAAGATTGCTCAAAACTCAGTGGTATAAACACTTGAAGTTTCATGCTGATGTAAGGCCTCCGTGGGAGTCAGTTCTGCAGCAGAAATGAAAATGGGAGGGAATCCAAAAGGAACCTGCATAAAATAGCAAAAGGCAAGGTGACTCTGGCTAGCTCTCCACAAGTTCTATTCATAGTCAAGTCAGTTGAATGTTCCCTACTATTCTGGTGCACAAGTAAAGAGCTCTGCTTGTAATTAAATTACTACTGCTGTGCAGGAATGTAGGCAGAAAGTATTAATGACTTCTGAATCAATAAATCATGGCCTTAAACGTGTTTTATTGATTCTTGTGATGCTTATTTCCCTCTCACCTGTCATATTCTAGAAGAGCTTTGAGACAGTAGCAGGAGTGACACTGCTGGCTTTCCATGAAGGATCCAAGTACTCAGGGTTGTAGTTTACATATTTTCACTGTCAGTCTAGAATGTATAATCAATTATTTTCCCAAATATAAAACTTCTGAACCAATTTGATAAAAATGAATAAACAGCAAAAGCAGACAACACTTGAAGAAATAAAACAAATTAAAACTTAAAGCATGCTCTTACCAGAGGGACCCAAAAATTAATCTGTGACAAAAGGAGTCAGATTTTTGTTTTCTTAATTGAAATGTTTGCAGTGAGTTCTTACATAGTTTCATAATCCATAGGTATTTTGGGCTGCATACAGCCAGATTTGCATAACAGACAGATGTTATGTCAGCATTTCAGATATAGCCTGAAATGATCTTAATATTTGAGTTGCCCCTATCATTTTCTAATGTGGTTTGAGAAAGCTCTAATCCATTTTTTTGTATTTGGTAAATTTTTGGTAAATGCATTGTGCAAAACTTAGAAATACAAAACCCCCTGTGTCATCATTGAGCAGCGCTTAAAAATAGCATTGCCACAAAGTGAAGAATAAACAGTTCATTTGTTGGTGCAATGAATGTGTAATATCTGCTCTGAAGAACACAGAGGTAAGAAGGGTTTATTTCTTGCACCTGATCTTGTCTTCACGTCAGGAATAATCCCATTGGAGACAGTGGATTTACATGCTTACAAAACTGTGTAAAGGCACTTGGAGGGTGTCTGTGGCTTGCCCTCATTATTAAATCTCCTATTAAAAGGGATTCTGACTTTGTAAGGGACTTTGGACTTGTGACTGAGACAAATAGGTTTGGATACATAACTTAATGAACCTGTGCATAACTTTGCCTCTGTCTGATCCTGCTGTTCTTTTTCTTTGTGACCTGCTTGATAAAAAGGTACTTTTGTGATGTCCATTGTTCAAAGTGGACTCATTCAAAGGTGTATAAATACTGAAATGTGGGACAGGGCATTCTGCAGCACTATTGCATCTTCAAACCATTCTAGGTTATAATAACTTCATTGTAATTGACTCATGCTAAGGATGATAAAAAATTAGGGCTTCTGCTGCTAGCAGATAAATAGCCTGTCCTTTATGTTTGATATATCCTCTCTTCAAACCCTATAAACACTCAAGTACCTCTCCATTCATGGATAGAGAAACAACTTGGTCCTAAAAGGTCTTATAAAAGACAGTCAAGCATTTTGTTAAGCTGCAGAGCTAGTCTGATGTAATTTTACATGACAGTGGTTCAGATTAATCTCTAAGGCAATGTATTTTCTTTCACTGTTTGGATATTTTTCCCTATCTCTCCCTTTCTTTACAAGGATTTTGACCATCACTGCCCATGGGTCAACAATTGCATAGGACGGAGGAACTACCGCTATTTTTTTCTCTTCTTGCTGTCCTTAAGTACGCACATGGTTGGAGTGTTCACCTTTGGGCTCATCTTCGTACTAAACCACATGGAAAAGCTGGGAGCAGCTCACACTACCATTACGTATCCTTCCTGTTGGTCTTCCCAGACTCAAGGTGACTGAGGAAAATGGGCAAGAATGAATCTGAATATTGTCCTCCATGAGCTGGTGGAGCCTCTCCTGATCCTCCACTGCTCTCCTCCTCTAAATGCTCAATGCAGGTTTTCCTCTGTTCCCATTGTACCTGTGTGAGCATGGATTGCTCCAGAAACTGTAGGTGACCCTTTGTCTTTCTCAGTCTTTGTCATGACAACCCAGCAGAAGGATGAGCTGCCTCCCTGAATTTAACTTAAAAGCAGGTGTAGCTCCCCACTGCTGTTTGCTGTGTTAAAACTCTTGCTGTGCTTTGGAGCAGAGTGTGCTCTGGAAGTAGCCCCCTGCATGCTGGTGTAGCACATGAATTGCTGTCTCTGAGGGGTGATACTGCTCTTCATAGGTTAGTGCAGAATATTCTTTACAAGGTAGAAAGGTAGAGCCAGAATCACTGAGTTCACATTACTTTTTAACCATCTCAAGGGTGAGGACCCAGACGAGGAGCAAATGGACTTAACTTTGAGATGAAATTTAGTTAGACCTTGCTAAAGGTGAGGAACACTCTACTCTGCACTCATGAGACCCCACCTGGAGTGCTGTACCAACATCAGAAGGATGTGAAGCTGCTGGAGCAAGTCCAGAGGAGGCCACAAAGGTGCTCAGAGAGTCCCTCTGCTCTGGGAACAGAGAGTTGATGTTATTCAGCCTGGAGAAGAGAAGGCTGTAGGGAGACCTTAGACCCCTTTCCAGTGCCTAAAGGGGCTCCAGGGGAGCTGGAGAGGGACTGTGGACAAGGGTCTGGAGTGAAAGGATGAGGGGGAGCAGCTTCAAACTGAAAGAGGGCAAGTTTAGATGAGATATTAGCATAAAATTCTTCACTATGAGGCCCTGGCACAGGATGCCCAGAGAAGCTGTGGCTGCCCCTGGATCCCTGGAAGTGTCCAAAGCCAGGCTGGACAGGGCTTGGAGCAGCCTGGGATAGTGAAGTATGTCCTGACAATAGGGGAGTTTGAACTAGGTGATCTTTAAGGTCCCTTCCAACCCAAACCATTCTATGACACTGTCACACTCCCCCATTTTTTTTTCTCCTTTTCCTCTCCCTGTCTTTCTTTTTCCCTTCACTCATCCCAGTTTCTTTAACTCTTGGATACAGAATGGCTGTCATGTGTGTGGCTGGGTTGTTCTTTATCCCAGTCATTGGTCTCACTGGCTTCCATATTGTTCTAGTGGCCCGAGGGCGCACAACGAATGAACAGGTAAGAAGCAATCCTTTCTCCATGTTTGTGGCTGAGGTGTTGAGGTGGGAAGGGAGGTCAGCAAGTCAGCTTGGGTAAAGCAAAAGATGGTCCAAATCTTACCTGTAATGCTCTTATTGGAGCTTTTGTGAAGATCTAGGAAGATTGCCTATTTTTTTATTTTCAGATTTTTTTTTAATACACTGCAGGCAAAGGTTTCCCCTTTTTAGCCACAGAGCATCACCCCAGGCTTATTTATTATTTAAAATCTATTCATGGCCTTGAAATAGGTTTTATGTGATAAGTACCATCAACCCCAGAAGTGCAAATTTTATGAGTCAGACTGAACAATCCATGAGATTGAGTGAAAGAAAGAAAGGAAAAGACGAAATCATTTGCCCTCTCTCCTGGTATTTTGAACTCCCCCAGCAAGCCCTCACTGCCCATAACAGGGTCTGAGTTAGCTCTTTGTCTCCCTCTGTGTCTCTCTCTTGTTCTCATGCATAAGAACTCACACACACACACACAGTGCTGTTGGTCCCTTTTTGCTTTGCTTCTCCAAACCAAGTGCCAACGTGACACCTTGTGCCAAAAAGCCTGTAAAACTCCAGTTCCCCTGCAGTTACTCACTGTCCATGAGCCACAGTCCCTGTGGTTGATGCAGACCTGCATTCATGTGCACATTGATGGCTTGGTGTGGCTGATAGAGATCAGTGTGACGGCATCAATAACAGGCCCCTGCCACCCCAAGGACAGTTTGCAGGTGTGGCACTGGTCTCAGCCCTCATCCCAAAGTTCATGAACTCTCTGTATTCCAGTGCTTTACCCTTCCACAGCTCCAGCTCCCTCGCATCTGGGCTTTTTTCACATTTTTCCCCACCATACTTTTTCCTTGTGGTTTGGTTTTTTTTTCAGATGGGTTTTTGCGGCCCTTGCCCCCATGGGTGCTCTGCAGCTCCCACTGAGCTGTTTTGGCTGTCCTGGGGGCTGATGTCTCCGTGCTGTGGAGCTGTCTGGCTCCTGGGCAGGCTGTGAGCGTTGAAAACATCTGTCTGAGGCCAGGCCTTCATAAACTGAGATGACATTGTCTCCATCCCACAAGAGACAATAAAAACTCTTATCCAGAAGAGTGTGGGAGGTTTACATAAGCAAGGAATCTGAAGTCATCCTGAACAGTTGCCTAACATGGCCTTTGAACAAAGCAAGCTTCCATAGCTGTCATCTTCAAATGCTTTTCTCTGTCCTGCTCAGAATCATCTGCTCTTCATTTTAAAATTAATTTTGGCCAAGTATTAGATTTGATAGTGCTAACAATAGTAGCATGAAACACAGGGCATTTTGGTCTCATAGCCCAAATGATGGTTTGCCTTAGGCTTGTCTTTGTGCAGTGATATAAACTCTCCATGAAAATTTTAGGCTGAAAAAGAAGGAAAAATTTAACTTTAAAAAATGTAAAATTTAACTTCATATGCTTGTGGCTCACTAGAATTTAGAAAGGTTGAAGATTTTTCTGTGATCAAAATAACCGTTGGAAAATGTATCCTAGCTTGACTTGGTTTCCTGAGCTACCAAGTCACTTGAGATTTATTACATCTTCCCGTGCCATTTTGAAAATTAAATATAATCTGGTCTTAATTTCTGCTTAGTCATATGTAGAGGTTATCTGTAACTGAAGGATGGATGTTGCCAGCCCTGAGGTCCTTTCAGAGGAAGCATATCTAAGTAATTAGAGCACCAGACCAGGAGAGATGGATATGAGATCTGCTCCTGGCTTTGCCACTGTTCTAAAACATTCTCTTTTCTCCTGCAGTCTCAGTCTCAGTCTCTTTTCTCACACTGGTAGTTATCTCCTGTCAGCTTTGCAGTTGCAATATGCTCAGCTTATCTTGTTCACTTTTCCCAGTACATTTTATAGGCCAGTGGTACAGCCATTTTTGGGTTTTTACTATAAATTTTTGGTATTTATTAATTCTGGAGTTTGTAAGTTCTGAGCATTCATAGTAGGCAGACTGTGATTGAAAAGTGGATAGTGGCTGGTTTTAGATGTTTCTGAGCTTTCTGAATGCCTCTGAAATTCCTTTATGGAATGAAAATAACCCATAACCCAACATCTGCTCATATCCTGGTATTTTTAGTTTCTGAATAGAGTAAATAAATACCCTTCCTTCTTAGACTGCTTTCTAGCAGTGATTTTCAAACTACTTTAGAAACCAAACTGATATAATTAGTACTGTAATCTGTGAGTTGGAGAAATTTTATTTTCATACTGTGTTTGAGAAAATGGGCACAGAGATATGAAATGCTTTGCCAGCATCTGGCACAAGTCAGCGTGAGCCTAGGATTGAATGCAGACGTGCCAAATGTCCCAGACCCATGTTTTCATCAAAAGGTTGCTTTTCCAAATCTCAGCTCTTCCAGCCTCTCTCTCGGCCTCTTGAAGAGCTTTATGTTATATCAGCAAGGCAGCATAATATATTGCAGAATCATTTAATCATTGTTATTTTATGTGCAAGTTATTAAAGTATTTCTGGTGCTCTGTAAACTTGTTGCTAGATCAGAACTATGAGCTGATTAAAATGCTTTACTTGCAAACAACAATAACAACAGTAATGCTTTTAATGGCAACCACTATTAATCTCCCAGGCTTTATTGGTATTTATCCCCATATGGTGACTTTTGAGCATGTGCCTGTAGAGTACAAACTCTTTATAATGCTTATGAAGCTTGAATGGATCCTGCCAGTCTAATGAGGCTTGGCTTTTATTAAACCTGCTCATTTACAAGCAAACATTGTAATCACCAGGGAGTTCCTGGCACCCTCCCACATAAGGCAGTGGTTTGTAGTGATTGCTGCTCAGGATGGGATCTCAGAGAGAGGAAACATTGCTCTTATCCAGCATTTGGGAACACTGATTTGACTTTGCTGTTGGTTTGGAGGGGACTTGCCAAGGCAGAGGAGGGGAAGTGATGGGAATGAAAGAGACCCAAACAGGATGTCTGGCTGGGAGCAGACACAAATACAGTGCAGGAGCAGCGTGGAGAGGTGATCACATCACTTTGAAACCCAGTCACTTTCAGCCATGTCCTTTTGGGAAGGATCTTGAGTTGAGTACCTCCTAGCTGGAATTAGCTGACAGAGGTGGTGTATTAGAGCTGGGGAGAAAAAGTGCAGCATTCAAAGAAAAACGATCTGTTTGGGCAGGACAGAAGGGTCAGACTTGTTCTTGGCTTTCTGAGGCTTGGATGATGACTTTTATATAACCAGAGGTTTGAGCACTGTCCTGAACATGTTTCCAGGTGACAGGGAAATTCCGTGGGGGAGTGAATCCTTTTACTCGCGGATGCTGTGGAAATGTGGAACATGTGCTCTGCAGCCCCTTGGCTCCCAGGTAAGAGAGATGCTCTCAGCTGGGAATGAGGGAGCAAGAGTCCCTGTTGGAACAGGGGAAGAAATATGCTTGGCTGGGCTCACAAGCCAAGGGTCATTGATGGAATAAGAGGAAAGCAAAGCAAAACAGTCCTGAAGGTAGAGCTCTATGATAGCTGCTTTCCTGCTGCATGGCTGTAATCTGTAATTTACCACCCTTATCCCAGAAATACTGTTTTGGAATGTGCTTGTCACATTATGTTGAGCTCATACCCTTGTCTTCACCAGCTTGTTTACCCAGTGGATTTCAGTAACAAGGTAAATATCCATATGTTACCATATTGCCCACACTACTTCTTACACCGTACAGGCAATGTCCAGTCTGCTGGGTAAAAGGAAGGAAGCTAAAATCAGCCTTTAAGATTTAAATCTAATTTAAGGCTGCTGTAGTTTTCAATCTCACTGGCACGTTCATTATCATAAAACAGATTATCAATGAGATCTACATCACGGAACTTATTTTATTTATGGCTTTCTATTTTTGGGGAAATGGATTTATCGTTTCACATTTTGAAATCAGGATCTTAATGCAGTAGATCAGATGGACTATAAATAATTCTAGGTCCTGAGCTGTCCAGACTGCAAACATATTCAAAATCTTACTACAAGACTTATTTGAGCCTCTTTAGGGTGTTGAACAATTCCAGACCCTGACACTCTTATCTGCCTTTTTTCCCCTTTGTTATACAACAAATAAGTCCTAAAGGACTGTTACATGTGTTAAAGACATTGGAGTAGCTGCTTCTCAAACCTTCCAAAACATAAAAATCAGGTCAAGGTGGATGAGAAGAGCTGGGTATTAAATGCTGTGAGACACTTGTGTTAAGCGAGGGGCTGTGAGTACCATCGTCATGGCTGTTCACAGAACTGTAACAAGCAGAACATTTGTGTTTTGTGAAGACCTGTTCAGACTGTTCTGTATATTGAAGGTCCCTGAGCCATCACTACTAGAATGTCCTGTTTGCTACATAAAACAGAGAAAGCTTGTGTGTGTATTGATATTTAGGCATTGTACAGACACTGGCCAATTGCACTTAGAGAATTCTGTTCCACTGGAGGGAAATTAGATATCTAAAGTCAGCCATTTCCTCTTAGATTTTTTGCTTCCTATAGACTTGGCAGTCTCTTTTACCTCTATTTATTTGAACACTAAACATGAAAGAAGTTACCATGTGTTAAGTTAGAACTGGCAGCACATCATCTTCTCCATGGTAGCTCCCTATGTGCTGGGTCTTGTCCTCCAGTCACTGACTCCCACCACAGGCAGCTGTTTCATGTTGACTGGGATGATGTAGTCAGACACTTCTGTTGGTGGCAGGCCTCTCTTGCTCTCTTCGTGCTCTTGTCTATTAGTGCTTCAAGAATTGCTGATTTTTTTAATGCATCCTCTCCTTTTGCTCACTAATTTTTTTTTTTTTATTGCTGCTTAATTATTACACACATTGAAATAAATGGAGGTTCTTACCTAGATTCTGACACATTCTTAAATCATAACCTGGAAGAGGGAAGATTTTTAAGCCTTGTTCTCAGGTTACTGTTTATTTTAATGACGACTGTTGCACAATTAATCAGGTATGTGGTTGAGCCCAAGAAGAAGCAAGCTGTGAGTGTGAAGCCTCCTTTCCTGAGACCGGACTTGTCTGAGCGGCAGATCACAGTGAAGATCAGTGACAATGGCATCCAAGCCAACCTCAACCGCAGCAAGGTGAGGAAAGCTCCAAGCTCTGCTTCTGGAGGGCATGGATTGAGCATTATCAAGCCTGGGAATGAGTCTGTCACTGACAAATTTCTTTGAGATGATGCAGAAACTAGAGTTTGAGTCCTTGTCGTATACTTCATGCTCTGAAAGTAACACAGGTTCAGTAACAGCAGCTCTTGATCCAGTAACAGGCAGCCCTGGCATGGAATCCCTCTGGGCTTCTTTTGGAAGAGTTGCATGTTCTTTGCAGCAGTTATTTTCTGTTCCAAGAGCTGTCACCTCTTGGTGTTCAAATTAATTTTAATGAACCCTTGTACCACCAGACTAGATCAGCCGTTCTACTTCAGAGAACGCTCTGAGCTTCCAGGCTGCAGGAAGGCTTGTGGTCCAGAGCAAGGAATATTGACTCAGAAGCTGAGTTCTCTTCTCTCCTCTTTTCAGTTTCTCCTGGCATAAATAATAGAGAAGGATTTATTTAGTCCCATAAAAAGTGGTGGATTCAAACAAAGCCAACTTGCAAGATTTTTGTGGATAGTTACTCCTTTGGAAGTAACTTTGGATAGTTACTTGCTGTGAGCTACCTGGAAAGTTGCTGAAAAATGCTAGAAAGCACTATTGTCTTCTACCACATATTAATTAGCATGATGATTATAGTACTTAGCCTGCCAAGTAGACCAGGATAGTGCATTTAAAATTCTACTGGCTGGTTATGACAATGCTAATTTTATGTGTGACAGTCCTTGTCTGCAGTGGATGGTAAATCCTGTTTGTCATTATAGGTATAGGTAGGATATTGGTATATCCAGCACTCTGCCACATGCTGTTATTTAACCAAGTTTCATGTAGTGATTGATTTTTTTGGATTTTTTCAGTCTAAAATCAGCCTGGAAGGTCTGGAGGATAAGAGTATGGATGTGCAACCACCTCTCCCACCCAAAGGAGATCCAAGCAAGTACTCTGAGCTAAAAGGGCAGCTGGGCACCAATGAAGGTATAGTTGCATGATCAGTGTTTTATTTTTGTTTATAAGAAACTATTTTAGCCTCTTGGAAATGTTTCTTGTATTCTTTCAAAACATGGGATCTGAGTGAAGGATTTTTTTCTATTTATAAGATTTCCAGACTAGGGGAATTAACAGCAGGAAAGGGAGAGAAAAGCCAGCTTGAAGTGGTTTATGCAAGCCTAGGCTGAATTTTTCATGTCAATTTTACAGTGTTTATAAACTCTTTTAAACCCCTTCTTAATTCAATTTTTTAATTACAAATGTCTAAGGAATATAAGGAATCAGAAATACTAGCACGAAATTTTTAGGCATTGCAAACTGAATTATTTCATTTGTAAGAATGTGAACTTCATGCTTTGATACTATTAAAAAAAACTTCTTTTAATTTTTTTTCAGACAGAACTGGTAACTGAATCCAGCCCAAACATTTAGTATTTCAAATTAAGCAAAATTTCTACTCACCAAACTTGTCACCCCACTCAATAGATTGTGTTGTGTTTCTTCTTCTCTGTAGATGGCTGATCTGGCAGCAATGTGCTGTTACTGCCATAAGGGACCCCATTGATTTTGGTGGAATGCTACACAAAAGTACTGCAAGTTCTCTCCAGAGCAGATCCATTTGCAGAGGACGATGGATGGCAGGGAATTACAGCTGACAGCTTTCTGTCCACACACATTTTAATAGAAAGTACTTTTTTTTTTCCTTTTGCAGAAGGTGGCCTCTCACCCAAACTTATCAGCCCTCCCACTCCTGCCATGTACAAATACCGACCAGCTTTCAGCAACAATCCCAAAGTCCACTACCATGCCACGGCCGAGCAGGTGAGCCCACGAGTTTCTGCTCCCAGCTAGCAGCAGGCAGTGTGGAGCTGAGGAGGAATTCACTGCAAGGCTCTAGTGAATTCAGAGTGTAAAAGTAAATAACAAAGCTTGGCACTGTTGTGTGACAGTGTATTATTTTCACTGTGCTCCTTATGGAAACATGTCTGGTTTCACAGCTTCCCCCTGCTGACACGTCTGTCCCGCTGCCAGGCGTGCGCTGCCGCTGCTGCAGTGTCTCAGCCTGATCCTGGGGTGCTGAGAAGTGTCACCTGCCATTGGCTTCTCCTGGCAGAGGTGCCACCTCACATTCCCTTCAGAGGGAGCTGGGCATGCTGAGTGCTTCTCTGGATCAGACCCTTTAGCCAACACTCAGCGTACTCACTGATTTCTTCAGATGTCAGCTTGCAACATAGAAAGAACTTCTGAAGCATCCCAAGAGATATTTTAGTGAAAATTAACAGAAGACTCCTCATGTTTGACCCTCCTTAGCACCTATTCAGTGCATTTGGGTTATATGGAAAAAAACACCTTCCTAACTCTTGGCATCATTTTCACTTATCAAGAAAACTGAGGTCCAAACAATTACACAGATTTGCTCTGGAATTTTCACTTGTCTCTTTTGCTTAGAAGTTATGAAACTTATTTCTCATGGATTTATTGCAAATACTCCTTGGCCCCTGGGACCTGAGAACAGCATTTGGAAAATCACTGGTCTAACTTGTATATTTGCAATGTGTATCCAAGTCTTCACACACCAGTGGAGACACTCTAAAAAAACACATAGCACACACAGTGCAGTTTTCTCAGAATTAATTTTATCAGGCCCTTCAGTATCACTCCTGGAATAACAAGAATGGGGTTATAGGAAGGAGTATTACAAAAGAAGTAAGGAAAGGAAAATATGGTAAATAAAAGCAATTGACTGTAGCAACACTGTAATAAGACAGAATGTTCCTTATATGATGAGGAAAGCTTTTCCTGAATCCTTCTCATTTTAAAAAGAAAGATGGTGGTGGTGGAATTCCAGCTATGACCAAGTTTAAGTTTTAGTTTTACTGCAGTAATGGTAAATCTTATTCTCTGGATTTGTCCACTTAATGAAGAAACGAGTGGCTTATGAGAGGGAACACAAGAACAACAGTGTGTTCACTATATCAAAAAAGTTTAATATCCTACCATTTTCATTTTATTACATGAAAAATGGCTTGATATCCAGTTCGAAATAGTCTATTTACAGGCATCATCTAGCAATTTTGAGCTGTGGAAGCCACAGCATTCTGAGTCATAATGCCAGAAGTCAGAGAGCCAAGGAAGGTAGGCTTGTTGTGTTCATTCAGGGCACAGCCAGAGATGCAATATAGATACAGGGCAGGTTCTGATTAGGCCAGGGGACTGGGCAGTGCTGTGAAATGATAACAGGGAACAGCACCTTCACTCTAAGGGTTGCTGTTTCAATCCTAACCCAAAACAGTGCTTGTGGTGTGCAGGCTCTGGGGCCTTGTTCAGTTTTACAGTAGTCACAACTCTCTAGTAGTCAGCTGGGAGTATCATAAAATGGGGTTCACGTGGTGAGGGGATAGGAGGGCATGGATTTGTCTGCCAAGCCTAAGTAGGAGGTACAGAGGGAAAGAGACTGGGCTGTGTGAGGAATGCCATGGTGTCTGTTCTGTATCAGTTCTTCAGCCTGTCAGTGTAATTCTGCTTTTGAGCAGTGAAAGCTGCTAGGAAAGAGGCATTGGGACACAAGGATAAGTAGCACAAATATTCTTAAAAGCTACGTCATTGCTCTCATCCTCCTTTACAGGCTGTCACTTGGTCTCCTTTTTCCAGAGAAGGCCGAATTTAGCACCATGCTCTAGAAGAGAGTGAGCTGTTTTGCATGTTTCTCTATCTTCTAGCTGAAAGGAAAAAGCTTTTTAAAAACATCCACAATAAACCAGGAGTTTGTCATTCAGTTTATTTTTTTCAATAGTTTTCCTTTAAAAGAAACTAAAGAACAAGCTGTGCCAACTGCATTTCTGATTAAATATGTGACTGATAATAACTCTTTGTTTGCAGAGCCAGTGTAGCCAATTTATTGTGCATTATGGCAAAATCTTCCTTAAAAATAACAGCGAAAAATATTTGCTTAGCACAGAATGGCATTTTAAGTGAACAGAACTCTGAGCAATTTTCACTAAAACAAAATTAAATCCTATCTGTTTTCAGAGCACATAAATAATCTATGAGCTTTGTTTCCTTTTGTGATTTGGCCACTTTCTCCTACACAGGCAATAAAAAAGAGAAAATTGCTTCTTTTCATTGTCTAAATGATGGGAAGGAGCCTCTCTGCTTTAATTAAGGTTAAGTGCCTAATTTTAAAGACCTATGACCAGAAATTGAGAATTACTGAATATTCACAGTGCAGAGTAGAGTGGATAAGAGTGTGCTGGTCCCCAGTGTGTTGAAATGAAGCTCAGAGTATTTCTGTCTCAGCACACAAGACCAGACATCCCTCAACTCAAGAGCTATTTGTAGAAAACGTGAAGTGCAGTGCTTTTTCCAAGGGCAGTATTATCAGATAGCAATCTGATTTACCTTGACTGAGACTTGAGTCTCAGCTTGTGTCTCATTCAGCGTTTTCAGTGTCCATGTATTAGCTTACTTTTAATGTCAATATTCTTTAGCACTTGCTGTGAATAACTCCTCCTTGCTTCTAAGGTGTTAATCCATATGTTGAAGAGGAGTCAGGAGATTTTTTTGTAATGAACCTGGGCTGACAGTCAGAGGGAAGACCTTCAGCTCTGTCCTTCCCATGCACTCACCGAGAGAGAAAACCTGTACTTATGTGTCACTGGCTTCTGTTTCTCATATTCACCTCTGTTTTAGATCACCCTGCAGGAGGGACACAGTCAAGGGGCTCTGATAGAAGAGGATGGCAGGAGCCTTGATTACCAGTCCGAACCCAGCTTGGACATCCCCAGCTACCGGAAGAGCTCCCTCCACAAGACCTATCAGTCTTCCCCACTCCAGATAGATTCCTTTGCCATCAATTCACGATCCCTGAGCCTGAAATCTGCTGGCAGGAGAGGGACAGACAAAGTGCCCCTTCATCCAATAAAGTCCGAAGGGGCAGCTTCCACCCCTTACAAAAGCATCTTTTCTCCCAATTCCCTGTCAAACAGAAATGGGAGTCTTTCCTATGACAGTTTGCTGAACCCCATGTCTCCCTCGGGGAGGAAGTGCATTGCCCATTCTGCAGTCAGCTCTGTCGGGTACCACTCCCCATATTTGTCAGCCAAAATGTGCCACCTCCGGGGCAGCGAGCTGCAGCGCCAGCCCCCGCAGAGCTTCAGCCCCGTGCTGGGCAGCCCAGCCCCGCATCAGCGAGACCCCTCCCCAGTGCGCTATGATAACCTTTCCAAGACAATTATGGCATCCATCCAGGAAAGGAAGGAGATGGAAGAGAGGGAGAAGCTCCTCCACTCGCACCCTGACTCGGTGTTTGCAGACTCAGGGGTCTATGACACGCCCAGCTCCTACAGCCTGCAGCAAGTGAGCATGCTCTCGGAAGACCCGCGCAGCATGGCCATGAGATACGGATCCAGGGACAATCTGATGGCTGCCACCAGCTTTAGCACAAGGAACCCTATACTGCAGTCCTCAGTGTCTTCACTCTCAAGTGCAATGACAAGAGCCCCAAGGACTTCTACAACCTCTCTGCAAGCTGATTTAGCCAATAATAATGTGCAGTCCCATCAAGCACTACAGGGCAGGGTCAGCAATGGTTCCTACAAATCCCCAGGCCACCAGGTCCCATCGTCCCCCACAGGGATGCCTAGGTCACCCTCTTACGGAGGCCCGAAGGCTGTGTCATTTGTAAACACTGTGGAAATTACAGAGGTGCAGTCAGTGGGAGCACAGAGGTATGTACTGCTTGAGGGGCTAAGAGCAGTGGGAATCTGCTTGTGAACAAGGGCTGGAGCTGGAGCTGCGCTGGAGGCACACCCTGATGAGGTGTTTGCTGTGGGCCATGATGGTGGGAGGTTTGTGGGTGCTCTTCATTTTTGTCACACCCCCACAGCAACCTCACCATGACAAAATGTTCACACTTCTACTGTACCTTGAACTGCAGGTGGTCAGTTTTTCTGTAAATTCATAGTGATACATTGTCATAGCTGAACTGGGAAATTATTTCCAAGGTGTGAGGCAGATTACTCCTCCCCTTATGCAGAAAAGGGTGGAACTGTTCTACTTTGTAGCTTGAAGGGAGGCTGACCTTGACATTGCTTGGGTACTGAGGCAGAGCTGGGATCCTACTTGTGCAACATACCCTGCAGTGAGAGAGTGAGTGGCATAGAGAGCTCTGTATTTAGCAGTGTTGAGTGTCCGTAGTACAGAACTGCTGATAAAAGCACAGAGCTTCATGACATTACCTTAAGACCTTGCTGCTTCCTTCCTTTCTGTGAGAAAGGAAGGAGAGAAAGGATTTGCTGTGCCGAAAGCCTCAGTAACTGCCACCTGAGCAAGATGCTCAGCTGCAGCTTCTGCATGTGCTTCTGTTTTCCTTCTGGAAGCCATGGAGCTTGCAAAGCCTGAAAAGATCATGATCCCACTGAGGATGCAGTATTTCAGCTTAATTGGGACCTGGAGGGCTGCTCTTCAGAGATATCTGTTTCCTTTGTATCTGGTACTTATTGTGCTGTGCTGGCCTTTGGTTAAGGTCCCAGGTTTCTCTCTCCTGTTATCCAACAGTTTTGGAAAACTTACTGAAACGTGGGAGAACCATTATTGTGGACCTCCTGAAGTTAAGTGCAAACAAGTTGTTTCAGAGATGAGCAACAACGTTTTGTTTACCTGGATATTTAACTGGGAAATGTTTTTTTCTGAGCATTTATTTCTGATTTTAAAACAGTTTGTCTTGAGGTCAGTGGTGAGCAGTGGTAACAGTTAAACTCTTCTGCGTCCTACAAATGCCTATGCAATTAGTTTGGAACAACAAAGTATTTAAGCAAGTAATTAAATTAACAAATGTTACTCAGGCGTGGTCCACTAACCTAATGGCCAAATTAATTCTCTCATTTCAGTGGCTTTTCATTGAATGCACTGGCTTCAACCAGCTTGCTCCCAGGCTTGAATATTTTGCAGTGCTGGGAACTCAGGGTGACAGGGGTAATTGTTTATTCTGAATGAAGCCATTCTGCTGTCGCACTTTGTCACTAATATTGCATCTTTTGATATTTCTTTTGATGCAGGGATGACATGCAGTTGAAGACACCTCACAGTAAAATAAATGGACAGCCAAAAGGAATAGCCAGGTTGGGTTCAACATCAAGTTCCCAGGGGACGCCAGTCAGCCCTGCTAGACACTCTAATGTTAAGAAGGTGTCTGGAGTTGGTGGAACAACCTATGAAATTTCAGTGTAAAATAAAATGAATTAAAAACAAAGAGCCATCCACTCAGCCAGCCATGAAGCTAGGAGCACTGTGAAGACTCAAACAACAACAAAGAAGGAGCAGCAGCAGTCGGCCACTCTCCTTTTCTTGTTTTGGGTTTGTTCTGTTTTCATCTTTCTCTTTTGGCCAAAAACCAGCTGCAGCCTTATTCTTGAGGGAATAATAAAATTGTACAGTCTATCAGACTCTTCCTGAACCGACAGGCGGGAACTGGCTACAACCTAAGACCACCACAGAGCGGAATTCCTTCCTGCAAGAGAGCGCTAAAGCCATTGTGCGCGTGTCTGTCCAACCACTCTGTTGTGTACCAGTTGTGCTGTGAAACAGTTCAATCAGTCCAGGATCAGTCAGTTCTCCCATGCCCCTTCCCAGTTCTTCTGGCCAGCGATGTGTCCAGCAGGAGCCAGAGGACCAACTGCTGTTTTCCTGCTGACATGGAAAGCAGGGTTCCTGCACTGGGCAGGAACTTCTCCTCATCCCCCGGGCACTGCAGCTCAGGTTCCTCCTCCTGGGAAGGAACAAGGCAAGGCCACGTGGGCTGCAGACACCATGTCTTCTTAAAAAGCCTCCCTGGTCCCAGATGGGGGCAGGAGAAAGGATAGCAACAGCTTCTCCCTGTCTGCCATTGGCCTCCCTGTGTGTGAAGTTGTGTGTGTGTGTGCGCGTGTTTGTCTCCATGGAAAAGGACCGCAGCACCGGCGAGGATCTGCCACTCTGACCTCCTGCTCCCTCTGGGTTTGAAAGGCTTCTCTGACCCAGCAACAAAACCAAGCAGATAAGAAAGGAAATATTCAGATGGAAACATATTTTAAACAGCCATCAGCTGCTTTCTCTGCACCCTCCTTACCTGTTGGATTTAGGCAATAACAGAGTTTACTGCCTTGCCCTGGTGCCGTCAGTGTAATCCCACAGCAAGGTTATCATAAGCTGTCGAATTTACAGTGTGTGTAACTGAGCCAAGCGTGCATCTAAAGGATATAAATTTTCTGTCTGCCTAATTACTAGCACATTCCCTCTGGTCTTCAATACTGTTAGACAAAGGATTTTCAATTTGGGTTTTTCCCCCCTGGGGAACAACTTTTAAAAATAATATCAGTCAAATCTATTTAACATTTTGAAGTTTCTTTCTCCTGTCTCCAGAAAACTACATTTACTTTGTTGGATTTAAGGACAACTTTACCGTAAAAAAACGAGAAAGGGGTGCATTACTTTTGTCAAAGGAGGACTCTGGCCAAGCTAATTTTGGGACAAATGGATTTTTATTTCTCTATTCCTTATCTCCTTTTCCTTAACATTCAGTTATCACCTCAGAAGTCAAAAGTACTGAGATCTGGACCAATGCTAACTTGCCAGATCATGTGTGCAATTAAGAATATCCTGAGCGACTGTTGCCAAAGTCACTAAAAATTATTATTTACCACTGAGTCAGTCAGCATACAAGACCTCAGCTTCCCACCTGGTTCTCTTGGTGAATAGTTTTGATTAGAGACCTAAATCCATCATTTTTCAGGATATTCATTTGAAGGGATTAAATCCTTTTCAGTCCTTGACAATAACGGAAAGCTCTCCAGGTATTTGGTAGCAATTCAGAATGTGTTCATAATATCTTGTTTGTTTTCATGTATGTTGAGGTTAATTATTCCAGAAGGCAAATATTGACCTTAATTTTGCCTGGTTAAAATTTATATTTTGATTTGATGAATCTTGACATCTGCTGCAATACATGGTTATTATGTCCCTTGTAAATCACATTATTTTTTGGAGACAAAGGTTGAAGAGAACATAAGAAAGTTAATCATCTCTCTGTGTAATGCTCTATGTTGCCTGAAGGAAGAAACATGGAAAGCAATGCTTCTGCAATAGGCTGAAGTTCTGAGAGAGCGAAGTAGAAATCAGTGTGCATTTTATTGCCTTGGTGGTATTTTCAATGCCTGGTGTAGGGATATTGTAGAGCAGAGAAGCAATAGTCTTTCTGTGCGTGTAGAACATTGTCTTTAGTTGGAGGCACCATGGTACCAGAAGGATGCTGGTAAACTGGATCAGGTATAGATGGAGCAATATATATTAAAGAACTGGATGGGCTGGCTAATGAGAAGATTTAAAGGGCTAAAACATGCCACTGGCTAAGCAATGAAGTGGAAATTGAATATCATAACTTTACAAATATGTTACTTAAAAGTTGTAAAACCAAAGGTAAATCCAAGGGTTGTCACTGGTAACCAATGGTCTACATTTAGAATGGGGCAGAAAAGATGGAGAGGAAGGGGCAGTGAATAGTCTTCCAAGCAGAGTTTTGGACAAACTGTTTAGGACAGTCAAACTGTATTTGGACAAGTCATTAAAAAATTTCTGTGAGAGGTGAATCTGTAGGGACAAGAGGTAGACCAGATGGCCTTACAGATTTCTTCCATCTTTAACTGTTATTAACTGTTATTAATCTGCAGTCTACCCTGATGTTAACTCCTCAGGAAGATGCAGTACTTCTTTAAGGACTGGAATTCACTCTGGTGCATAGAGTATCACAAAATTACTTGTTTTTAAAGTATCATGTATGCCATATGTAAGCCCTGAAAAAGAGGGGGTAGGAAACACAGGGGATTGGGGAGTGAGACAAGGGCACATTTTATCATGTATCTTTGAATACGTACATGAAATTCATGCAAGCAAGGCTGAAAATTTGCACCAATGTAATATTTGAGATTTGCATCCCAGTGATGCTCCACTTTGATCGTTCTTTCTCTTGCATTTATAAATGAAAAAGCTACTGAGGAACTTGAAGGGCCAAAGAGCCTTTGAAGTTAACTACATTAGTTCATGAGAGAATTTCTCAGTAAGACTAAACACAGTATTGTGTGTATAAAGCACTAATATCCAGGGTTATTTTGACATAGTTCACAAGGGGTAAGGGAGAAAAAAAAGATGCACTGTGTCAGTACAGGTTCAGCAGTAAGGATTACATATTTTGTGAGTAGTTTTGCCCACAGTTGAGAGACATTCAACTTTTTCATAGGTTTACAATGGTACCAAAGTTTGTTTTTTTTTTCCTTTTGAGGTTTGCATTTAATTCAGTGCACATAGCCTGGAGTAAATGATTCACATTTTCTGAAAGAATAATCTAAGCAGAACTGTTAACAGGAGATTGCATGCAGCAAATCCAGCCTCATTTCCATCCAAGGCACTGAACCTGCAGCTATTTACTCATAAATGTAAGTGTCTGTTCCTTAGTTCCTGTTGTGGGACTGGGGACCTATTTATTAAATCTAATTTTTGAGCAGAATCCAGCCCATATTGAAGCATAGTTCTTTAAGCAGTTTACAGATCAGCAGTAAGGTTCTTCTGTCAAGACACCCTGTTTTTATGGACACTGCAGGCCAAATCTTCAGCTTGTAAAAATTGGTGTGGCTCCATGAAAACTCATCTAATTGATGCTAATTTATAGTAGGTGGGGATCAACCATGAAAATCCAGCATGAGCTAACACATCCTGTAAAGTAGCTTCTTTATTTTTGTCATGTTTATTTCATGTTTCAAAAGTCTTAAATATTTTTGACATGTTTTTATTTGTAGCTGTGGATTGTATTACTTATTTAAAGAAGAGCAATAGGTTTTTTAGTTTACGCATCAGTTTTCATTGCATATTGCATTTTATTATTCGTTTGTTCCCTGTTCATATGCTCCCATTTAGCCTCCAGGTTTTCATTGTAGTACTTTTCTGCCTTGAAAAGTTGGATCTCTATATCTTTAGTTGTATAATATATTGAGTATTATGGAATTAAATGTACCTTACTACATGGGTGGGAGAGAGAGAAAATATTTTTACTTGAAGCCTTAATATTTTCTTTTTTTACTACTTTGTTTGTTGACCTCATAGGAAAGTCTGAATAGCAAAGACTTTGAAACTCCGGGCCAAATACTGCACTGACAGACAACCAGCATTTGGCCCCCATGTCAAAACTGGATGCAGACATAACCTGAAGTGAACAAGGGAAAAAGCCTCAGGGTGGCATATTTTCCTGAAGATCATTAATACAGTCTCAAAACATGTCTGTAAGCAAGTACATTAAAGAAGTCTTCAAGTCTTGAATTTTTAAGGAAGGTGATAGCAGGAACTGCCCTAATATCTTACATCTGCTTTTTTTTTTTTTTTTTTAATTTTTTTTTTTTTTTTTAATTAAGCAAAACAAATGTATTTACTCAGTTTGGTTCAGCCAGCTCGGGGGGTTGCACAGAGCTCTGTGTTGGTAGCCATGTGCAGCACATGAGCTGTGGGGTGTTGCTGTTCTGATTCTAACCAAGCGTGATGTTGTGTCAGCTCGGCCCACGAGGATCCCTCCTGGGCCTTCCAGTGGACGTTCCTCAGATGATGCCTACTCTCCTACAAGCCTAATATGGAAATTGCAATGTGGTTTTCTTTGGACTATATCTGTGGTCCAGACTAGAGATATATAGAGAGATATATATATAGTCAATATTTTTTTGTGTGTGTGGGAAAGATGGGGTCAAGCTTTTCTGTCTCTGACAGTCTGGAAAGTTAATGTCAAACCATTTTTATGGTCTGTATTTCACCTGTTCTGCCACCTTGAATTGTTGGAATGTATCTGTGCAGGCTTTGTGGAGCTCTGTCTGTAACCTTTTTTGTGGCTCTCGTAATACATATATATTTTTTAAACCTTTGAGTCACTTCAGTATTTTCAAGTGTCTGTTTCTGCCTCAGCTGCGTTTGTGTGCTGAGATGGTTCACGGTGCGCTGCCATTTCTCACTTCCATTTGTGCAAAACCTGAACTGGAAGAGCAGAACTGGAAATGCCAGTTCCAGTGCAAAGGACAAAGCTGACAAAATATTGAAAGAAGTGACTGCAAGTTAAATCTCATTTTCAAGATGCCTGTGGTAGAGTAGGAGATATGGTGAGTCTTTAAAAGAGTGTCTCCCAGTTGTGACCAGTGAATCATGCTTGTTTACAGCAAGTGGTCCATGAAACAACACTAAATGAAGTTTTCTGTACTGTTTATTTAAGTTGTGGGGTTAATAGGGATCCTGTGGTCCAGCACAGTTTTGAATCACTGCCACACAGTAACTGGAAAAATTTTTATATCGGTATTTGTTGAATACATTCTGTCCAGGTCATGTGGGTTTATAAATCCCAAACACGTGCAATTCTTAATCTGTCTTCATCTGTCTATCTGTTTCTAGTCTTTGGAAATATGTCCATTTGATCTGTCAGACTGTCTTACAACACACACAGCTGCCAAGCCCTGCAGCTGCTGCAGGATTTTCGATGCCATAATTTGCATATATAGGCTAATTGCATTAAGCAAGGATCCATTCGAGCATGTTCATTATAAATGCCAGTCATATTTGTGTGCTGTTGTGTCTTCACGTGGCAGAGATTACCTTTTATATAAAATGGCCCAAACTGTAATCACCAGGCTCCATGGGTGTTGCCAACATCAACCAGGATTATATAAGGCCATGATTTGTTTCAATACATTTAATTTAAAGATATCTTGGCTTACAGCAGTCTCAGCTTTCCTCTCTCTAAGTAATGGGTAAATTATACAATTTTGTATTTCATTTTTTCATTGTTATTTTTCATTCTGCAGGACAAGTTTAGGTTCACATTTTGGAACATAATAAGGAGAGACAAAGGAAACTATTTATACAGGTGAATATGTCTTTTAAAAAGAGAATTGGTTTTACAATAAATAGATTAGAATTACTGTCAAAATTGGTTTTGTTCATCTTGTCACAATAACTTGAAATTTAACATAAGGCTTATTTCACAGCTGATATCTCTAACCCTGAAACATTTTTTAAATGTTTAAAAACATTTCAAATTATATGATGAAATATGATCTACTTTTACAGATTAAAACAGTCCTGGAGAAGTGATGGTACATTTTACAGTGCCTTATATATATGTGTATATATTCATATGTATATATATAATGCCTATATGTATATAATGTATATGTAACTGTGTACATAGAGTCAGGTAAAACTAGTTACAGGTGTCACTCTCTGATATATTTTAAATAGAACTGATCTGTCTTGATAGAAAAAAATGGTTGTAGCAGCACCAAAATACAAAACCAAAATTACTTTTAAAAAATGTAAGTAAATAAAGTAGACTGGAAACAGTGTGTCTGCCAGTGGTTATGTTCCAGGCTGTGGAAGACTGGTAGACAGACTCACCATTTTAAGGGATATTCAGAGAGGAGGGAAACAGTGCTGGAAGCTTGGAGAAAGTAGAGAATATGTAAGAGCAAATTGCCTTAGCAGTTGTGTTGCCATCCTGTTCACGTTTTCCACATCCATCCCCTGTGTGGATTTTTCAGACAGTAATTTATAAAGCACTGGCATAGCCTGTCCATTTGATATTGGATGTAGAATACCCCTGGCCTGGGATGGACAGTGAGCACTCTGGGCAATGCTGAGGTTTAATAACATTTCTAGACTGTGTTAAGATACTCTGTCAATGTGCTCCTCATTAATGGAAGTAATTTCTGCCTTTGTGGGCATGGGCCAGTTTGATCAGACTACATGGCAGAAGTGCACAACATGGGTTAGGCAGGAGATTCTGCCCAACCAGGAGCTTTTCAAGGGGTTTAGTTGCATTGTAGTAAAAAAGGAGTACCACAGGTAAGTCTTTTATTTTAAAAAATATCCCCTTTCTGAAATAAAATTCTTTTATGAACATTAGTAATTCAAAACCTTTCTTTCAGCAGACTTGGTGAAGTATCTGCCATGTAAAAGCCATAAAGGTTGTGTACTGCCTTCTAAGGTTTGTTTCACACCTTTTAACTTCCAGCCTCCACATGGGGCTTGGACTATCCATCTATCTCTTCAATATGGGGTAAGAGCAGGACTTTCAAGGATTTATTTGAGCATTGTCTGTGTGTGTGTGAAACCCTCCCACTGAGTTCAGTGGTAACTGAAAGAAATAATGGGAAGGATATGTGTGGTTAGCCAGAGAAATGGCAATGCCTGGAACTCTCTAAGGGAAAAGTTGCCTTCCATACAAGTGAAGAATTGTCCTTAGTTAGCACTGTTGTTTTGGAACTAAAGCATGCTCGTGGTTTTGGCTTCAATAAATCTTACCATTGCCCACAGTCAGCCATGAGGACTTGAAGTAGGGCTTTCAGCACCAAAATCACAAGATTTGATACCCCAAATAACCCCCTAAGCCGAGAATTCCTGTTTTCAGAATAACAATAATATTGAGCTCATGAGTGCCATGCCTAGCTCACACTGAAATCTTACTTCCCCTGAAATCAGTGGTAGTTTTTCCTTTAATAATGCCTCATTATACTTTACATGCCATTAGGAGTGGCACCCACAGGAATTTGCTCTCTGCTGTAGTTCACTGACATTAGGACTTCAACTCGTTGACTTGGAGCAAATCAAATGCTTGCAATCTTTTTTTTTTTTTTTTTTCTCACAACAGAACAAAGGGAAAAGTGAAATTTCATAAATACATCCATTCTGGGGTCAGCTCTGTTTTTAATGGAACTTCTGTCCCTGCTCCACAGAACAGAGATGGTCTTCATGGAGGGATTTTTGAGTGGCAGGCAGCAAGGAGGAATTTGGGATTAGTGGTGGAGCAGCAGTGTGGGCTTTTCTGCCTTCTGGCTTGTCCTTTCATGCAGTGTGCAGGGGACTGGCTCCTGGGCAGTCGTTTCCTCCTGCATTCACTGTTCCCATGGATATGAGGTGGATGACTCCTGGTGTGCCAGTTGCACACTCATATATCTTGAAAGCCTCTTTCAGTTACATAGGAGCAGAGCCCATGGGGATCTTTGGGTCAGAGCTGACTGTGGAAGCTCATAAAATTGCATTATATTCTGGTTCTAGCCACAGGCACAGGTGGTTTAGCAGAATACAGCTTTGCTGTCAGCTTTTTCTCTTGTACAGTCATTGGAACAGATGGTGAAAGGATTGTTGAGGGTCTTTTTTAAATACAAGCAATGCTACTTTTTCTTAGGGAAAAACTCATCTTCTAGAAACTGCAGTGTCTGGGTAAATTCAGTGAGTAACAGCATAATCCATTTTTTGCAGCCTGTATATTATAGATCCATCTGGCCTTAGGATCAGCCCTTATTGTCTCATTGACAGATACCTAAAATAACAGACTTAAAAACAGAGAAGTAAGTAGTTATAAATAGGTAGTACTTGGTTATGACTAATTTTTCGGGCACACTGTGACACAGTGGAGACAAACTGCTCTGTTGTTGGCCACAATCTCCTCCATCACAACTCACATGCTTTGCACTGCTGCTGCTGGGAGCTCCTCAGCTTCGAGCTGTGACTCACAGAGTCACTTTATACAGAGGTACCAGCCAGATGTTCTTCTCCAAACACGGGCTGCACGTGAGGCACAGGAACGGGCTTCAGGCATTCTGGCACCAGTTCCTGACTCACTGCAGATTCCTGCTGCCTCGTTTGTCTTTCTGTGCCTCTTTGCTCCATGTTGGATGGGGATGTGACTTGCTGACTCACAAATGTGTTGTGTTTGTGAGAGGCTCAGGCCCTGCTGTTCTGCAGCCAGCTCTGCAGATGAAGACAGGCAGATGCCTCCCATAGGTATCCTGGAGCAGCAGGGCATATTTGAGACACATTTAGCCTCAAATGAAAGCATCACTTAGGTCATGTACTTGAGGAGGAAGTTTTTGGATGTTTGTGATGGGTGGTTTTGACAATAATCTTGGTATTTCACGCTGGCTTTGGCAAGCTGTTTTAGTAAACAGATAAAGACATTTCTGCCTTGATCCTTCCATTGACTCCCTGCATATTTCCCTATAATCCAAAGCCTCTGCACATTACCCACACAGCACAATCCTCATTCCAAGAGACCATATGCTTCATTGCCTTAAGCAGTTCTGCTCTCCCCTGCCTGCTTCTTGGAACAGTTGTACATATATATAATAATATCCAAAATGACTGAGCAGAAATGCAGTAAAAGAAATTTGCTGTAGCTTGGGAGTGACCTCGAGAAGGGGGGACACTGTGATGTGCTGGTGAGGCACAGAACACATCAAGAGCTGAGTTCCACAGCCACTGACATGTCGTGGGCAGCTGAGGAAACCCAGGCTTTCACATCTCTTGAGGGCAATGACTGAGCTGCTGTGTTGCCATGTGAAAAAATGTTATTAAGATCTGTCTTTTTTGGTGTCTGTTTTAGTGTTATACAGAAGTACGTATCCATTTATCTACATTGTCAAATTAACAGCACATAAAGCTTGTCGAAGAAGGAATAATGTCTATTAGTGCACAAAATTATTCCTTTTCTAGGATGGTCTTTCACTCAAGGAGCAGGAATAAGATGGAAATTATTAATTCCTGAGATTTTAACACAGGAAAGCACATCCTGATTTAGGGAATAGGAAAAAATAGGTGTGTCCATGTGTAAACAGAAGTCACACGAGTTTGTTTATTTAACAGTAAAGGCAAAAAAAATTGTTTCCATTTAGATTGAACAACAAAATAGCTACATGTTTTAAAACATGTAAAAACCTTCATATGAATCGATATCATAGAAATTTATTGTATTTCTCCCTCATTTTAACAGAATTTTTAATATGGTTCTAGGGATATTTATACAGCTTCTGTTTATGTATCTCTGAAGCCCTGGATGCTGCAGGACTGCATTTCAGCACTGTGACACAAATGAAGGAAAGAGTCTTTTTTGGGCATAAGGGACTTGGGGTGTGCTCTCTGCTTTTGGTTCAGTTCTATATGTATAAGAATACATATACACTCTGCAACTATTATTAGCAGTCCCCTGCATGGGTTGGGAAAGCAGTGCTCTCCTTAGCCTGGGTTGACATGACTTGATTTTTGAAGCTGAGTTCCTTGGATGCTCCATGACTGCCTAATCCTAGGCTTAAGGATAAATTAATCACTTCAATCCTACAACTAGTGACTTGAATAACTTACACTAATGTGGTGCTCAGACTGGCTCAGTGCAGCAGGCTGATTTTCACCTGAGGGTCTTTAACATTTCCATAGGAAATGCATGAATATATTAATGGAAATTTGATGGAATAAGTTCAGTAACATAATTTGGAAGAGAGGAAGAGCCACAATGCCATTTCGTCTGATCTATACCTATAGCAATTTCCAAGTTGTTACAAACACACATACATAAATATACACATACATTTGCATATATATTTATGGGCCCAGATAATTATAAAACCAACCACAGCCTTTCAATTGTGTGTGCTGTTATTCATCAGCAGCAATAGTTTTTGGCAGGGATATAATTTCAAATCTTCTGCTGAGGATGCCTGCCAAGACATTGTTGGACAGAGATAGGATGAGGAAAGTTATTTATAAATGGGGATAATTAGGTCCTGTGCTTATTAGTGTTGAGGATGAGACAGAAAGACGGCATGTGTAGTAATGAGTGTTGTAATATGAGAAGATGCTCTCCATGATTTTCCAGTTGTTGAGAGAAAAAAATTTTTAAAAACCCTCTCAGGTGAAATAACATCATTGTGTGCTCCTCCCAGCTATGAGACTCAGACTGGGAGTTTGTGTACTATGCTGTAGGAGAGGTCTCAGACTAGAGGAAGCTTGGAATACTTCCACAGGATCCAGGTGCTGACTGTCATAACTGAAATGAGATTCTGTTTCCTCCATTCTGGACTTTGCAGCTTGTGTTCAGGCAAAAACAAACCCTGATCATACCTAGGAACTGCATTAACTCCTTTTATGTGTAAGCAGTGCTCACAACCACGCCGTCAGGAGAGAGCACTGTGCTGCCTGGTGCTCTGCTCATCACCTCTGTCAGCAGAGGCAAGGCTATTTCTGTGTTCCAGCAGTCATGCAGATGGATGTTACATCCCTTTTTTTCTTCAAGAGATACCGTCACTGGGACAAATTCACCTTTCCATTGGTGTTCTCCCTAGAGGTAGAAATGCAGTGAGCGCAGTGTGGAATTCCTCCCTGCAGGGTCTGTGCTCACACAGACTGCACAGCACCCAGGACAATGCTCTCAGCCAGTTACTACAGAAGAGTGGTCACACGGTGACTCAGGAGAACAGCCATTAATATTAAAGATTTCTTAGCTCCTGGCTTTGTACCAAGCTTACTAGATAGTGTGACTAATGTGTAGGAGACACTTAAGCACACATCTGTGTTAAAAGAATTGAATATCCCATTAATTTTTCTTACTTCTAAGCTATTTGGACTGGTCTCACAATGCTTGGGATTTTTATGGCCTGAAGCTCCTGCAGTCTCAAGTAAATGGTTGCTTTGGGGGTTTCTGAGTTTTTCATTAGAGGTGAGGGGAAGAAATAGTCTTCAGCATTGCAGAGAGAAGCTTGAAATACAAATATGGAGTCTCTCCAAAGGTCATTATTTCCCTGCACAGTGTGGGGTTTTTTAAACTCTGGCACAATACTGACAGGGTCCAGTGCCTTCGGAAAGATTATTCATGTATTTAAAGGTGGGTGCAGTGTAACAAGTGCCTGGCTCTGCCTGGGCCTTGGTCTCTCTGAAGGGGGAGTGTTGGGAGAGCTGGTCTGGCTAAATCACTGCCACAGCTGCTATTTGTGCCCTGTGGCCAGCAGAGAATGTCACCTGTGTGGCTGAGTATCTCCCAGGCTCTCCAGACCTGGAGCTAGCATCACTTCCCCCAAAACTATTTCATCCCAGGGTTTTGCCGACACATCCTCAATGCAGCCTGTATGTGAAAACACTGCATTTAAATGCTGTTGCCAAAAAAAGAATCAGCAGGATTTAGACAGCCTGTGCCAAGCTCATCCCTAGGGTGACTTTTTTGAAGTAAAGTAGGGAATATCTAAAACGGCTCCTGGCAGAGAGATAGGAAAGAATATTTGAGGGAGCTAGAATTTTGCCTTTGTATTTCTTGTAAAGCATTAAAGGGATCCTTAGAACTAGAAATCTCTTAAAGTGTGTAATTACGTACGTCACGGTGTTTCAGATGGTTCTGCAGGCAGAGCACTCTCTTTCCTGCTAAGGGAATTTTGCAGAACAGTTTTTGTTTTTTTTTTTGTGGTTTGCAAGGGCACCTAAAAGCAGTGCTGGGTTTACAGTCTGCAGTGCCTAAATATTAAATGCTCAGTAGTGACAGTTACTATCAAACACAATAGAAGCAAACACTGTCAAGACCACAACAACTATTTATTTTTCTTTCTAAAACAGAGAAATAAAACGGTGCAAAGGGAGATCAGTTCAACTTTGTAAAAGCAGCATGTGCTATTGCAAAAGCAAATTCTCACTTGCTAATCAGGATTAGAAGAAATGCCTGAGTTGTTTCATTGTTGGGAGCTATCAGCAGCACCTGTGCTTCATTAGCAAAATCAAAGTTTACTGTTATCTAAGAGAAAAACGTTGGGGGGGCAGGTGGTCCTTGAGGCAATAATATCAAATCCCCTTTTGTTTCCTGGAGAATGATTACAGTGAAATACTTTGCTTATGTTTCCATTCTTTAGACCATCTGTTTCAAATTAAACCCTTCTGGCAGGATACATCATCATTTATTAGAGCGTTACATTAGATAATGCAGTGTTAGTACGGCTGTTATAAACCCTTAGCTTCATGAGTGTGACTTCAGGGACAGAACTGAGGTGTTTACTTAATGAAAGGGCCAGAGACTGTTAATAAAATTGGGTTTCCAGTTCAGAAATTACTTTTTTTATAGGTCTTTACAATTACGTTTCTGGTGTGTCTTGATCTGCAACTCTGAACGCGTTTGGTAGAAAATTTCTGACTTCAGATGACTGAAAGCAAAGGTACTGAGAAGGACTTGTCAGCAACCAACTGTGAGACACTTAAGGCTGGGAACACAGTCCCTGCACATGATGGGGTGACAGCCATTTCCAGAAATCTCCAATGCCCTGTAGCATTCAAGGCACACCCCATGCGATTCTAGAGCACACAAAGATCTGGCAGGTAATACCCCACATCTGAAGGAATTTTCTACATTTTCATTCTTGTCCTCTGTAGAAACTCTTTTTTTTTTAAGCTTTCTGCCAGAGGCAAAGCTTCACATGCTGATAGACAGAAGACTGGCCTTGGTCCTAGAACTGTCCTGTCACCGCAGTCTCAACCATTTGGGGACAGTTTAAGAAGTACAAGACCTTGCAAGGAGATTTTTTTCTTTTAAATTCTCAGTCCCAGTGTACTGAAGAGGCTCACTCACTCCTTACTAAAGGAGTAGGGAAAAGGATTCAGTCCCAGGAAACAAGAGCAGTTCCTTATAGGTGTATTTCAGTTTACCAGTGATGCCCACTGTTACTAAAAAGAATTCTTTCAATTTACTTCAGTTAGAAAGATGGTGACTGTGACAGCAAAATTAAGAAATAGATTAATCATTCATGATATAAAGACTTTGTATGCTTTAGATAAGGCAAAGCCTGCTTTTAAATATGCTTATAGAGAGTGTGCCTGAGGAAGAGGACAAGTCTTTCACCTTAAATGTGCTTCTCATTTTTTTTCTGGTCAAAGGAAATCTGAAGAATCCTCTAGTAGGTGATTCACACTACCTAGATTAAATTCAAGATCTGAATCACTGCTATAATATATATATGTAGAGTTTCTTTCATACCACAATCTCCCAAAATGTTGTGCTGTATTTAACCAACACAGTATTTGTCCTGGTTCCCCTTCAGTGATGCAGTCAGACACAGTCAGGAAGCCAGCATCTGCCTCAATTTTTTTTTTTTTTTTTAACTAATCAAATCATGCTAACCAAGGTTGCTTAAAACCAGTATTCTCTCTTGCTCCATAAAAACAAAATTAAGTGAACTTAAGTAGTATCATTTTATAACTCAAAAGTTTAGTGTATCATTTAAATGTTGCAGGATCTGAAGCAGGCCAGGATGACATCAATATTTCCTTTAAGAAAGCCAGCAGTAAGTCCTCAGTGTATGTCTGAATACATGTGGTTCAAATGACATAATGTTAACTTTTTTCCTCTCTCTGTTATTCTTTCAATAATAAATTTTCACTTTTTTGGTTTTGGGTTGTTTTTTTTTTAATAGTGGGAAGGTGATACATGGTGAGTAAAAATTTTTGAGGTCATGGAAGAGGCTTTTCAAAACCACATTTTCCTTGTTTCAAATGTCCTTTTATTACTCTGTTTTGTCTAAAAAAAAACAAACCTGAAAGTTCATAAACTTTGCTTGCCAGTTGTAGGCTAGAGACCTGCCCTTGCTCTCCCTGTAGCTATTGGTAAAACATCCAAACACTGACTCATCCCTGTGCTGATCCAAGTCCCATCCAGGGATGAGTTGTTTGTATTCCTGGTGAAGTTAACCCCGAGGGCTGCTGGGCCTGCTTTAGCCACAGGGTTTTTCTGCCTGCCAGGGGAAACCATTTGTTGGGCCCCACCTGTGCTGACCTTTCTGAAACCTTCTGCTGGCTTTCTGACTTCTCTTTTCTTTGTTCTGGTCACAGCACAGTTCAGAGGCTGCCCTAACCTTGGGCATCCTCCTTGAAGGCATCTCTGCATCAAACCACAGAAATGGGATAAGCCCCTGGGAATCATCCCTGAGGACTGGACCTATGGCATCAGTAGCACAAGCATTTACTGTTTTCACTAACAGAATAATTCCATTAGTGGGCATCAGCAGGTTGTTATCCTCTTAGATGGATTTTCTGCTTACAGATGAAATACAACACAATAAAACTGGATTAAAATAGCAGCAATATAAATACATATAAAAAGAACAAAGAGCAAGAAGCTGGGTAGTTATTGATGGAACACAGGACTGTATATTCAAGCTAGTGGTAATCTTCAACAAATTATTTTTTGAGATTTTTTTATCTAATTGAATTACAATTTTTAAAAAGTGGTCAACATAATCTAATTAATAACATTTTTAGACATACTGAGGAAGATCTAAGGTAATCTCAAAAGACTTTTGAACACAAATTGTCTGAGTGTATTAGTACCTAACCCAAGCAAAAATAAACTGCAGAATGGAGCAAAGGCACAGGAGATCCCTGATGGTGAAGTGTTAGTGCAGAAGAATGACAGCCAAAATGCAGCACTGAGGCAAACAATCAATATTATCCATTTTCATTTTCTAGCATGAGATTGCCCAGATGTTCAGCAATACTTTTTTTGTGCTGGGAAAACAATTTTGACTATTGCTTAATAACAGTCTGAAACTTTTCTGGTGGTGAGCAGAGCTCAGCCCTGGTGCATTTGGTGACACTGTCATGCACTCCAGCACCTTGCCTGTGTTTATTACTGGGATTTTTGACCTCAACTGGCAGGTGCTTGGTCGAATAGCACTGAAACTTCAAATAGAACCATATGATTTTAGAATTCAGTTCAAGCTACTGAGAGATTTATCAGGAATAGTTTTACTTGTCCAATCCAGCTTCAGCCTGTCCCTGTACCCAAGTGAGCAGTGGTGTCTAGTGCAGTGTTTTCCTTCTTTTGTGAGATGCTGGAGGCCAAATGGGATTCAGGTTAGAGGGCAGGCTGGAGAGGAAGAGGTAGGACACAAGTGGGAGCATTTAATGGAGAATAAGTATTGCTAGGGATAAAAGAGAAAAGGCATTATGAGAGAAAAGATTTTGAAAGCATTTGCAGGACTTTGGGAGACTGAGACCTGGGGGAAAGGGACCGTGCTTTAGGAGGAATTGGATGTGAGGTTTTGAAACCAAACTTTTTTCTTCTGGGGTCTTGGTAAGAAAGAACATATACAGTATAAATACACACACCTGCCTATATAATAAGATAAACTGATGAAAAATAATTAACATTTTAAACCTATATAAGAAGAAACAGAAAGCTGAGTATCTTAAATACAGAGAATAAGCAGGCAAGAAGAATAAAGGAGGGTGTGCAGCAGATTTTCATCAGGGTCTGATTCACTTATGTGACCCCTGCGAGCCACTGTTGGTCTGTGAAATGCCCCAGAGCCAAAGGACCCGTGCTCCAGTCAGATGTGCCTCCTCTGCATCATATCTGTGTGAGACAGAGACACGGAGTGGTGGGCAGGGGAAAGACACTCCGCTGGGAAAACTGGAGACTGGCTTAACTTTGACAGAAAGATCATTTTCTTTTGGGCAGGCACAGCGTCCTCGTAGCCCTGGTGTCGGTGCTGCAGGAGCCAGAGCCTGTTAACTCCGGGCTCACACATCTGTGTGCTCGGCAGGGGACAGGCTCTGGTCTCAGTGGCTCTGGAGATGTCGGTGCTGCAGGAGCCTGAGCCTTAACTCCGGGCTCACACATCTGCGTGCTCGGCAGGGGACAGGCTCTGGTCTCAGTGGCTCTGGAGTCACTCACACTGGCTGAAATCTGGCAGTTGGAAACTCTCTGCCCAGCTGGCATGCCAGTGGAATAGCAGGAATAGTATTATAGAATTTGTGGTGTGGGGAATGTGCGTATGGAGTTGGAGCTTGAACAGGTGGACAGGAGTGGTAAAAATGCATAATTAAATAAGCAAAGGCTGGATAATGGAATCTGTAGAATCTCCTGGCACCCCAAGGTCCACATTCAGCAGCAGTTCTGTCACCATTTGCAAACTACTGAATCTGACAGGTAGAAACCAGTGCTGAATTTGGGATGTCAGCTCAGAAAAAGGGGGCTCTGTTCTGATTCTGTCTCCCTGAGGGCTCTGTTGTGAGGTTAAGACAGCACCACTGGCCATCTACGGGTAATTAACATTCCAGTATGAGGTAATTAACATTCCAATTCCACCGTGCCTTTCTTCTGCACAAGGCAATGTGGGCAGCTGTAACGAGCTCTGGCTTCTGAAGGGAGTCTCCATGTGAAGCAGGGAGCAGCGTCCCGGCCAGAGGCACAAGAGGTGGGACGGGAATGCCCAGCTTGGCTCTGCTGAGTCCACCGGGCTGGTAACCGCTTTTATTTCCCAAAACGCAGGTTCCTGGTTTCCAGTGCCAGGGACCCAGTGCTCCAGTATGACAGAATCACAGAATCGGTGGGGTTGGAAGGGACCTCTGGAGATCATCCAGTCCCACCTCCCAGCCAAAGCAGGGTCACCGAGAACAGGGGACACAGGAACGCATCCAGGTGCGTTTGGAATGTCTCCACAGAAGGAGACCCCGCGACCTCCCTGGGCAGCTGTCCCAGTGCTCTGCCACCCTCAACGTAAAGAAATTCTTCCTCATGTTGAGGAAACTTTTTGTGTTCCAGTTTAAGGCCTTATCCCGTCACTGGGCACCAGTGAAAAAGAGTCTTCTTCTCTTCAGACTAGACAGGCCCAGCTCCCACAGCCTGCCCTCATAAGAGATGCTCCAGACCCCTCATCAGCCTTGCGGCCTCTGCTGGACCCTCTCCAGCACTCCTGGTCTTTGTTGTACTGAGGAGCAGCTGGACACAGTGATAAGGCTCAGGGATTATAATTAAATATGACGGACTCGGCAGTGCCGGGTTAACGTACAGGTCTTTTCCACCCTGAAGGACTGATCACGGCATCAGGCGATTAAACCAGGCAGGGCTGGCGGGATTCCCTGCCGAGCCCTACACGGTGACCCGCCCGGGGTGGAAACCGGTTTGGGAGCGGCCGGGCAGGACCGGCCCCTGAGCCCGGCCTGAGGCGGGCGCAGCTCCGCGGGCACCGCGGCTGGGGGAGAGGGGCCGGGCCGGGCCCGTGAGGGTCTGTGAGGGCCGGGGGTCGGCGGGCTCCGTGCAGCCCCGTGCTCCCCGTTCGCGGAGGAATCTTGCCCCGCACTGCACTCCGTCCGGGGCGGGGCGGAGCGGGGCGGGCTCGCCGGTGAGGGGCACGCGGCCGCCCCGCCATGTCGGTCCGCCGCGCCCTGGCGCTCGCCGCCTGCGGGCTGGCGGGCGGCTCCGTCCTGCTCTCCGCCGTCGTCGTGGGCAAGCAGCCGGCCCGCAGCGGTGGCGATAGCGAGCCGCGCCCGGGGGGCTCCTCCGTGCCCTCCGCCGCGCCGCCCGGCTTGCTGCTGCTGCCGCCCACCGCCTCCTGCCCGCCGACCGCCAGCTGGATCGAGAGACCCGCCGGCAGCGGCAGCTACTGGGACAGCAACTGGGACAGGTGGGCGCGGCCGGGCTGCGGCGGCGGGGCCGCCTCCTCGCCGGGGGAGGTCGCGGCTGTGGTGAGGGGCCGGGGGGATCCGGGGGGCGGCGGGAGCTGCCCTGAACCCCTCTCCGGAGCCCCGTGGGGCAGCGGGCTCGGGGCGGGCGGGGCCCCTCGGGGATCGGGAGGTCCGGGGTCCCCGGGGGAGCAGCCCCCGGCTCGACGGGACTCGTTTCCCCGTGAAATTCCCTGTGGTGACCTGCTCAGAGCAGAATCCAGCTGAAGTTCGTGAACACCCGTGGAGCGCTGGAGCTCTGGAGGGATGTGCCAGCGCTGGGTTTTGTTCAGACAGCTCGGAGACTTACCCTGTGCAGATCCCTTTATTCTGATGCTTTCCGCCAGCGAGACTGCCAAGCCTCAGGCTCGTGATAAATGTAAGCGCTGAGCAGAAGCGTGCCTTTTTATTTATGTTCAGCCGTGCCTGGCTGTTGCTGTGTGTCTGCAGCAGGGGTTTTCAGCTCGGCAGCAGCTCCCTGTGGGTGCCCGGCGCTGTCGCTGCTGGGCGGGCGCGGGGCCTGCTGCCCGCGGAGCTGCCCCGGCTTCGATCCTTGTGAAGGCAGCTTTGAACCCGCTCACTCGTGTTCTTCAGCGTTGAAGCACATTCACACAAGGGCCGACTACATTTTTTCTGAATCTTTAATTAGAACGTGCAGATAGCTTTGGCTCATTTGGCTTCGGTCTGGTAGAATTATCTCCCAGGGGAGACTTATGTCAGGCTCCAGTTTAATCATAGTAAATCCAAACCTAAGCGCTAACAGATTTTTATTGTATAATACATCGTTTTGATTTTTCAGAGGCTACAGGATCAAATGCTCTTGTAAATACGGCTATGTACACCCCAGTGATAAAAATAATACCTTCATTAAATAAGGTTACAGCTGGTTACACAATTATACTGAGGGAGGTACTAAAGCTGCTTGTTTAACTGCAGCTCCAGGCCTTCCTGGTTCTGCTAAATGGTTGATCTTCTTCAAGGATTCTACAGTACTTTTAGACTCAAGTAATTTTTTTAAACCAATCCAGGAAATAGAGATTGTGCTTTAGGTTGCAGAGCTGTCACCGTTGCCTGAGCAAACATGACCAGATAATACCTCCTGGCAGTTCAGGATAGCCAGCCACCATTCCTCACAGTGTGCAAACAGTGGAATATATTACCCCAGATCAATTTGTTTTCTGCTGCTTGTAGTCTACCAGTTGGGGCTTAGGTTGTGCCTGCTTGAAATCTTGATTTTGATTTTTGGATATTATTGGCAGAAGCAGTTAATGTGCAAAGTAGTTAAATGGTTTATAAATACACAGAATATCTGACCACCATCTGGAATGTTTAGAAAGTCAAGTCTTGAGCAGATAACTAGATACTACAATATTCTTAAGAACCATTGGCTTTTCAAGTTGGAACAAACAAATGCAAATACCAAACTTGTTATTGGTCTGACAGCGTATCACAGTTGGAATCTTGGTCTCTGCCACTTGCAGAGGAATTGTGCAGCTCAGTTCTTGGAGAAGACAGATCTAGTTTCATTCATGTGGAATAATTAATGGCAGATATCAGATGAGTTATTCCCCTTGCTGCTTTACTAATGTGCTTGAATTGATTTTAAAGATTTTTTTGTTTTCCTATTGTATCTTGCCAGCAGTATAGTTTCCAGTGAATCAAAAGTATCCTGTAAAGTAGCAATAGAACTTCTTGTTACTGGCCTGTTGTTTAATTTTTAATGCCTTGCTGAGGAATTAACAGCTTGAGGAATGTTTAGAGCCTTATTGTCTAATGGAAATCGTGTTCAGTAAAGCAAAATGGAGGCAGGAGGGCTTTGCACAGCCAGTCTTGCTGTGAGAAACAGGTGGGGGAAACAGCAATTTTCTGTGAACAAATAACTTTGTTCCAAACCAAATAAAAATTATTTTCCATTAAAAAAAACCTATTATAAAATAAGCAAGTTTAATACTGGAAGAAATGAGGCGTGGGTTGAATAAAATACAGTCTGAGGTGGAGTGACATAGGAAAGGATTTGCATTAATGGGGTGGAGGATCAGTGCAGAGAGGGGCCCAGACTAACGTGGAAGGTTTGGGCAGGGTTGGTGCTGGAGGTGGGAGATCTGTAGCACTAAACCTGTGATAGCAGAGAGAGGGGGAGATCCCGTGTCCTCAGGAGGAGCCAGGTCAGCTGTCTGGGTGATGTGCAGAGCTCGTGTGCACTGTGACAAATGGAAGAGAGATTAAAGTGGCATGAGGGGAGAGAGTGCTGAAAAGATGAAAGGATAAATAAAACACTCCAGGCTGAAAAATAAAAAGTTTTACTGGAGAGAACTGATGTGACCTAGTTTAAAGCAGAAAATAATTCTCAGTGTGCACTGCAGAAGGATGTTGTTGGGGGGGATGCACTTTCTAGGATGTTATTGTGGGGGTGATTTTTTTAGTCATTTGATGTAAATGTGATTGATAAAGTGCAAACTTTGTAGGTGTTATCACAGGGCCTTTTAGATACAAAGCATTTTCTTTCTTTAATGGTCAGCCAACACCTTTTCCTCTTTTCCTGGTATCCTTCCTGGTTAGTTTTTCTTGTCAAAAACCCTACTGTTGCACCCTACAAGTTTTTCTGTTGCTCATTGCTTTTTTTTTCCCCAGGAATTAATTCAGGTGGCTGGCACTACATGGCATATTTACTTATGTCAAGTTACATCTTTTAACCCATTACATTACCTTCTTTTTCATGCAGGCATTTATTTTACTTTTCATACAAAGGTTTGAATCAGTTTCATTATACAAGTGGCTAAACTGTCCGTTTTTCAACTATGTCTGGAATTGCAAGACTATATATCTGTAAAATTCCCCTGCCTCTCAGTCTCCTCTATCTAAAAATGACTCTTTAAATGTGTTTGTTTAGACGTGAACCACTGGCTCTTATCAACCTCAAAAAGAAAAATGAAGAAACCGGGGAAGAGGAGCTTGCCTCTCGCTTGGATCACTGCAAAGCCAAAGCCACCAGGCACATATTCCTGATCCGTCATTCCCAGTACCATTTGGATGGCCGGGCTGATAAGGACAGAACTCTGACCCCACTGGGTAGGTGTCACTAGCAGCATCGTGCTTTGCATTTTGAGGAAATTATTTTTTACCTGATGAGTACAGTCAGTAACTCAGCACTGGGTCTTGCTGCCAAACCTTAATCTACTTCCTGTATTCTTTTGTGGCAGTAAGATGTCATAAATAAGTGTGTTTTGTTCAGTATTGATCCAAACATTAAGATGTGATTTAGAGAGTTCTAAACACGCTCAGTTGTAAAGAAACTTGTCAAAGGAAGCTCCAAATTATCTTAAGGTTGCTTTAGCAAACTACCATGGCAGCTGATGTAATTCCTAAGGGCTGTGGCTTTTAAACTTCATTGAGATGGATTTTCCTTGTGTTTCTCTTAATTTAATCTGCTGATTTATTAAAAAGAAAATGCCTCTGACTTTCAGCTGGAGTGTTTATAATTAAATGCATTGCACTTTTGCTGCTGTCACTGTTTCTGGGAGTATACTGCTAATCACTTAAATGAAATGAGGATAACCTTTGTCTGTGTTAATCTTAATTCACTGATCCTGTGACTAGGTCTCAGATTCTAATTAGTATTACTTTTAATAATGTACTTGAAAAGCAGTGAACACTTCCTTGATTATATATTTGCCAACATATATGTTTTCAGAGGGGGAAGAATTACTACTGTGGACTTTTTTCCCACCCACATCTCAGTTACTGGTGTGCAAACAGGAGTGAAATGCTAATTGCAGGCCTCAAGGGCTGTCTTAAACTGGTAACAAAGCATAATGTTAATCCTGTCTCATCCTGTGCCTTAAGTAAGTGACTTAACCTGTCTGTTGTCTTTTTACCTGCCTGCCTGAAAGGTGGGCTGAACCTTCCTGAGGCTGCCCAGGTGCTGTGAACTGTGCCAAGCTGATGTTGCCTTTATGAACAACAACACACTGTCAGGCCTGAGGGGGATTGTTGCTTCCTGGGGATGGGGCTAGCAGGGATATTGAGTACTTCAGTGAAAGTTGCTGAGTAAGTTTTGGTTTTTGTTTTTTTTTTTCTACTTGAAAGAAAGAATTTTTTTCCTACTGATGCAAGTATGACTTTAAATTGTCCAACCAGTAAGCTTGGCCTGAGTAGTGGCTCTGATGAGAGTGTTTTCCAGTTGCTTTTTGAAAGGAAAAAGCCCAGCATGGATGTAGATCTTTTATGTCTGCTGGACAACTCCCTTGGTAGTTTGTGTGAGGTTCTAACGGGAGTGTCACCAATTTCTGTAATGAATGTGCTTTTTAAGGTCGAGAGCAGGCTGAACTGACTGGACACAGGCTGGCAAGTTTGGGAATAAAATTTGATCAGATTATCCACTCCTCCATGACTAGAGCAACTGAAACAACTGAAATTATAAGCAAACATCTCCCAGGTAAGAGACTTCCCTTAATTTTTAATTGTCTTCTGATCCTTAAAACTGCTTCCAGTAGAATTCTAAGCTTGTCCTTAAGGATGAGATGTTATTTAGCCATTTCCTAGCCCTGTGTGAAAGTCTGTATTTATAAAGAAACGTACAGCCGTAATTCTTGTTTCCAGTTTATCTTTAAAAGTACAAATACACTTCTTCGAAGTGTAACAGACAGGCCATTCTGTTCAGTTGGAATAATTTGTCTTGCTGATGGCAAAACAGTTTTCTTGGAGAGATTCACATCCCTTGACAGAAGTGTGTTGACTAAAATGGACTTTAGTTGGAGAGTAAGCCTTCCTCAAAGAAAGACTGTGAAAATGTATTGAATGTAGAGTTGTGGGGCTGTTTGTAATGGGACATGAACAACTTGTTTCTGAATGTGTATCTAATATTTCAGGAGTCAAAAAAATCAGTACTGATCTGCTGAGAGAGGGAGCACCTATAGAACCAGACCCACCAGTCTCCCACTGGAAACCAGAAGCTGTGGTAAGTTTTTCTTTTAAGTTTTTTTTTTTTTTTTTTTTTAAATTTATGTTTTGGGGTTTTTTTCAGTATACTCTGTATGGACAGTAGCAATAACTTGCAGTGTCTGAGCTGGTGTTTGCTATCAGAGCCCTTAGATAATTGCATTCTTTCCTCCTCCTCAGTAAGTGTGCAGAACAGTTAAAATAACCTGCAGTCCTTGAGCATTAGCTGAGCCCAGGTGTGCACCCAGGAGCTCCTGAGGAGATGAGGCCCCCGGGCATGCAGGCAGTGCTGCTCTGAGCTGTGTGTAACTGTGACCTCGTGCCCTCAGCAGTATTACGAAGATGGAGCTCGGATTGAGGCTGCTTTTCGAAACTTCATTCATAGAGCTGATGCCAAGCAGGAGGAGGACAGCTACGAGATCTTCGTGTGCCACGCCAACGTCATCCGCTACATCGTCTGCAGGTACGGGCCGGCTGCCCGGCCCACCTGGGGCTGCTCCAGGGAGGGCTCACTCAAACAGGGCTGCCTTGGGCCACCACTGAGGGAGGACATGTGTTGATTTCACTTCTTGTAAGTGGCTGGAGATCAGTGCCCGCATTGTGAGCAGCTGCTTCTGCAACTTTATCAAGGTACATTTGATAATTAGAACACTTTCATTCTAATTCTAAAGCAAAAATGGCTAAGTCAGGGAAACTTAAACCTTTTTGGACATCTGGACAGTTACTGTAATTACTATGTACTTCTGCTTCCATAAACCTGAGGGTAGTGCCTGTTAGATTACAAATAGATGCATTACTGGGTGCATATCTTTGAGGTGAGATGAATTTGAGCTTACATAATTAAAAATTGATTCTGTTTTGGGAATTCTTTACTGATGGATATTTTTTGAGTTATGTTGAAGTTGCATTAGTGTGTTTTTGCAGTACCATCCAGTATTGGATTAAGAGTGGATCTTTCTGGTAACATCAAGGCTGTTCATAAAGGAGAAAACAGTTCTGGATCTTTGCCTGTCTCTGTATTCAGTCAGCAGAGTCTATTTTATTCCTCTTCCCCATCAGCAAAGCACTGTCTGTAAGATAATTTATCGTGAGCAGGACAGATGTGATTAAACTTTAATCTGATCAATACCTGCAACAGTTTCAGTTAGCTTTATTTAGCTGAGCTAGGTAAATGCTGGCCTGTCTGCTCTGTGGGCTGCTTTAGAGCTTTTCAAAATTGCTATACTTGAAATTATTGATCAGGTAAACAGGCTGTTCTTTCCTGTGCTAAAAAATACCATGTTGTTCCTGCCAAGGCTTTATCTGAAATACTTACATACCTTTTCTCTTTGCTGTTGCCTTCTTCTTCATTTTAATGTCTCTTCTATGCCTTCAATTCCAGACAATCTGATAGTACAATTAAACACAATCCATGTAACATTTCCTTCAAATCTAGCTTGGCTGTAGCTGGTATTTAATTTTTTGGGCTTTCTACAAGACTGTCATAAGTGCCAAAACCAAGTTATTCCTCAGTATCAGAGGCAAAAGCTGTTTAAGGCAACATGGTATTTTTTCCAGCTGTTCAATACAATTGATGGAGCTGCTGAGGCTGTTGAGTTAGGAAATTCAGAATGGCTGCAGACCAGCTGTGATGCTGTTTCTGTGGAAGGCACAAGGTACTTGTCCTTGTCCTACCTGGGGAATGATGTAGCCAATGGAAAGTAGTTCCAGTGAATTTCTTCCCTAGTGCAGGCCACTGGAAGGAATCCTGTGTGGCTGCCTTTGCTGTGGGGGTGTGGCTGAAATGGGAGTGTGACAGCCACTGCCACATCCAGGTCCTCTGTGCTCAGGCAGCCCTTGGGTGCTGAGCCAGCTCTGCCTGTCCCACCTGCGCAGGTGTTGTGGTGCTGCAGCCTCGCTGGGCTGTGCCAGGGCTGCTCAGAGCACTCCTGGCAGCCTCACTGCTGGAGCTGCTGCCTTCTGTCCACTTGCACTAATCCTGTCAGCAGTAATCACACCCATCTGCTGGACTCTGCTTAACCAAGGGCACTCTTGGCTCTGGTCCAGCTACCAAAGCTGTGGTTTTATAGCGTTTCCACAAGAAAAGGCTTTTTTCCAAGGCTGACTGGGGGCATTGGTGTGCCAGCTGCACAATGCCCACCCATTTTGAGTTTCCCCCTCCTTCTCCCCCTTATCTGGGACAGAAGGTGGTGCTGTGAGGGCTTGTTAATCTAACTGTTCATTAATTAATACGTGTGTTTTTGTCACCAGAGCACTGCAGTTCCCCCCAGAAGGTTGGCTGCGACTGTCTCTCAACAACGGCAGCATCACTCACTTGGTGATACGTCCCAACGGCAGAGTGGCCCTTCGAACACTGGGTGACACAGGTTTCATGCCTCCAGACAAAATCACACGCACCTGAGTGAGCCAAATGGATGGATGCTGTCCAGGAGCTGCCTCTAGTGTCTTTGCACTAGCACGTTCTGCTACAGTACCACTAGATTTTTATTATTTGGGGTGTGATACTGTCTTCAAATGTCCTTTAGCCCCATTCCTCCTTCATATTCATGTCTGCCTTTCAGTCCAGAAAAGAAGAAACCTTTGTAAGCCTGAACATGTCCAGTCCTTAAGTATTTCCCAAAACTCAAAGCTGAGCTGTGGAATACAGGTTGAATGTCTGCTCAGCAGTTGCAAGAGCACTGACTTTTCCCATACCCCGCTGTGAATGTCTCTAACCAAAGCTTGCTCCTGTGGGTATTTTTCTTGTGCAGGAAAGCGATTGGTGTGGGAACAGCCTTGTATCACACTGCAGCTAAAACAAAAGGTGAGCCAGCTTCTTTCAGCTCCTGCAGAAGTGACAAACAGGGAATTCTGCTGTCCAAAGGACAAAGGGATAAAGCTTCAGTTTTTGTAAGCTGTTGAGTGTGTACGTTGATGTTGTGTCATTGTTCCCCTCTGCCCCCAAAAAGCCCGTGTAAACTGTGCCTGGAGGTTATGAGCATAAAGGAAAGAGGGTAAAAAAACCATTTGCCTCAGAGCTGTGGTGCTAGAACTAACTGCTGCTTATATTAAGTGTTCCACCATCCTCAGGATGTCCTTTAAGATGTTCTTAAGAATATTTTTCTGTCTTGTAAAGCCTTTAACCAAAACGTGGTCTGGAGAAGGCTGCAGGGATGAGACTGTAGCAGTAAGATGGGAGGAAAGGAAAGCAGCAATCTTCTCCAAGTGCTTTCAGTTCCTGACATATTTTTGAGTGCTCTTTCCCATTGATTTGTATTTGTTGATACCTTACTTTCAGAGTAGAGCAATACCACCAGTGGGTTCAGGGTAGTGATGCTGCAGGTCAGAGGTGCTGCAGCCCTGGAGCAAACTGCTGTTGCCAGGATGGTGAGCATGTGGCCATGGGCCAGCTTGTCTAGGGTGAGTGTGTAGGACAGCGTTGGGCAGAATACAGCTTCATACAGCTCTGATGCTGCTGGGCTTGTGGGAGGGCTCAGAAGCATTCTGAAGCTTGCTGGCTACCCTGAGCCAATGTAGAAACTTGACTCAGTTTATAGTAAGACAGCAGACATAACTAACTTGTTTGGCAGATTCTCTGATCAATAAGGATGTTGGTGAGATGCTGAACTTACTCCTGTCAGAGCTGTATGAAGCATAATCAGGGCACACAGCCTGTGGAGAAGAGGATTTAAGGGCTTGATACTGAACTGCTGCCACATCAGGATAAGTTCAAGGAACAGGGACTGGTAGGGAACAAACTGATTATTGTGTAGTGTAAGGTGTGGGGGGCAAGAGGAAACTATCATGACGTATCTCTCATTGATGCAATGAGAGTAATTTATCATTTTTTGTCTATTAACTTTTTAAAAGTTTTGAATAAAATACTTGGTCTGCCTTTCTTTCCTGTCTCTTCAGCTGAATGGCTGCATGAGCAGCTGGAGCAAGTGTGGCTGGAGCTCTGCAGGGACTGCCAGTGCAGGACCTGGTGTCACTGCAGTGTCAGCTGGTGTCCCACACTGCTCAGGGCAACAGCTCTTTCACAACCACCTGAAGTGTAAACTGGAGGTGGGAGCCAGAGCAGTTACTTGTCATCAGCCACAGAGCTGGCCAAGAGAGGAACTGCTGTAGCCTAAGCACAGCCATTTGCGGGACTGTGTCACCACCACGAGGAATCTAAGATGAAAATTCTGTGATTTTTAGTGTTGTGTGTGTGCACATGGACCCTCTCACACACAGCCCCTTCTACATCCCCTGTGTCAGTGAAGGAGCTCATGGTGGGCAACCAGAGGACACAACACCTCTTAGCACAGGTACAGAAATTAACAATAGTTTTGGTGACACTCAAGGTGGGGGTGGAAAGTGTGAAATTTAAAATTATGTCTTTTTTACCACTGTCTGAGTTCTTGTCTCTTCAACACTGTCTTAAGTCTTGGTGGTGTAGTCCATTGTCACTGTGCACACGCACAAAAGCTGCAGCTATTGTACAAGCAAGGCCTGGACAAGCCAGGGGGTTGCCCTGTCATGCCCAGCTCCTTCTCCCCACATCCCATATTGAACACAGGGTGACACTTTCAGCTATTCATTTGATTTTAATAGAAAGTGGGGTACTTCTGTATTTTTAACATGACACTTTGCTAATTAAAAAACAACCAACAAAAAACACAGCTATTTTGCACCTTTAAAAGTGAACTTTTGGCCAAGAAAACACAATTCAAGCACTATCACTCTGATTTAAAGTGTCTCCACAGGCTCAGTGTTGAAGGGCTTTCTTCACAAAATCACAGATTATCAAATTGCTGCATAAATTGCTATTTCTCTCATAGCTGAAGTAACACATTGTTAGAAAAATGACCTCTTAAGTGAAGTACAGCTGGACTAATGCACATTATATAACACAGTTAAAAAAATACTCTCCTGACTGAACCAAAACAACATTACAAAGTGAAAGGCAAGGGTGTGGTGGGTGTGTGGGTGGGTGTGGGTGGTGCCTGGCTACATGTACATACCAGTAACATTTAAATATTAAAAAAATAAAGCAAAGCATAATAAAAGTAAAAAGGACAATGAACAAGAATGTTAGTCAGTCTCCTGGCTCAGTAACAAACTCTTAGCAAAAGGGGCAACGCTGCTGTACCACAGCTCTGAAGGACCAGGGTGGAGAACAGCAGCTGCCCCCACAGCAACTTACCCCAGCAGCTTGGCTCTAACATGGTCTTAGGCAATTACAGCAGCTGATCAATTTCTCCAGAATGATAAAGACATAACTTACATTAAATTATTGAAAAACCCTACCACCCAGCAAAAAACCAATCTCAAAACCTTTGGAGTAAAATTGTATGTATGTGAGTAAAATTGTATGTATGTGGGATCTTAAAATATTTTGAGACCATGGAGCCTGCTACATAAAAATAGAAAATGTAAAAAAAAACCAAAAAACCCTTATGAAAAGAGTCAGTTAATATACTTAGTAACAGAAGGTTATGTTTTTGGTTCTGGGTTTTTTTAAACATGTTTCCTAAAGTATGACACCCCCCAGGCCCCTGGTACTTGTCTGGAATATGACTGAATGAGAGGAATTTATGAAAAGTAGCTCTTCCTAATGTCCAGCTCCATGGAACTAAGTTTGATTTTAAGAAAAGAGCAAAATAAGCCTTTTTTAAAGAATAATTTCTAAAAGAGGAGTCTCTCCCCCCGTGGAGAGCTATCGCACCAAATAATCCAACTTAGAGACATTAAAAGACATCCTGTTCAGAAAGCCCAGAGGAAAACTGTATTTTATCTGCCCATAGTAAGTGGATGCCACTTTTTTTTTAAAAACTTCTAAAAGAACAAAAAATTTAATTAAAAAAATATATTACAAAAGGCACTACTGAGCTTGCAAAAAGCATTAAGTGCAGTGTTTAGGTTTGTACCAATCTCGAAGCTGTGAGGGTGCACAGTTTGTGTAGAACAGTCACTGCCTGGGAGCAGCCCGGGTTCGGGAATGGCCCCGGGGGGGTGGGAGCCTGGGGGAGGCCGGGCCGGCCCCTCCTGCCCCCCAGCCGGCTTTGTCAGCTCGGAGCCCTTCTCCTCCAGCCCTGCCAGGTGGCTCCGAGCTCTCCCTGACTGCGTGGCACCAGCCCAGCCCAATCCCTCCCTTCTCACCAGCACAGCCCTGCAGAACTTCATTTTCTGATCAGATTTAGCTTCTAACAGTAGACAGGTCTTTTTTCTTTTTTCTTTCTTTTTTTTTTTAACCTAGAGAGCTGATTCTGGAAGCCTTTCATGCAACATTACAAGCACTAGGCTTGATACGGAAAACTCTCTGGAGTTTTGAAAAGCTTTCTTATTCTCAGCATCACGCTGTCACAACAAGTCATTCTTACAGAAGGCTGCAGAATAAAATTATTGACTGCTGTAACAAAAACTCATTACCACATCAACACTAGAGACACAGTAAAAGCTCAGATTTCATAAAAATATTTTGTCCTTAGTCCTCTTTCTTTGCAGCTGGGAAATATCCACCTCCTGGGCCACTGGCTACCATGCTAATATATTACAAACCAGACCATTAAGATAAGGTATCTTGCTGGTAAATTTGCTGAGATTATTGCTGATGTGCTTTTGTGTAGTAACTATTCAAATCTGCTAGTGTTAATAGCTTCTCTGGGGAAAAAAATAACCAGCTAATTTTTAATGTTTTCTTTTCCTTAAATCTTCCCACTACCACTAAAGGAATCCCAACAGTTTCTACAGTGCCCTGTTTCTAAAGCACTCAGTAGATCTCAGTGTCTGTAACAGCCTCAGAACAAGCAGAGACTCGAGGGTCTCTGTGCAAATCTGTGCACACACACATGGACAGACAGGTGAGGGTGGGTGTGGGTATCAACTGCCCAGCCCAGCTGGCTGGAAACACTCTCTGCTTCTGCACAGGGCTTCACATCCCTGCTCCACACTGCAAAGTTGTCCTTGCATTCCCAGGCATGTTTTAGGCTTTTCCCCTGCAAGCAGGAGAGCGTTTCACTTTTCTGCCATCAATCTCCTCTCCCACATTCTACTTGCTGATGATGCATTTCCTCAACTATCCAAGGTCAAGAAAGGCAGTTGAGGGCTGTGTGTTCATTACAATGAGGTTAAGTAGTGATAGCAATTACCACCATTGCTAAGGACAGTTCAGCCCACTGTGGTACTGGCAACAAGGGTTAATTCAGCTACTGGACAACTGCACTGTCACAAACTTCTTGCTTATCACCAGTAACAATCTACCTCGTATGTGGCATTAAGACATATATTCCATTGTTTAAACATACAGTTGTCCTCAATTGAGGAAAAATAAATAGCTGAGTACAAACCTCATGTCACCTTAGTAACATTGTAGTTTTTCCTCCACTAACAATGAGAACAGAACTGAAGTCCCAGGATGAGGAGCTGCATTCTAGTGGGCAGGAGGCTCTGCAAAGTAGCGCAGGACGCAGGCGGGGCTGTAGCGCCCAGGGCTGCCGGGCTCCGGGGGGAAGGAGGCAGCTCCGCCCTGCTTCCCAGGACTGCCCGCTATGGGACTGTTTCTTCCTGAACTAGGATACGCTGAAGCGTTTGGAAAGCCAGCAGCCACGGATTGGGACTGGAATCTTGCCTTCAGCGCTGGACTTGGCCAACTGAAAGAAACCAGAAGTCATTGCACACGTTTTAGAGGAAACTGCAACAATGAGAAGAGCTGAGACTCAATCTCAGAAGCAAAGCACCAGCTGAGAAAAGTCCTGTCTGGTAAGAGACAGGTCTGGAAGAAGAGAAGGAACAGGAAGAGCACAAAATATTCTATATAGATGTGCTGCCCAAATCAGTAAGATATAATTTCTTTCAAAATGGCCACGATGACACACACCATCCTTCACATGAACAATTCTTTTCGACTGGGGTAATAAAGGGTAAAAATAAAAACACTAATAATGAATTCACCTTAATATCCCTCAGCACAATCTAAGTACCACAAGGCAACAAACACAACATTCCTGCACTGCATCAACAACAGGGATGAATTACAAACCAACAGCACAACTATCGCTGAGTCCATTGAAGGATATCAAATCAGCAAAGTGAGACACTGGCCAAGTGGAAAACAGTCAGGTCTGATTTGTCTGTGGGGACGTGCTCAAGTTACTTGGAACAGCAGTAGAATGGAAAGAACATGACTGCAGCACCAGGAAACTCCTTATCAATAGACATCAGTCAAAAAAGGCTTTGTGATTAGCTTCAGAACACAGATTAATTCTGCTGAATTTAAAATAGGGGTTTGGGGGCAACAAGGCCTGAAATTCTGCTGTTCAAGCTGACCCGCTAAAAATGCACTTCAGCTCCTGTGACTGAGTTTGCAGTCTTTGCCTGTCAGATACCTTTGCCTGTCAGATGAGGAGTAGGCTTGCACTGCGTGTTTCCATTTGTAAATCATTGGGAATTTCTGGGGATCAATCTCTGCTCCTTCTAGAGCTGCTAAGACATCAACATCCAGCTTTGAGGGCTGCTCCCTAGAATGGAAACAGAACTAGATGAAAAGAGAACCATGTATTTGTTCAGGCAATGAAACACCCCAATTCCAAAACACTTGGTTTTATATCAGCAAAGAGATTGTCTGTGCAAGTAAGAGTTAAAAAAGGCAATTCTTACCCAAGAAGGAATAACTTTGAATTGTCATTTGTGGATGAAGTCTTTAAAAGAAACTTCTGGGAAGAAAGTTCTTGACGTTGTTGTGGCTCCTTAGTCTGAATTCCAGATTCTCTGGGCACTCTTTCCTTTTCTAATGGTATTTTGTGGTCTGTCCTTAACCTGGTCTCTCCATGTTTTCCTGTAACACTTGGCTCAGAAGAACTTGCCAGTGACACTGCAGAGCAGGTCTTGTCCAGAATTCCCTCATTCTCAGTTTTTGCAGTGACTTTATGAGATACTCCTGCAACCTCTTGTTCTTGGAATGACAGGCTTTCAAATTCTGACATCAGATTGGAAACAGGTGACACGAGGCATTCTGAGCCATCATGCAGCTGCTTTCTGTCACTGATGATCCTTTTACTGGACACAGGACTGCAAAAGCCATTTTTGCTGGCAGCAGCCCCCTTCTCATAGTGCCGAGGGTGAGCTGAGGTCTCTATGATGTTTCCTGCACACTCCATGGACAGGATATCACACTCAGCATCTCCAATGGCATCAATGCTGGGCTCCTTGGACACCAGAGAGGGGCTGATATTTCGTGCTGCATTTTGTCTGTTTTTGATTTCTTCTAAGCTCATGTCATCATCATCCTCATCCAAAAATGCTCCAACAGAAATGGAATTGCAGGACTTTTTGCTTTTGCCTGTAAACAATTTTAACAATTCTTAACACATAAGAAGACTTTAAACACAATGTCAACTACATAAGGCTAGGAAAAAATGCACAATCTTTATGCCTTACTCTATTTCCTGAAGACCTCTCTGACTTTATGTAACAGCATGAACTAACCTGACTAAAGCTACCAAAGCAAAATACACACATGGCAATCAGTGGTCTATGGTATAAAAGTTTTCCTGGGTTTTGCTTCTTGTGTCTTTTCACACTCACAGTTGTAAATAATTATCCTTTTATTTGTAAAATGTTATTCATTCCATATCCGTGGATTACAAAATTCTATACTCTAAGATGAATGCCCAAATGCTCTGAGTGAAAACATACTGAAGATAGAGGTTTTCTTACAGGGATTTCATTTGGGGGCTACACTCAAATAAGCTACTTCACATGAAAGATAAAGACTGCACTTCTACATTCACAGTTGGCTCTTTTTTTGATGCTGTACTCAGACTCTCTGGCTAACAGATGAATAACAGCAACCACAACAGGTGAATACTGCTTCCCCCCTGGGCACCAAGCTTTTTCTGTCCCTCTTCTCCCCAGGTACAACCCATTGTTTGCAGCATTTGCCCTTTTCTTACCAGAGGGATGTGGAGTTTTATATCTATTGCAGGTTTCATTTTCCCCTGTTTCTGGCTGAGCCTTTTCGCTCATTTCACGATGACTCAGGTACTCTTCTAATTTTCTCAGCCCCTCCTGGGAAGACAGATCAACAAAACAGCCCAGAAATTCCCAGTATTCAACCCACGGGAACCCCAGTTCATGAGCTAACTCCCTGCAATAAATAAAATAAAACGAATCATTTGTGAAGACATAAATATTAGTTTGACAACAACTTTTCTGATCACATTTTAACAGCTACAAACAGGAGCAAAAACGAGCAACCAGGCAACACAATCCCACCACAACCAACAGTCTGCAAAAGCACAGACACATCCTTAGCAATCATAGTATCACCTCATTTGTTCTAGAGCATTTTTCACATTTCATCTACTATTTTTACAGTTGGCAGCATAAACATTGCTATCTTTAAGCTGACTGTATCCAGACATCAGACAGAGAAGAATCCCCACTGATACTGCATGCACCAGCTTTTTCTATTTGGGAATGGAGAGGGAGGAGGAAGTGAGGGATCATTTTAAAGAATGAAATGCAGTCAGCTTTTAACAAAGTGTTTTTTTCCATATGTTGCTGATAGTGGGTATTTTAGCTGCAAGGACATACACACACATAGAGCTTTTATAAAACAGCAAATTTGTATTAGGATCTTTTCATTCTGCTCTCTTTTAACAATCCCTCACTTTCACAGAACAAACAGGCTATGCATAATTTTAGATGTGACAAATAAGGCAAGTAAATGTCTGTGAAAAGCATTCCATACATACCATCAATAACAGCTAAAATACCTTTATTGTCAAAGCTAAGAAAGCCAGGTCTCACATTTTAACTATCTTATTTACACAAAAATACAGTAAAAATCCAACTGCAAAATATTTCATTAAATATTTCTGCAGTAGTTTTTGCCCCAAGATATTGTGCAGTGAGTAATAACTGTACTCTCAGCACAGTCTTTTGCTTTTACATGCTCTATTATTAAGTTTTTGTATTGACAGTCTTTTAGATACCTTCCAACTCTTTCAACACCTCTCTCCAGATCAGATTTCCTGACATTGTGAAAGAAGCCAGCTCTCTCTCGAGGTGGAGTCTTCCACAGCCTGCGAAATTCTTCAGCCTTTAAAAAACAGAAACAAATTCAAAAACTACCCCTCACAGTGTGAACTCACTCAGTGCTGGCTACACATCTACCTGCAGGCCTGGAAGATGTTCAGCTGTTTGCTGTCCACCAGTGCTGCTCAACTCCAGCTATGAAGAATCTCACACTGGAGCTGAAGTTACTCCTTTCACTACTGGTGGTTACTCTGATCTCTTAACTGCTCATGAAAGAGAAGGACCATAATGTACAATCATCTGAAAATCAACTTCACAGATACCACATCTGCCTGGTTTTCATGTGTGTGCAGCAGGAAACAGAAGTGTCTTGTGATTTTGCCATGTCATTCTATTTAATTACAAATGCTTCCTGGTCATTGTTTTCTAGGATGCAAAGGGGATATTTTTTAAAGTACAGACTTGCTACAATTATTAGAATAAATTCTTGCTGTCTATTTTGAAGTTGGAATGCCTCAGGGGAAATTTTTACAAAATCCTGCCCTTCACTTTATGTGACAAAGATCACGACGATGACTAAGAATTACATTCAGACATTAAAAATACATGTTAGCAATCAAAATTATGAACTGTTTACAATCTAGATAATATTTTTTGGAGTACAAATGGTATTTAAATTTCTGTCAGTTGAACAGAAAATTGATCAAGAACATTTAGGAGAAAAGAATGCAACCATCAGTCCTCCACTGTATTTATTCACTGTTTCTAAAGCTGTCATATTTGCAGCACGTTCACATTAAATAAATGAGTCAAATAAACACCTGTAAGTATGGAATATATTTAAGAGATATCTAAGTATTCCTTCTGAAAACTGAAGATTTTGCTTTTCCACTATATAAACAATACATTTCCAAAACCATCCCAACACCTACTACTTGGTTGTCAGTTTTTCCATCTAGAAAAATATATTGATGTTAATTCAACAAGCAGAGATTAACATCCAGTGGCAACTTCTAGAAATGAGATAAAGATACAGTCAAGGTTTTAAAAATTGATTCATAGCTGCTTTGAAAGGCTTTGCTTCAGGTTAGAAAGTTACAGCAATTATCTGTAAGAAATGAAAGGTTTGCCAGAGGTGCTCTTTGAATACATTTCAAGAGGAAAAAGAAAACCATTTTTGACTCAACTTCTACTCTTCTTATTTACACCACATTTCTGTTTTCAGCAATAAAAAATATTTTTAAGTTTCTGTGCTTCTCCATGGAGAAAGATCCATCTCCTCAGCAAAGAGAGAGCCACAACCTGTACGAGGAGCAAGCTACATCACACAAGGAACCCTGTGGGGATCTTCTTTATCCATAAAAAGAAGAAGCATAGGTACTGGAGTCACAGGGAGTTCCCTCCTCACCTTTGAGGGGCTCATGGGGCCTGCAAAAGCCCTGATGGACAGCACTGGGTCTTTGGGGCTGCCAGGGTATTTGGACCAAGCTCTCTGGGGGCCATCGTCCGTCTGGTCAGGCGACCACGGTGCCCCAATGACCGGAGCTGAGGAATTGTCTTCTGCCCTCAGGAGTGGGACATAATAGTGACCTAAAATAAATCATACAAAGTGTTCTCATTCAGTTCATGTTACATCAGCCTGCTGCTTCTTCCTGCACTACCAGTGCACCCGTACACTGAACCATCTGACTTTACTTCATTTGTAAAACTACTTGTAATTCAGACTCATTGCTTCAGTGGTTACAGATCACATTTTAGTGCAGGTTCCCTTCTCTTTCAAACACCTGCAATAATCCATGGAGCCCTTCCCTCAGGGTCTTTAACATTTTTCACAACCTCCTTCTGCAAATGCCTAAACACACACATGACAATACAGAGAAAGTTCTGTGTCAAGGAAATTATAAAATGACAGGACTCCCCAGCATGACAGATTCACCTCTTGCCCTGCAAAAGGTTTTTAGATTCTTTAGTTCAATCTTTTAGACTGAACACTGCCCCAGGCTTACTGAATCAGGGCTTTGCCTACATTGCAGAGCCATGAGGGCAACCTTGTGATCCATACATTAAGAGTTCTGACTGTCATTTAAAAGACAAAAAGTTCTCTGTCCCTGCTCAGTGTTAGAATTTCCCTTTGGTTTTCAGAGCACTGTACAGAAGCATCATTTATGAACTCAAATGCTACAGAAAGCAAACAGAAGACATCCAAGATACATCCAAAATACATGCCTGACATGGTACAAAACTCTGCATACAGACCTTTCAAGTATTCTCTTATCTTTTCTTTCAATTCGGCAGATTTGTTCTTGCTTCTTTCACAAACTACCTGTTAATATAATTGTACTTGTTAGGGCAGCATAATAACCTCACTGCACACTGCAATGTGTGTTCTTCCTGAACAATCACATTATTGGCCCCTACCCATCTCACCCAGTACTTTTAATTCATAGTAGACCAACTAAAATACATCCAACTCCATAAATTCTAAAACTTTTCCAAAAACACAATCAACATAAAATATTTTTAATGTTATACAGAATTTACTCTTTAATTATGACTCTTACAAGTCTTCTACCTATGGTAGTCAGTAATGTCTGAATATGAAAAATGCTGATCAGGATAACATTTCTGGGTTTGCTGTGGACATGGAGAGACTTACTTCTGCTGGAGTTTGATCATATTTGTTTCTTGGATTTTTTACAATGGCTGGGTGTGAGGTAAGCACGTTAACCACATCCACATTCCCAAACTTGCAAGCAAAATGCAATGGAGTATCAAACCACTGCAGTGGGAAAAAGGGAAAAATTCACATGCACTTAGAAAGATTATAAAGTCAATACCTCACATTTAATTTTGAGACTGAGGAAAGTAAATACATGTCATGACTAATTGTATCAGCTCTTAACAAATCTGTTCCCACCATAGTGCAGAATAATGATTACCAAAACCCACAGAACTCACGGACAGCTCCCCTTCTGCTCTCTTTCAGTCTCCCTTACACATCCATAACCCTTTCCAGTTATAATAACAGTAATAATAATAATAATAATAACAACAACAATAAGACAGGTAAGCCCCCAAATCTTACCATTTTATCTGGAGTGTTCAGGTAAAGGTCAACAATATACTGGATGCGTTTCTTCAACATGACATCGTTATCATCTGGGTACATCAGCCGCATAAATTCTGGATTTTCCAGAGTGTCCAGCAATAACTGGCAGATAGCAGGCTGATTCTCCTTGGCAGCAACATGCATGGCATTGTACCTACACCCTTCCTGGAAAAAAACCCCAATATTAGAATGAACCTCAATTTAAACAGCTTTCTTACACCCAGAGACGTCACTGATTTAACTGTGAAAATACTTGGGTTCCTACACTGAGTCTAATGTGGGTATTTTTGTAAAGACTTATCTTTACACCCATATTACTCTTATAATTAATGAAATTATTCTTGCACTCAGTGCCTTCATTTAAGGAAAGGATGTGGCAAAAAAGGTAAATTAAGATATTACACAATACAGGGAGGTAGGAAGTTCAGTTTGGATAAAGAGCAGGAAAATGGGTATAGACACAAAAAATTCTGCTGCTTTGCTATATGACATAAAAAATTTCAACAGCTTCACAAAGCTGGTCTGATACAAGTTGAAGTAAGATTGTCAGTGTTTGCTATATGGCACCTTATACATGATTTTGGAATTTAACAGAGGTGCTTAGGTAAGCAATGCTGTAGGAACACCTAATTACAGCCTAGGCACTACTCTGGTCCTTAAATTCAGTCTGTTTTAAAAAAGATTGCAATTACTTGGAGGAGACCAAAGAATAAGAAGACAAGCCTATCCTTGCACTACTGAACACAACTATTCCTCCCCTGAAGAACTGCACACTCAGTGTTTAGCTCTGCTGGAGCTCTTGGGGTGACTTACAGAGAAGTACCCCAGCTGCTGCAATGAACAGAGAAACACTGCACTGGGTGGAACACGGTGTCCTGGAGGAGGAGCAGGAAACATCTCTCTTTCCACTTCTGCCTTCAGGCCCCAAAAGCTACATCACTAAACCAGAACCTGGATTCTCCTGTTTTGTTGCTGGTTTTTCACCTGTACAATCGTTGGGTTGTCTCCTGACCCGATCAGGTAACGAGGGTTACTCCAAATAAGGTCTGAAAACGTTGCTGTGTCTCCTTTCTCCACAGCTTTCCGAAGCTTAGCTGTGAGATCTTGAGTCCGTGGGCTTTTGTAGCTGTTGGCTCTCTCCTTATTTGCAGTGTCGCTCTCAGGAGAGCACAAACCATCTATCAAAACACAAATCACTCCTTTCTAGATACATTCTTTCCAGTGATCACCACTTGCACGCCCAGGCCATGAAAATTACGCTTTAATCTAAACTATGTAATAATTTGGCATCTTTAATATACAGGAGTAAGGAAACTGAACTCAACAACAAGACATTTAAATACATTAGTAGTTAGTAATAGGGAGAGGAAAATGATGAATCAACTTGTAAAACTGTTTCAGACATTAATAGGGACTGGTAAACTTTGTAATTACCAGTCTGCTCCCATCCAAATTTAAAAGCAAAATTCAGCAAGAAACAACCATTTTCTGATTAATAAAATTGCTTCTGCAGTTCTGTAACTCCTAAATCACTTTAATTTAGCAACTGGGAACACTGTGAAATATGATCAGCGCTTACCATTTTATTTCTGAACTCACAAATTTACTTAAGAATTGAGTACAGTTTTAATCTACTGTGCAATTTTATCAGCGTCTTACTAAACCTGAAAATCCTGAAGTCCATGAGTAAAACTGAATCCTAACAAATATGACCACGGAATACTAAGCAAGGCATCCATGCAGACCATTACCTACATTTCACCTTTAGAAGAGTAACAATGGTACTTTACATTTAAAACATTTTCCACGTTTTTACACTTAAGTTATTTTAAACTTCAATTTATTCAGTACTTCACCTTTGAATTTTTTCTGTTATTGGTGTATTGGTAAGGCAGTTGTTCCTTCTCTCACAAAAAAAAATAAAAATCAATGCTGTCTATTGCATCTACTGAGAAGTTCCCCACTTACCTCTGTTAAACGATCCCATTTTCACTGGAGACAAACATAAAGAGGACTTGCCTGGAGATGGGAAATAATCACAAATTCCTTTAGCAAATTTCTCAGCATCCTCTCTGTTTGTAAAAGCTTTAAAACGGGAACCCTTAATCATCTTAACAGCCTGGAGAGCTTCCTTCCTATCTTCATACACATGTATTCTCTCTGCAACAAAGAACCACCAAAGTTACGTTGTCTCAATCATCTCAGATTTCAGTTCCTAGACAGATTACAGAATTCTTAAGTCTATCATTCCAGCTTTGGTCTCAGATAATTTCTCTTCCAAACATGACATAAAGGTCAAAAACCCTTTTCAATCTTGTCTCTTGGAAACTGAGTAGAAGCCTCCCACACACTCCAGGTAATGTCAGGTGATCCCTGTACAGGGCTCAGCCATTGCCATCCATCAACACCCTTTTAATGGATGGGCCACCTTCAACAAAGCATTTAATTTCCAAATGGAAAAGCAAACTCAGAGCTTATTCACCCTCCATTGCTTTTGATGCTGCCTTGTTCAGAAAGACCAACTTTGTAACTGATCCACAACTTTAAGATCTCTGCAGAGAATCTTAGATAATAAACAAATCCTTCTTCTTCTCCTTTAAATGATATTGTTCAAACAAGGATATCTTAATGTACCTTCTCTCAGTAAGAATTCTTACTACTGTCTCAGAGGAAATGATCCTGTACACTACTCCACTCCTGTCATGAGCAGAAAGGAAGATGTGAAAACTTTTAGAAGGGATCATTTAAGCTTCAACTGATGACAATATAAATAGTTTTTTGATTGTTTATTTAGAGGATTATTTTTTATTCTTGAGAGGGATTAAAGGCTCAGGATGAGTCCAAGAGCAGCAATAAGAAATCATTTTCTTCATCTGAGCTACACAGAGCAGAGGATCCTCATACGTAGGAACTGTAATGGCAAACACCTGGAATGTCTTGAACTGCTGTTTCTTTGCCTCGGAATAAATACTATTTATAGCAAGAAAGAAATACTTCAAACAATGCTTACAACACTAATGCAGTGGTGTTCAGAACATCTGCTACATAAAAGAATTCTACTCAGACATGACTAAAATGCCTATCACTGAAAATAAGGGAAGTGAGTATTTACCATTCCTGGCCAGTATGTCGTCATAAACTGGGCAAACACCATAGAATAGTGGAGGATCTCTGGATGGTGTCTGAGCAGTGATTTGTGAATCAGCACCACAGGCTGGAGCTGAACAGTTCATGTGTGTCACAGCATCTTCTTCTGGAGGGTTCAGACCCACACAGTACCCAAAGTCTACCTCCTCAGAAGCACTTCCATGGCCGTTGTGATTCACTGGGACATTTCCAGCAGCCTCCTCTGACACAGCACACCCTTCCTCCTCCAATGCTCCTTGCTGCTCCAGCAGTGCCTGAGCCAATTTTTTTTCAAAAATAAACCTTGTAGTTGCAGTAATGGGCCCACATTTCAGTCCTGCTCTCACAATCTCTTCCCTAAGCTCATCGTGGCTGAGCTTCTTTAATCGAGATAATATTGTATCCATTGTTATTCCACCTACAGGAAAGGCAAAAAATAAGAGAAAAATTGTAAAAACCAAAACTTTTCCTCTGCTACTTAAATGGGGTATTAAAGCCAAGGCAAAAAAATGCCTCTTAGCAATTTCTGGGATTTCTGAAGAGATCCTTGCAGTGCAGAGAAGACAAAATATTTTTCAATTCAATGTTTTTAAGCTACCAGACCCATAGCAAGTTTATTTCCTCCTCTCTCGACTACTTAAAAGAATATTTACAGCTTACATTTTGTTCTTGGTAGTCCTTTTTCAATTTCTTCTAGAGTGACAATTCAATCTAGAGCATTTACTCATTAAAATTTATGACAGGCTGAGAAATATTTGATTCCTGAAAGAAGGCACAATCTATCTGTGCAATGCAATACAAGGACACGAGCACCAGTCAGCCCCAAGACAAGGGGCTGCACCTCCAGCTAAAGGCACAGAACTATTTCCAGTATTTCCTTGGGATTTTCTGGCTGACAGAAGTCTAGGGGACAAGCACAATGCAGCAACCAGGGCAGGCTTTCTCTGGCTGTGATGCAAGGCTGGAAATATGTACACAGCATGTTGTTTCCCAGGCCTGTTTTGAGAGCAAACAGCCAGAAGACAAAAACAACTGATCTTTTCAGATCTCCAACAAAAAACAGAAGCTGGGAGAATTTCTCCACTTCCAAAGGAACATCCTTCTCTCTGCTATGATACAATTCCCAGGCTCACATCCCTCCATGAAATCCACACTGACAGCTTCCACATTGGTCAGCAAGCACATACTGAAACCAAGCTGATGCCAACACAAATTCCTTGCTCTGAAAAACACAGCTGAAAAATACAGGATTTGGGCAGCTCAAAAATGTAAGAAGCTTTCACATTATTTCATCAGGTAGTGCAGCCATGTACCTGCAGGCAGGCTGTGACTCCCCTGGCACACTGCTCAGGAAGGGAAGCTCCAGACAGGAATGATTCAGCTGTGCTATTCCCCCAGAGTGCCTTCACTCCTGCCCTGCACTGCCCCCTCCTCCACTGCTGAGCCACTTCATGGGGCTTGTACTGCTTTGGACAGGGTGTATGGCTGTTTTAATACTTTATTTTCAATTTTAGCTTTCATCCTCAGCTAGTGAAACTTAAGACTACTTTTCATATGTTTAAAAAAGCCAAATGCACACAGTAAGTTTTTATAGCTTTCAGCAGCCATCAATACAGCACCGCATTAAGTTTCACTGCAATCTGAGTTAGAACAAATACATTCCTAGTATTAGGAAACACTGTGAAAATGTACTTAATGGCAAACTTCAATAGTCCTTCAATTATTACAAGTCAACAGTCATGTGAGTTTGAGGGTTGTTTCCTTGGAGGGACATTTCCTTTGAGAGCTGTCTCTTTTTTATTAATGTCTTATTTTGAATGTCTGTGGTTAGAGAACAACATACCCTCAGTCTCTGAACATTTCACAAGTACTAACTGGAACCTCGCTGAAACAATGGGAAATGAGAGTATTTCCAATTAAAAAACCCCACCAAACAGCAGCACAGCCACAGCTGATGCTGCTGAGCCACTTCCCCAAAGTATTGTAGCTCCCCTGTGACTCCTGAGCCTCCAAGCAACCTCACTGCTTCGATTATCTGACTTGCCCACAAGACTACAACAACAGATATGAACGATCCTCTTACTTGTTTTCAATTCTTAATCCTCTATATCTTAAATAAAATTTGATACCAGTATGTTTTAATCAAGGAATGTGCCCCTAAGGTAAATTAAAATATCCAAACTTGCTATTACAAGGATTTGCCTTTTGAGACTGCGTAACTGTAAAATCACAAGAAAGATGAAAACTCAGGGGTGAGAAAGTTCACTGCAAAAACAGCTCAATGGAAACACTTTGAGCAGTCAACCTAATGCCTTAAAGAATTAGCTGAGAAATGCTCCTATTTTTAGGGTTCAGAACTAGCACAATCATTCTGCAAAGAGCAGACCTGTACATATGTATAATTCATGTGTGGAGAGTAGACAGGAACACGCAAAAATCCTCCCTGCCTTGTGGTTAAGCAAAAAAATGCTGTGAGGGAGTGATTTCTCTGCTTTCTCATGTTTTGACAGAAGCTGGTACCTAAATTTTAGTGCTCAACATTTTGTCTGTTTAAAAAAAAAGTTATTTATTTTGTGTGTCTATTACAACTCTGGCACAACTGAATCAAATGAGATGGCAAAGCAGACCAGAAGGGCAGAATCAGGTTGAAGATGTGCTGTTAGTATGAAGAGTTTTCTACAGGGCATTCGGTGTGGAAATAGGGAAAACATTGTTGGGGTGACAACACAGAACTCTCACAAAATCCATTTGTGTTCTGACAATAAGATTTCAGCTAACTTAAAAAAGCATTATTGGTTTTTAATTTCATTACCTATTTTAATCTGTCCAAAACAAAATGTGTGACTTGCAAACCCGAGAAACAGCAACTGCTTGTTTTGAGACAATCCTCCGACCGTTTCTTACATGCAGGTGCAAAATGAGATTATTTGAACGGTGAAATGTATTATATAACTACAAATGATCCAGAGCACAGCCAGCACGGAGGTTGATACCTCTTCTAGTTCAGTATGTAAGGCCTTGCGAGTTACCTTTGCAAATATGAATAACTGCTTTAACAACATGCTCGAGGGTTCTGCCAAATCAATCAAAACCTGGAAGAATGGGTAAGAATTGTATTTGCCTTTATCTCACTGGGTCAGAATGAAACAGCAGAATCTGCTTCCGAAAAAAAATAAAGGCTAGACCCAAGACAGAACGAACGACTGACTTCTCTAAGGATGGCAGTATTATTTTACTCTATTACTCTCATTAAATCTTTCAATAAAAGAATAATATAAGAAAAGCACTCTTTTTGGCTGTGTTTTCTTTTTTTTCCGAGGCAGGAATAGAGAGTCACATCCTGTCTTTGGCTGCATTCAGCTGATAGGATTTGCATATGTTAGAGCAACCGTGGCTCCGCGATGGGGTGATTTGTCTGTACCGCCTGCGGGCAAACGAGCCACCAGTTATGAACTACGTGGCTGAAAGGGAACTGCTAAACACACTTGAAATAAGCCACGGGAAAAGAAAAAAGGGAAGGAAAAAGGGACAACTTTTCAGGGAGAAGAAACGCACAGCTATGTCTAGACCGGGACCGGGCAGGGCGCGGGAGGGGATGCGGGAGGAGCAGCAGCAGGGCCGCGGAGCCGCCTCTGCCGCCGAGGCCCGGCCGTGACAAAGCGCGAAGGGGAACGGGGCGGCGGGGCCGGGCGCGGCGGGGCCCGCGGGCGCTGGGGCCGCGCAGGGAGGCGGGCAGGGCCGCGCGGCCTTCCCGGGCGGTGCCCGCTCCCCGCTCCCGGCCCCCCGCGGGGCAGCACCATTCCCCGGCCTCCCCCGAGTCTCTCACCTGGGCGGCTCCCGCTGCAGCGCTGGCTCCCCGCGGCGAGCGGCGCCGGGGCCGAGTGGGGAGCCGGGGACGCGATGGGGGTCGGGGAGGAGATGGCGGCCGCCGCCCGGCGGCCGCCCGGCCTCCTGTCCCGCAGCCGCAGCAGCCAGCCCACGGCGCCGATGACGGCGCAGGCGGCCAGGAGCTCCCAGCACGGCCATCGGCCCCAGCCGGCTCCCCACAGCGAATCCCAGCCCCCGGCGGCCCCGACCCACCGCTCCATGCCCGGCCCGCCCGCCGCACGCCGGCTGTGCCCGCACGCCCTCAGGGACGGTACCTCCAAGGCCTCGCGGCTTCCACCTCCTCCGCCCCGCGCCCGCCCCCCAACAGACGCGGCGGCGGCTCCGCCCGGCGCTGACGGCGCTCCGCCGCCTCCCTGGGCCTCACCGTGACCGCGGCTCCGCTCGGCCGCCGCTCCCGGGCGGGGAAGGGCCGGGGGAGGCCGAGGGGAGCGCGGCGCCGCTGCTCCGGCGGAACACGCGGCGGAGCTCCGCGCAGCAGCCGCAGCTACCGGGCGGGCAGGCGGGGAGGGCGCTGCCCAAGGCCGGCACAGGCGGGCAAGGTTTGAACTGCAGCAGCCCTGGGGACCGGGAACGCACAGGCACTTCAGGGGCCGCTGAAGAAAGGTTCCGTCCGGGTATTAACCTTAAAATGCTGCAGCAGTCTCGTATGAGCCATGAGAGATGGAAAACCAGGAGCAGGAGGCCTCTAGTGCATGAGAAGAAAACAATTCCCTGCACAGATATGAACCAGCATTCCCACCTTAGGGCTACAGGCACCTGTACTATGTGCAGTCACTTGGTGGTTTAAGGTGCTGTCCTTAAAGAAAATGGTATCACTTTAATTCACACTGTTTAGTGTTGCAAGCAAGGTACAGGAATTTCTCTCCTCGTCATTTTAATTGGCTAAATTAGAATGAAGATGACATTTCTGCATTGTTCTATTTTGTATACTCAAATTCCACAGGCTGACAAATTCAGGCCAAGGAATTGTTTCTTCCCTGATGAGTTCAGCTAACTTGAGAAAAAGAAAATATAACGGAAATACAAGCACAATGAAGTTTAGATGTGTGAAAAATCAATACACAATAATACTGTCTTTCAAAATAAGATTTTTTTTTTCCTTAAACGTGGATACACAGCATATTCAGGATCCCAACACAAAAATTACTGTCCAAAACCAAAGAGAAAATGGTAACTCTTTCGAAGCAGAAACAACATGGGGCCCTTTAGCAAAAATAGTTTATTGCACAAAACTTTTAAAGGAATCCCTATGCACATAATTTTTATAATCAACATGCTTTGTATGATCATAAACATTAATTGTACATAGTGTAACTCCTCCAGCCCCTGGGTTATCCATTCTTCAAGAACATGGAATTATTAACTTTTATCTTTACAAATACAGCCTAAGCAGACATTACTGAATGTCATACATGAAACAGAACCATTTCATTTACAATATCCAGAACATCTTTCCCTCCCCTAGAGATCTGTGCATCTGTATTGGAAATGAGGCTGCCCAATACCCGAGCAGTGCTCATTAGTAGGAGGCAGTGATCGGATGACAGCTGATGAGCATTAGTAATTCCTCTGGACAGCAATTGCTTTCACAGGAAAATACTTAAAAGGCTCTGATCACATGCAACTATTCCCACTTTCCCTGCAAAGTTAATAAATGTACATCACAAGCTTCTGCATCACCAGGAGTGAATTTGTCATCTTTAAGGTAAATTTATATTGGTAATACCACCTGTCCCCAGCACACCTTTGATGTTGTCACAGCTAACACTAAAGTAGCCACTGCAGTTCTGTCCCCTAAGGAGGAATATATAATCCTTGACAATATGAACAGTAGAACATTCATCCTGGATATTACTTTACACATGTGAAAATCCCATAGATTTCTGCGAGGATATTGCCTGAATAAACACTATGGGATCAGATCCTCCCACTGCACGAGTGGATAGGGGGCTCAGCTGATCCCAATACAGTGCACAAATATTTCCAAGAAACCTGGAAGACAACAGAATGGAGCATTATGCAATATTCAGCAATGCCAGAGACTCAGTAACATTTTCTTCTATTGTAGGGTTTGCGTCTTTGTTGTGATATTTTTTTAAATGCGCAGTTATTCAAGAGCCCTCAAAAACTCAACAGCATGTGAAAAAAATAATGCTGCACCATTTACCAGCTTTCAGCACTGGGGAACATTCTCACATTGCAGTGACATTTCTCCTTCATTAACTAGATTTGGTTTAGTATGTAGCAACCACTGAAGAAACACAGAAAATACATTCTATTGCAGCGCTTGAAAAAGTAAAATAAAATTTTAAGATATTATTCTTCAGATTTTCCTGATTATTTGGCAGTGCTGTGACAGGCAGAGGGGAGACAATTTTCATTCCTACAGCTAAGTTATTTTATTGCCTAGATAGCAGAGACCTGAAGCTTTGTAGACTGAGCATGCTCAGCCTCAGGGTGAGGCTTTTTAATAAAGCAGCAACTATTTCTCTGGGTCATTAAAAACATAGCTGATGAGCTCCAAAGGCCTTGCCTTTATCACACACTGCATGCTCCTTCTAGAAGACCTCCCAGTGACTTCTGTAACTTCACTTAGTACCTCACCAGATTCAGACCCTCTAAAGTCTCACTGTCCTTCATTTAAGTAAATGACATGGTGTTTGCAGAAAAAGCACACGGTGAATATCACAGGACAATACCCAGTGTCCAGGTACTGCCAGCAGCAGTTGTGCCAATGCAGGAATATAATCCACAACAGCTCCCTCATCCTGGAAAGGGAAACACACATCTAAGGCTACTTGATTGTGCAAGCTCAGATGTCTTCAGGAGCTAGTGAGAAACTGCAGCAGGATGCAGAATGGACACAAAAAGGAGAGCTGACATTCAGAACAACTAGGAAAGTTTCTAAAAATTCTGGCTTCTTTGATACCAGATAAAACCTTTACCCATATAACCACTGCTGAACTAACAGATTAGAACATAGTGGATTCTGAACTGTAGGCAATGTATTTAATACAGTGAACAGCAACAGTAACGCTGCACAAGTAGTATTTTAAATCCTGGACTTTTGGTAGTTTTCTTGTACTGAATATATTATTCATTACAGTTTATTTTTTTCCTTTAACAATACTGTGGTTTGGTTTTTTTCTTCTTTGAGCTTAATATACAGGCAACTTCAAGAACATGACAACAGCGAGATAATCAGTACCATTTACTCTACAAAGCAGACTGCAGCAGTGTGCAGACATGTCTTAAGCTAGTTTGTAAAGCTTTTGATTTTGAATTGTTTGGTAAATCCATCTGATGGGCATCTAATGCCACATCAATGCATTTCTTCCCTTACCAGTTGCAAAACCTTGACTGTCAGCATCACCTGACTCTGATCCCAATAAAATCTAAGTTAAAATCCAGTAGCTGCAAGGCATGAAATCATTCAGTAAAAATACAATGCAATATCCTTCCCCCTCTTCTGCAACAACCAAACCCAAAACCAGTGACAGCCTCTTTGGAAAAATACATGAACTACAATTTTTTTTTCCAGCCTTTTGAATCCACTTGTACTTAATAGATTTTTTTTTTTTTTGGTGAACACCAAACTACAGTGGATATAATTGACTTGTTTTATGTTTTAAGGACCAAAACATTCTAGTACATGAGTAAGCACTAGATCTTCCAAATACCCTAACACTGAATTTTAGAGTGAGAAGAGGGCTGGCTTGTCACTGCACTGTGAGCCACCTGGAGCAACGGGACCAAAGATGAAGGAAACTAAAGTAAGCTGCAGCTGCTTTAAAAATAACTTAGTCAAGGTGCTCTGCAGAGGGACTGCCACAGAACCAACACTTCCATTCATGGTGGACACCTTGGAATAGAGGGTGCAAAAAGTAGAGGGAGTGTGTGGGAGAAGATAAAGCTATTAAAAATAATAATTTTATAGGCATTATAATTATGTCTTTTAAAGTAAAAATAATTACATTTCTAAAAGCTCTGGCTTTAGGGGCTCATTTCCCTAAGCCATTTGTACAGTATGTCAAAGAAGAGCAAACTTAAACATAACATTAAAACAATGACAGTAACAAAACCCCTCATTGTAGCCTTAACTTACAGTATATAAGCATATTAAACCAGATATTCAAAGTCAGAAAAGTATGATTTTTTTCTTATGTATATATATATATATATATATATATTTTACACACATACGTTTAAATGGATGTCTACTTCAAAACTTGAAATAAAAAGGTGCAAAGCATTTGTGCAGTGAAGCAAAGCTCACTACTGGCCTGTGACTGTAAGAGAAAAACATCAGCAAATGTGCCAGGCAATCTGCCAAAGATACCAACTGCTCTGTGTTGCCTGTCTTTACAGTCTTGTTTCTTCTGCTGTAGGTCAGAGGTCATCTTCAAAACTGGAAATGGCTTACAGTAACTTATTTTCCTTCAAATGCAGATATCTATAATCTGAATTTCAAGAATAAGAGATTATAGGAGGGACAAGAGAATACTCAGCATATCCAGTTCTCAACCACTGCTAATGGCTGAACATGAGAAGAACTTATTTTTCTCTGTAGTTTGGCTACAATCCAAGATGAGGGAAAAAATATATCCTACTCCCACAAATTAAAAAAAAAAACCAAAAGAGCAACCAAACAAGAAAACCTAGATGTTACATAGTTAACAGTAATTCCTTAACAAACTCACCCAGACTGAACAATTACATACTTGAAACCAGATGCTCCTCTTGACCTCATTTTAGATCTTCATCTCAATCTCTTACTAAACCCTCAAATGAGCTAGATTCACCACTTGGAAGTACCCAACATGACAGAATTGTTTCAAACAAACCCCTAGAATAGCACATTCTGCATTTACTATTCCATCAGTTTCTCAAATCAGTGCTCTTTGCTTCTACAGGCAAAAGCACAACTCTGAACACCATTTAAAAAATGAAATAAATAATTTTTATAAAGATTTGTTTATATACTTAAAGCAATAGGAAGAAAGACAACTGATAAGGAGGTTATAGTGTCAAAGCTCCCTTGTCACTAACACTACAATTCTCTTTCTTTTCATCTGCAGTAGGAGTCTCCTGCTGGTCTGATGCACTTGTAGAAGTAAGGTCCATTAACTTGCCCTCAATCTGAGTCCATGAAGACATTGATTCATGTACTGTAATGGTGTGTTCCTCCATCTGGCGCTGAAGGCTGTCCATTTCTTGCCTTTGAAAGTATTGAGAACAAAAAAAGCCAAAATTAGCAAGCAGAAAACTGACTGCTAAATGCAAGACCAAAAAATTACTTTTCTGATTCTTGATACCTACTCCAAGACTACCTAAGATATAGCTGTATACAAGAGAGAGAAATCTACAAGAAGCTTAGGAACTGTCTTAAGAGCAAAACAAATACAATGTCCTTAATTAAAAAATATTAATAGCTGTTTTTGACTTTTTCTGCTGTGCACAATTCAGGATGGACATTTTATTTAACTTATTGTAAAGTCTTCTTTCACTATGGCAATGACCATATAAACAAGCACTTACAATGACAGAACATTCAACTGTCCTAAATATACTCCCAAAAAAGAATTATTTCTACAAATCCTTTTTTCCTCATGGTGGCAGCTGGTTTCCTGAAAACATTTTTAAGATTGCTTAGTATGGTTCAAAACAACAGGCCATACTTTAGCTGCCGGAGACAGCTGTTCAGATTCTTCAGAGGCTCCTTGCTCACAGCTGTTGGTTTCAGCAGTTCTTCCAGCAAGGCAGCAGGCACTGGACAATCAGGAATCTTGACTGGAGTCACTGGATTGGAAGAGTTATTCTCGCCTTTCAGTTCTTTCCTCTGGTTAAAGGAAAAAAAGGAGTTAGAAACACAGTTTTATTTCATCAGTATAATTTTTGCCACCTAGAAAGAGTCTCACATCACACTGCTGGTGCACATCTGCACTAAGGAGCAGGAATAATCACAGACACATTCATTTTAGGTTATTTCACAGTAAAGCACAGAGAACTTTCCTGTGCTTTACAAAAAGTGTTCTTCCTATTTAAATACCTTCTTCATCTTGCCATGCTTCAGGTCCAACTTCAGCTGCTGGTTTTGCTGCAGCAGTGACTTCATGCTGTTCTTCAGTTCAGTCACTTTAGCTTGCAGCATAAACTTATCCTTCTGAGTTGCTGACAGGTCTTCCCTCACCATCTCTAACTCAGTCTTGATGTTCTAAATGGGAAGAGAATCAATGTGATGTACAGAAACAGCACAAAAATTCCAGCCAACTAATGTTTTTATAATCTTTTCAGTTTCCAGAGAAAACCAGAGGTTAGGTCAAAATAAAGTCAGTAGCCTATTTTAATGGCATAGAGGTTGAAGAACTACAAAGGTAACAGCACAGTCAAAATAAAAATTCAGAAAAAAGTGTAAGTATGCTTTTAAAAAATAAAAATATAGTTTTAATTGTCCCCCTACAGCAATCAAAATTTCCATCCATCAGAATTGGCTTGATTAAATACCTGCAAGACAACTTGTATCCCTTCTAACTCTTTGTGGCTGCGCTGTTCAGTCATGTCCAGCTGCTGCTTAAGTGTTTCAATTTCTCTTTCTTTTCGTTCTACTTCCCACTTCAGGTCTTCCACCTACCGGGGGGAAAAATATAATTGGAATTATCTATAGGTGCAATCAACCACAAAATCCGAAATACATTCTTATGTCTCATGAAAAAACCTTCTTAAGAAGATAAAGTCATACAATGCAATAGAAATACAGATAAACACAGTAAGTGTTCACTTTTTACCTCTTGGCTTACTAGAGGCTGTTCACTAAGTTTGTCGTCCAGGTTTTTCTGCAGAACTTGAAGCTGAGATCTGGCTTCTGCCAGCTCTTGCTGGAACTGAGATACCTCCTGGGAATGTTTTTCATTCTCTATCCTGAACAACAAGATTAACAGACACAGCAGTTACTCAATCTGGTCTTTAAAACAAGAACTTCACTGGGTTAGCCAGTTAACTATAAATGACACAACTGTGCATGGAACACAGAACAAAGCTGTTAATCACAGCTTTGACTGAGGGCTTTGCCAGCACATTCATAGAACACTGGTTAATCACAGCTTTGACTGAGGGCTTTGCCAGCACATTCATAGAACAAGAGTTAAATCACAAGAAGGTTTTATGAAAGATATGTATAAATAATAAATATTGAAAAAAAAATCTATGAAATTCTTTAGCACCGGTAATAGTCCAATTACAAACAACAGATTATGCAGGAAAAAAGAAAAAACAACCAAAAACCCTGTCTGCAATTTTGCTTTGTTTTTGGAGCAATGGGGTTAAGATTATATCCATTTTCATGTAGGTCTGATGATTTCTTTTAATTTAATTTAAAATTTTATATATAAGCAAACAATTTTAATACATTGTGGAACACAGTCAATAATCAAATTAATTCTCTATGAGTAGTTCTCAGGGATGTAAAAGAGAAGAATCACAGTATATGTCAAGTGTTAATCCTTACTAGCAATGTGAAATAGTAGAAGTGTGTGGTCAAAGTGAAAGAAAAAGCAGATAGTGAAGCCTAAAAACAGTGTACCTCAGGTCTAACTGAATTACAAAGAGAGAAAAATGCAGGTATTTGCTGAGAGTCCAAACAAGCATCCATGGCCAGGTTCTGCTGAGGAACATTCAACATACTCCATCCCAAAGGGGCAAAATTCACTAATTCTCCCGAAAATTCACTGATGTATGGCTTTTTCAGAGGATTTGTTTTAATTACTGTTCTTTTTGAGACATTTGAGACTTACTGCAGCTTGTCCACCTCAGCCTGCAGGGCCTGGACCAGCAGCTCCTTGGTGTGGAGCTCCTTCTTGATCTCACTGAGCTCCAGCATCGCTGCCCGGTGGTGTCGCCGGTTATGGGCTGCATCCGCTTTGGCTGCTGCTTCCTAACAGGACAAAAAGATGCAGTTTTGCTTTATTTTTTCTCTGCAGGTGAATCATAAAGGGAGATTAACACAGGACACAACAGAGAAGACATCAACTGATCTTTCAGCCACTGGCTATCCTGACAGACCCCCTGCAGGAAGCGGTATGTTACAAAAGAGATTTCATTTCAAGATACTTTTTTAATACCTTTAAATCACTTTGTAAGTAAATAAAAGATGAGCCATTACCTGCTTCTGAAGGTCTTTAACTTTTAACTTTTCCTTCTCTAGGGAAGCCTGTAAAGCTTGAATAAGTTGTTGCATTTGCTGATCCTCTTCCTCTTTCCGCTTTAGGACCGCCTGAACCTGTAACACATCACAAAAGCAAATGCACGTTTTGTGTGGGCTCACTGGAAATAGAGGAAATATAAACAACAAGCCAATGCAGGGATTGCAGAACAACTCTCTGCTGTTCACTGACCACCCTTTCCACACAGTACCTTCAGCCTGACAAGTAGCTATGGTTAAATGGTAGCCTATGTCCACACGAATGTATTACTATTGGAATAATAATTATTTATCTCAATGAATTCATATGTAACACATGTAACATACGGATTTGGTATGTTCCAACTACCTACACTTTCACTATTGCAAATATTGTAGTGCAATTTTATTAATTTTTTTTCTAAAGAAAACTCTGTTCAGTGCCAAGTCCCATTTCTGATCTCTTGTTCAATCCCCATACTGACGCAGTTACACAACACATGGGGGACCCAGAGCTGAAGAAAATGCACCAGCTTTGTATCATATGAGCCAATTCCCTTCTGAAGTTATTGCATCAAAAAGTCAAATACCTGTAGATTCAGTTGTACCAAGTCTGCCTCTCTTTTTGCTAATGCTGTTTCGAGGATATTATTGTGTTCCCGCAAAGCAGCATTGGACTGGCTGAGACCTGTAAGTTTTCCACGTTCATGTTCCAGTTCAAGGGCCAACTTCTTATTCATTTCTTCTAAACGTTTTATCTTCTTCCTGAAGCCTCTAGACTCCTGAAGCTGTAAGTCAAAGAAAAACACAAATCAAACAAAGATAACCAAAAATTTCGTGCTACTATCATAAAAAATTGTAAGCTAAACTCAGCAAATGTCTTGTTTTTCCAGAGTGGGATTTCTTTTTTATTTTTTTCTTTTTTAGGTGAACATTAAAAAATAAGTTCACTTTGGTATTTTTTCCTGTTGGAAGACTAAAATGCTTGCTAGAAAGAAGAATCCAGGAATACTGTTCAGGTGCAGATCCAGAGCAGTTGATATACATTTTTTTTTTTTGTGCTACTCCACAACTGAACACCATCACCTGGCCCTCAGCATCACTGGGGATCCTTGACTCCCAGTAGTTCCAAAAGCTAATGGTTCATGTATCCTCACTGTCTCATGACCACACACATCTGGTATCTAATACAGCAACCACTCTTCTCTCTCATCCTCTTTCCCTGTATGACAATGACTCATGAAACTACAAAGAACCAGCACAAGGCAACAAAATTTCCAAGTACCACTGACATGATGCTTCCTATCCATGATTCTGATTTTCTCCACCATTGGAATAAAATTTTGGTACTAAAATTTTTCCCTGTCTTTCAGGCACTTTTTACTGCTGTATGCCCATCTACCAAGTAAATTCAAGCAGTCACCTCATCCTCAAGTTCCAGCACTTTCTCTCTGTATTCTTCAAGCTCCTGGCTGGTCAGCGAAATCACTTCTTGCAACTCTTTTTCCAGCATCAATTTACTGCTGCTCACAGCTCGCAGTTCTGTCTTCAGAGCTTGAATCTTCTCCTAAAGACAAAGGGGTCACACGTGGTTAGTGCATCACCCATCTTCATGAGTCACTTCTGCTGTGGTTAAAAAGCCTGCTTCTCTAGCAAATATGAAACAAGGTGCTAGTGTTTAATTTAAAGGTCTTGCTCTGAGTTTTCCACCTTTGCATCCAGCTACTGCTGTTGGTGTATTTGATATCTTGCTCCATTGGTTCAAGAAATTGGAGCTTGCCTTAGTAAATTAATTTTCTTATTACAGGCCTAACATATATAAATAAGCTATGGCTACCTTGAAAAACTTTTAGCTGTCAATGAGAAAAAAGCAGTAAGAGCTACAATCTTGGTAAACCTTGAGAAACTAATCCTTAAAAACAAAAGATAAAACAATTCCACCAAAAAACCCAGCCAACAATAAAATTTTAATCAATAAATCCAGCTTCCCAAATCACTTCTCTCGAATTTAGTTAAGGAAATTCTCAGTGCTCAGAACCCTGACAGCATGTTCTTATCTAGCTTTATTTTTCAAATATTTTCATCACTTCAGGGTGAAATAGTATTTCAAGACTTATAGCTCTTTGTACAATGTCAAAGGACACCTGCATACCTGAGCAATCTGGTCATTCCCACCATCAGTAATTTGTGCTTTTAGTTTGCTCAGCTCTGCCTCAGCAGATTCCTTTGCAGTAAGAGATTCCTGCAGCCTCCGACTGAGAATGCTGACTGCATTCTCATAGGCTTTGTGTTTTGCTTTCATCTCTTTCTGAGCGCTTGTCAGGTCTGATCCGAGACGCTTCATTTTCTGTTTCTGCTCTGTAATGGCCCTGGCGTGAAAGGAAAAGAAAACACCAGGTAAAAACAAAAGCTGCTTGACAGATACTACTACAAGATTAATTTTTCACATGACCCAACAAAACCCAACATCTGAAAGCCAAATATGAAAACCAAATGCTGTAGTTCTTTTGTCTGTGCTAGAAGAACACTTACTTTTTTGCTTCTTCTTGCATTTGTTCTACTTGTTGTTTTAATGCCTGATTTGCCTCAGCAAGAGATTCCATTTGCTCCTTATCGAACTGCAAAGACTTAACAGGAAGGAAAAGAAGACCCATGAGTGTAAGAACAAAAGCATGTTTGCTGTATAGGTTTGATTATAAAAGAAAAATAATGAAATTTCAAAATTACTTCCATCTCTAAATATAAACTGCTCTCCAGTCCTCCATATCCTCTTTCCCTTTTATTTTCTCTAACTCTTTCCTTTGAGGCCACCACTGTTAACACACATGAAGAGTGTTTGGATCTTGTTCTCAGATGGAGTTCACTGTAGGACCAAGGAAACTGCTTCCACATCAGTCTTCTACCACTCCTGCAGTGCTTCTCCCCACTTACTTACACGAGATATTAGTAAGCAGTCATGCATTTACAGAATTTTGGTAGGTATACGTTGAAATGTCTAGACTATTTAAAATATATTACCAAGAACATTAATTTGGAGGTGGTCATTCTGTTTCTTTACGAAGTTAACAGAAACAGCAGTGTATCCTGGATGTAACACTCTCCAAAGCCTTACACCTTCCATACCTGTAGGCGTGTTTCCATATCATCTCGTTCTTTCTGCACTGACTGGAGGTGATTTTCTAGTTCCACCATCTGCTGGTGAACTTGAGATACTTCTTTCTGTAGTTTTGAATGCTCAGATTCGAGTGACTGTTTCTCAACTTGGATTTTCAGCAGCTCTCGTTTTATCTCTTTTAGCTCCGAGTCCAGGCGCTTCTTTGTAGCTTTCAGCTCGCTGATGAGCTGGTCCTTGGAGCTCGCATCTCTTCGATACGCTTCCACCATGACCTGGCACACAAGAGTTTCAAGAGGACAATGTCACCTCAGTTTCAGCTTTGCTAATTTTGGACTAATTTACTAGAAAGTATTTACTGATATTCTTTTAGTTTGGGGAGGTGGGGGTGTCATACAAACCAGCACCAGCTTCTGTAAGATATTTACTGTGGTTCAAAGGCTTTTGTGCAAGCTCGGATATCAAATAACAGTTCCTATTAGCAGTTCATTAAATGAAACACCTCAGTGTTCTCTGCAGTAAGGGCTACTCTTCTTCACATTCTTTATGGAAACTGCATTATGTGCCACTTTTAAAAACCAAACTAATTGTAAAAAATAAACCATCCTATGCACATAATTAGTAACTTTTGCCATGAGAAGAGGGCTTAACTATGACTGACAGTTTAAAAAGCCTTCCCAAATTTAAACATAACAACATAAAACTAACTTTCACATTAGGTAATAATCAAGCAGCAAATTAATGGTGCTACCTTATAAATAAGACACATATATGTGCAACACTAATGACATATTAATTTCAAATTACTGTTTCAAAACTGTGTAAATTCAGAATAGAATTTGCAGTAAGGCACTTATTTACCATCTAATTACTGAAGCAACTAATATTTTTCAAAGCTGAAAGGAAATGACAACACCTGAAGATTTACATGAGTACTTTTGCAAAAGCAAACCTAATCAACAATTCAAAGAGAGATTTTCTATGGTGGATCACTTGGCAAAGGCCAAAGCTCTATCAAAGCATACATTTGTTGGTGGATCACCTCTCACATTAATTACAGATAGAAATTCAACTGAAAGTTACACATTTTCTGTATTTTAATGTCACAAAGTTCTGCGATACAAATAATATATATCCTCAAAACCTCCCCAGAAGTACATGCCTTCACTGTAAAAAAAAAAAAAAAAAAAAAGAGTGTATTCCTTGGGTTTATGTGTCTGAAATTTCTTTGGTTTTACTTACCTTCTCCTTCAGGAACTGTTCCTTCACTTTTTGAAGCTGTTTTTTGAGGCTGGCATTTTCTTGTTGCAGATTTTCCACCTTGGGGGAAAAAGCAAACATTGCTTTATGTGCCAAATGTCATATTACACCTGATTTCTTCGGTGAGCTTATCTGTCTGATTTGTAACCATTACCTAATCTAACAAGGATCCTGTTTCTGACTAAGCATCTCAGTGGTTAGATAACACAACATTTTATACAGAAATACACTCACCAGGTCACCACACTGGAAACCAAATTACTGCATAAGAAAGATGTTTGGCCCACAGTGCCACAGAAAAAGAGCACACTACAAAATTACCACCCAAACTGTGACCTGTACTCCAAATTACTGTGTTTTAAAACTAGTAAGATTTCAGAAAGATCATTACCTGGCTTGACTTGACTGCCATTTCTTGCTTCAGCTGCTCCAAGATTTGTGATGTTACTTCTGTATCTTCTCCAAGGCGTGTTGCCCCTTCATCAAGTTGCTCTTTACTTGCTTTTGCTGCCTGCAGAGCCACCTCCAACACAATCTTCTCGTTCTGCAAATACTGGATCGTGTCATCTTTAGAAGCAGCATCACTCTGGAGCTCTTCTAGCCTGGCCTTCAGTTCATCATACTGTGTTTGCAGGTCATCCAGGGACTGCTCTTTGGTGTGCAGTGTCTCCTGGGTTAGAGTCAACTGCTTCATCAGGTCGAGGTGCTCTTGCTGCAAGGATTCAAGCTGCAGATCTCGCTGATGCAAAGTCAACTTGACCTGACAGGAAATATTTTAAAATGAAATTAATAAAAAACAAAGGTTATCTTTGCAAAAGCACTCTAATCAAAATCAAGTATTATAATTATTATTTCAGCCTGTAGGAGAAAATAGCAGAAGGTGGAAATGTTTTTGACTTTCCTAGGCCACTTGTATTTGCTCTGTTAATTGTACTGACTGCCTTGAGCAGTATCTGTTATCTTACAGGCTAAGCAATGACCGGAATGACAAATGTAAAATATTCATAATATTAATTGTATTCAAAAGTTTTACTTCAAAAATGTGTCCACAGCAAATTCAGGTAAATTCAGCATAGTTAATAATACTGTATCATTACATGGAATATAGCTATCACACACTTCATGTCACTGCAGCCCTTGACACGCTGCCTGCATAAGGTTACAAGGTTAAAGCAGGGCTCTCTAAGTGTAAATGTATATAATGATATCCTGACTGCCTAACAACATGGAACATGGATCCATGATTTTTGTCTATGCTTACAATAATCACACATTCAATTCACAAAAAAAAAACCCCAGAATCTGGCAAGACAGTAGTTATGAAATTTTAAAAAAATATTACTGACACAGTTGGAAAAAAGGCCTTTTCACCTGGAACAGAATAACTTTAGTATGCACTTCATTTTTGCAGCAATCTTTCAGGTTTCAAAAAGAAATTTAGAGGTCAGTATCTATTCACTATTGCTTTTTCTGCCAAATCACTATTTCCCTTGGAATTCCTGGGAAGCTGATTAAGAACAGTCTACCTGTTCCAATTCTTGCTCCAATGTTGCTGCAGAATCAGCCATTTTCTGAAGCTGTTCTTTCTCATCCTCAAACTCCTCTAGTTTTCTCTGCAAGTCTTCTTCCACCATGGTTTTAGCCTCCTGGATCTGCATGAAGGCAGCTTCTTGATCTAACATGTCAGCCTGCATAGAAAAAGCATGGAATCAACTTCCACAGTGTCAATGTAGGGGAAGGAGTGGGAAAAAAACTAGGAAAAGAGAAAAGTAAATTATCAAGAAAATTTGTAGAGGAAAAACACAAAAATAATTCTGATGATTGTGCCTTACACACCTGTATGCCTTTACTGAAATTACTCATTCCTATACTTAAAACACCTTAGAATAAGAGTGAATGTCTTGCATACTTGTGACAATCTGAATTCCTATTAAATAATACCTTGTCCTTTCTCAGTTGATGAGCAGGATATCAAGAATCTTTATTAAAATTAAGCTGTTTGGGAAAATTCTAAACCAAAAGGGACTCCTTGGATGCTGTAGCTACTCAGGAAACAGTCCTGTCATTTATACAAGCTATCAGTAACACTGCAGATGGGTGCTTCCACTAACCTGCTGCTTTACTCTCCTTTGAGACTCAGAAGCAGGAATGTCACTGAAAATCAGGGGATTTTAAGGTTCTAAGAGCTTTAGAGGTCACTGTACTACACTTCAGATTTTACCCAACTTTTCTTACTGGAGGGAAGGAAGGACAAACCTGATTACTGAGCAATTTCACACACTTAAAAAGCACATTACTGATTTAGACTAACTACCAATTAAGTTTCCTCTTGAACAAGTTCACAGATGGGCAAAGGACAACATTTACATTTGCCTTCAAAGTTCAATTAAAAACAAATACCAGAACTGAAAATGCATATATGGTCTTGTTCCCTCTAATTGTTCATAATGCCACGCATATTTATTTGCTCTGAAATATTATATTTGTATTCTATATTACTTTGCCAGAATAATCTTGATTTTGCAAAACATAAATCCACAACCTAGACAGAACACAAGTCACGAAAACCCTCTACAACCATACCTCAATATTTTGTAGTTGTGCTGCAATACGTTCCTTTTCTTTAATGGACCTGTGCTGGGTTTCAGTCAGCTGCTGAGACAGGGCCACATTCTCTAGTTTGAGATGTTCCAACATCCCTGCTTGAGTCATTTGCCCAGCCTAAAGGAAGGTAAAAAAAAATGAGAAATAATACCAACAGAATGTAAGAGTTTCAGGAAAAAACATGTTGAAACTGTGTGTGCCTTATTTCAGCTACTACTTTCACGGCACTGGTGCAGTCAGGCCATTGCAGAAGGCCACTAGGTGGTCCTGTGGATAAAACTGACAAAGAAGAGGTTCTCAGTTCTCCCATATGCAATAAATCACAATACCTGTATATTGGCCATCTCACTCTGCAGCCTGACACGGGCCTCCTGTGCCAGGACCAGCTGCTGCTGGTACCACTGCCTCACATTTTGGAGAGATGTGATTTCTGTTTCAGATGCCTTCAGCTTGTTGGTCAGTGTGGTCCGTTCCAGCTGCACCTTCTGAAGCTGGGTCTGCAAGGAAGCCAACTGCTGTCTCAGGTCATGAACTAGAAAAACAAGAATAAAGAACTTGGACTAACATATCCCACTGTGCTATTTTTATGCACACTTTTTTCAGGATTATTGCTGTATTTGTAATTTTATCTATTTTTCCTTAATTGTTGAACAAAAGCACATATGCCTAATTATAGAAAGATTGGCTTTTCCTGCCAAAGTGCTAGAATCCAAAGTACCAGGTCATAAGCAGAATAAAATTAAACTAAGTGAATCACTTCTGTAAGCATTCACAGCTCCTTAGAGGCAGAAAATATGAACTAACTAAACATCAGGAAGTAGGTGTCCTGGCATGTAGAGTCATCATTACAAATCAGCATTTGTACAATTTTCCAAAAAAACAACTAGGCCACTGTCTGGACTAAATATTTATGCCTCCCTCTCCAGACTGGCAGTGGCAGCTTGCAAACTGTGACACTTCTGTGACACAAAATCAAAACCAAACATCTTAAAATTGAGACCATTTTATTAGTAGGATATCGAATAAACACAAGCTTAAATTTCTTCTTCTTCTTGGACTTCAGAATCAAGTTGAAATGAAATGATTTATAGAACAAAAAATTTTAAAGACTGACATTTTCATCATCCCACCTGTACTGTCTCTGGTGAGAACATTTTTTTGCATATCTTCAACCTTCTGCAGGAGTCTCTGGTACTGCTCCTCTGCTAACTGCAAATCATTGTTTGAAGAAGCCAAACTGGCATTCTTTGCTTCCAAGGCATTTTGCAGGTCAGCCATTGCTCGTTCCAGATCCCAGCAAGACTGCTTTAATGTAGCCACTTCTGAGCTTAGGGATTCCTGCTTCTGCTGGCTGTTTTGGCTGTGCTCCATCTGTGCCTGAAGCTTCATGTTCAAAGCTGCAAGTTGGGCTTGTAGCTCAGTCTTCTCTTTGAGAGCCTGAATGTGTCCAGAAAATCAAAATGCAGGAGTCTCATGAGAAAATATATTAGTGGGTGACTGAAAAAAATGCCCAGCAAAGTGGCTTTGATAAGGCAAAGAACAAAGGAGGTGCCCCATGCTCTGGAGCTGAGATTCCCCATCTCTGTCCTTATTTCAACCCATGAGCCTTTCATTGTTATTTCTTCTCTTCCCAGGCCAGCTGAGGAGGAGAGGGACTGAGCAGCTTTGGTGGACACCTGGCATCCAGCCAGGGTCAGCCCACCATGGCATTCTTGTAAAGCACCTCATTCAACAATGTTTTTTACAAAACACAATTCCACAATTAATGAGCAAGAGGTTCTTGAAAATTAATTAAAATCTTATTTTGATTTGCTGAATACAAAATTCCAGATTAATTTTCTACCTGATTAGCTTCTAGTGAGAGTGCTTCTAGTTGCCCTTCAAGTCTCATCTTCTCCTTCATAACCTGCAGCATCTCATCATGAGTTCCTGCGATAGAGCTTTCCATAGAAACACTGGAGACAGAGACAGCACAAGCACAGTTACAGGGTTAGAACACAGCACTTGTCTAATTGAACAAGAGTGACTCTGAAATTAAGAGCTACTCAGAATCCCTGTGGCTTAGACTGTAGGACATTTTTTCTGGTTTATGACAGATCCAGAACACAGTGTAACAACCTCTGTTAAAAAGAGAAAGAAATTATACTCATGCTAAGGTTTTATACTTTTGTTTCCTGTACTGGCAGCAACTAGAATTTAGTGTAGCACCATATATTTGTTATTTTTCAGAACTGCAATCATTGACTCCATCATATTCTGTATATACACATCCCATTTTAAGCAAACAACTGGACATGATGGGATCACAAAACCTTCACAATTACTCTCATAACTGTCTGCTTTAATGCGCCTGAGAAATGCCATCAGCTGCTGCAAAAGAAGGAATAACAGGTATCTGGCACAAGGGATCCCTTATGCTGATTCCTTACTGTACAGCCAAGGCATCTGGAGAAAAAGATCTTTTCTCATTACCATAAGAAATAAATCTAAGCCAGAATAATCATCAACAACTGACTGTACACCTCAACATATTTGGGCATGACACTTTATTCCAATAAAGCAGGGGGAAGTAATTTAAAAAGTAGGACATATAAAATATGCATCTGCAGACAACTGATAAAAAGCATACATTGTTAAGGGCTTCACCAATTATGCACTTGCTTTCTGAATCAGTTTAATACCTGTCACATACACAGAAGCTTGGGAAACTAAATCTCATTCTCAAAGGGCTGAAGAGGATAAGATATCTAGGACAAGACTCTTGGCATTTCTCAGCTATGTAAGGTCTGAAAGGTACACGCATAGATTAGGAAAAAGACAATACTATATATCATTGAGACAGTCAAGTCCATACTTCCAGACTTTATAGACAAAGGCTCATGAGTAATTCAGTGAATGAAGTCCTTCCATACAGGCAGAAACAACTGCTTGCAGTACATTTAACACAGCCAGTGGCAAAAATATAATTCTCTAAAGTTATACTTAGTAAATAGGTACTCAAGTGAAGCAACCTCTCAGATCTTTTAGAATTTGTAAGCTACTAACAGACTCAGTAACAGGGTAAGCTAACTGGATCTAAAGTTAGTAGGAGAGAAAAGTAACAGGCTGCCTATTCCAAGAAAATATCATTAACTAACAATAGATATTCTTACCTGCTAGAAATACTGTCTCTCCTGCTCCGTACCTCTCCATTAACTTCTTGCTCTTGGGCCTGATGCTCCACTGCCGCAGCCTGCAGCACCTCACTGATGGAAGGAAATTGCCCCATTGCTTCAGGATCTATCTTCTGGCCATTTATTGTATATGGAGTGTCCTGTTTGCCTTCTGCATTCTGCAAACTGCTATACAGCCCTTTCCCTGACACACTGCTGTAGGTAGAGCTGTCACTCTCATTTCCATCCAGCCTCATTCCCACTTCACTTCCATCAATCTCTGAAATGCTGTCTCCTGCCAAGGAGGAATTCTCTACTCGATCATCCACATCAGAGGGCAGACTGATCTCAGACACAACTGATGTTGGGCCACTTCTGCTTTGCATCAGAGCCCCCCCAGGTAAGTCAGTAGGCACAGAATTCCCAGTAGCATTTCGAGCATCTGAATCTTCAGTTCTGTAGTCAGCCAAGGACCGGATCTTGCTGGCCTTAGATTTTGAGCTTCTTCTTTCTTTTGAGGATGCTGGAAGTCCCAGGCTACCCAGCTTTGGCCCCCTGGGGACGCTGGTCCGCAAAAAGGAGTATTCTTTTGTCATTGCTACAGTGCTGGCTCTTGGTAGAATTTCTGGATTTAACATCAGCTCAGGATCCAGGGTGCTGGAGGGACGGGTTTTGGATGTAGACTGACTTGACTAAAACAATAAATTCCAGAATGTTAACTCTGAAATAACATCAAAGACTAATTTTGCTGTAACTTAAGATATATAGCTCTACACTTTTACACTGATATTAAACATATGCTCTTTCCTAAACAAGGTAAATAATATCAGCACCCAACCCTATCAAGCTTCAGTACATAGATGTTGAGAATGTTCATATGAGACTCCAAAAGGTAACTGAAAAATATAGGCAGAATTTAACATTTAGGTTACTTTATGTTTGGTGTCTGTTTTTTCCTCCCCTATTTTACATAGCACAAAATAGTACACTACTGATGAGGTAACAGAACCAAATTTTGCCAGTCCAGAAGACAAAAATGCTTTCTCTCATTTGAGAAAACTACTGAATGTTTTAATTCAGGGAACAGAAATGGTAAAGTTTTCAAGCTTCTCAACAAAACACAATCTAGAAGTACTCACTCTTTCTTGGTGTCTCTTCACTCGGTATTGCTTGAGCTGTTCTTCCAGACGCCTTCTTGCCTGAAGTCTGATTTGTTCTTCATTTTCCAGTGGCAATGAAGACTCTACTGAGCCTGTAAGGGAAAGGCATCTTCACAGTCAAACAGAAAACTCCTACACAGGTAAAAGGGATGTAAAGGGTAAAAGCCCCTTCTACCACCAGCAACATGCTTCATGCTTAAGCAAGGAACAAAAGGAAAGCCCACTGACATGCACCTCAAATGACCGTCTTCAAATATATCCTTGTGTAAGCACTGATAAAGCCTGTGGACTTCCACTGCTCAGTTTGCAAATGTTAATAGTTCCTACAGAGATCCATGACAAGAGATTATACAGCAAGAAAAAAAAATATTGCTGTCATTTAATCTCACCTGTCCTGCATTTCTGACAGGACTAAAATGATAAAACTAAGCAAGACCTACACAGTCCACTATTCCCTACAAGTAGTGGAAAATTGTTCCCTAGATATATTTTCTTACCTTTTATTAACTCACATAAAACCTTAACTCACATTAAACCTTTCCTGCAGTAAGGCTTTTAGACACCTTAATACAAAGGTTTTCCCTTCTCCCCCCCTTCATTGCTCTTCTCTCCTTTTCTTTTTTTCTTAGCTTTAAATCACCTGATTCTGCTGCCCTTTTTTTTTAATGTCACCTGTTACTCCTAATAATCAAGAAGATTAGAATAGCTTCAGCCCCAGAAAGTGTGAATTCCCCTCCAGTGAAGAGCCAGTTTTAAATGGTAAGGCACGTGCCTTAGCTGTAGCAGAGGGTAGTTTACTGAAAGAAAATAAAGTGCAGTTCTAAGTAAAATTTTACTGCAAAAATGAAGTTTAGTTCAAGCTTAAATGATGTTACAGAAGTCCAGAGCCAGGCTCAGAGTAAAAAGCTTTATGCAGCAAGAGAAAGCAGGGGCACCACCATAAACAGATGCTTACACAATTCAGTTTCTTGCATGGGAAGACTTAGTTTGAGAGACTGCAAAGCTTCTTTTCTAAGAGCTATGCCCTCAGCACTAGTTCCCTGAGACTTCCTTAGGCTGTCATGGAAACCAGTCACACCTGGGGATGACTCTTCACCCTGCTCACTGCTGGTAGGATCAACAGATCCAGGAGAGTCAAGGCAGAGTGATTCTGGCCCATTCTGGCAGGCATCCACTTTGCTGTTTATCTCCAGACTTCCCTCTTCATTTGGCACTTCATTGATGTTATTACTGGTAGCTGCAAAAGAAAATTTTACTGAGCTACAACTTCAAGCCACTTAATTCATCTTCACAGCTCCATCCAAATACAATGCCAGCACTACTGCCCTTACATTGTATGAATATAGAAACTGCTGCTGACAGCAACTGGCACGAGACATTACATAGAGGATTTTTGATTCTTTGCTTTACAAGACCAGAACAAGTACTTTTCATTTGCTTTACTATGTTGCCCTCAAGCAGGACCTCAAAAGTCATCAAAAAACATCTCTTCAAAACTTCACAGAGGTTTTTAAATCTTGTTAGGTTTAGAAGCAGGAAACACTGAGTGTAAGGAACTCTGAGGGGCAGTCTACTACAAGGAAGCCTCAGCAGCTGCAGGCCTGTGCTGAATGATTCAGCTTTTTGAAGTGCAGCTGGGCACTGGGGAGAAAGCATCCAGCATCCTGATTTCCAGCCTGGCCCAAGCAGTTTCTCAATTTTAAACCGAGCTTACATTTTTTCAAATAGGATATATTCATCAAAAGCACAGTAGCAAAGCTCGTATGTATCAAAATAATAAACCTACCTATTAAAATGCAATTCAAGAACCACTTCAACACCAATTTTATCCCACTTACTAGTATTTTTCTTTTCCAGCAGGACAAATGCATATTCAAAACCAGACAAACACTTCACAGGTTTAGAGTCTGGATTTCTCATTTCTATTTCACTTGGCTGGGGACTACTAACCTGTTTATGAACCTGTTGTTGCAAAAAACCCATGTATCTAACTTTAAATTAATTATTATATATCTCAAATGAGCAGAGCACTGAAACAGCCACTGCCTTTCTGTTCATTCCCACACCATGTTACCACTGAAGTAACTGCAACTCACTGGAATAATATGCAAGATTTATTTTTCTTTTTCCTAAAGACGGTGGAAAATATTTAACATTTATGATCACAAAGTATTTGTAAGTGCAAAAATCAAGTTTCCACCTCTGCAATGCATCTTCCCTCAAGCCAGCTCAGTGTGAACCAGCACGGAGGAAACTGAATGAGGAAACTGAATTTGGGTAATAAAGCTTTCAGACTTAGGCTGCCAAAACCCATCAGCTCTAAGATTTGAATAGAATACTTTTGAGTATCTTATTTGTCATACAGACAACATTTCAGGCTATTTAGCCTTAATCACTTCTGATTTAGATCATCATGTTCTCACAAAAACAGTTGCAGACATGATAGAAGGGGTGAGTTCAACAAGGATGTAAAGAACAGAGGGAAAGACTGCTTTTTAAGGACTAGCATTTTAAAACTAGAATTATTGGCAAAAATGCATTTGAAATAGGTGTCAATGCTATGAATAGCCACAAGAAGCCAAAAATAAGAAGACAGCTCATCCATTCAGAAATATTGTTTCTGCCCATCTCAGAAACTGCATCAGGTTTACACTCTTCACATTTTTTCTTCCCAGCAGTGAGTGGTATGCATATACCAAAGGGATGCTGGAGCAAAATTCTGGAGGAATGGTTTCCTGGCAACTTCCTGAGGCCAGGAGACACAATCTAAACACTCCTTGAACTAAAGTAATTTAAAGGCAGTAGTGCCAATACAGCTGCAGTCTTTTTTAGAACAATGGGCAAGGAGATGCAATTAGGATAAAAACAGTAGAAAGACACACTATCTATTTGTAAGTCACAATTTGATTGTCCAACACAGATGACAGGAACACGTGATCTCCAACTTCAGAAAAGATGAATGAATCATCACACTCTGCCACTCTGATAACAGGCAGAATAAAAAAAAAGCAAATAAAGTGTCAGGGCTCCTCTCTGCTGCCTGTGACAAGGTGACAAACCTGTGGCACCAGAAGGTCCCAACCTCACGTCACCTCCTTTTACACAAGGAACCACTGTGGTTTTGTGTATCTATGCAGCCACAATGTAAACATCTCTCCACCCAGCCACCCCCACATCCTTATACACCAACATATCCTCAGACTCCTGCCAGGAAATCATGGAGATTTCATTTCAGTGCAGGAAAATACTTTCACAATGAAAGCAGTTAAATACTGGAATGGGCAGGGAGGCTGATGCACTTCCCACTACAGACACTTTCAGAATTCAATAGGACGAGGGCCAGAGCAACCTGATCTTGCTCCAGAACCAGGTGTGCTCAGTGCAGCAGGTTGGACTAGATAACCTGCACAGCTCCCTTCCAACGCAAGTTTGATTCTGTAATCTACTCAGATAGTAGACTCTAAATAGTTTCCCATAAACAGCTGCATGATTATTTTATTATAGAGCTTGTCTATGTATAAAAGTTACTTTGAGATAAATTGGAGAGTACATGCCAGCATCTCTCTTTCTTAAAGGGAAGCAAAGCCAAACATTTTGGGTTTTGCCTAAGTAATTTAATTAATTAGGAAGATTTTTTCTGCCAGAATAAAGTACTCCAGTAACAAGCTTACTCTGGAACAGTCATTTCAGAACTGATTGTTCTAGAGAGTCTCAGTTGTACACTCTTGGAAACGTTATCTAAAGACAGACTGACACCCTCAGCAATTAATACTCACCTGACAGCTGATAGTATTTAAATTAATAGTTTTGTTTTGCTTTCAAAAGAACAAGTTCTACAGCAAAAAAAAACCCAGTTTTACATGCACACAGAGCTACAGACTTCACCAAACTTGCTTAAAACCGCTGCACAAAAAATTCCTGACCCCAAGGAAAAACTTCACTTGAACAATAACACAGATGATTAGATAAAAACCTGGGTAAGACTAGGAAGTTATTTGGTGCATATTAAATAACTTACTGTTAATTTCATCTGTAGTAACTAGCTGTGACTTGGCTTTACAATCCAAAAGTTCTTCAGAGCTGCTGGGAGCCCCATTACTGCTTCTGCTCTCCAAGTGAACATCCTGCTGGACAGATGAGGAGTCCATGGTAAAAATGATCCAGATCCCTGGAAAGCTCTTCTTCTCAACGATTTGCCACCAAGTGAACTACCAAGTCCTGTTTCTCTCCATCAGCAAGAACAGCATCAAGGTGTCACACAAGAGCACTGTTCAGAGCTGTAGAGCTGCTGGTGTGCAGCAGGCAGCTGCTAACTCCACATCATGGAAACAGCTCGCAGCCAAAGTTGTAATCACCAAGGAGCTGCATCCTCTAGAAACAAAATGTAGTGAATTTACAAACATTTACTAGAGCTCTGAAAAGGAGTTAAAAACAAAGTGGTGCCCACAGACAGAACTAGGACATGAGGTAACAACAGAGAAAATGAAATACAACCAAGTATCCAGATCTAGAGGAAAAAAGTGATCTGTTTATGCTCACTATTTTAGTAGCACTGATACACTGCAGAAGGATGCAACAGATATTTAGCAAGACAGCTGATTTAGAATCATTGTCTCTTTCAATGGAAAGATCTCTTTGGCCTCTGCTTTAAGAACAAAGCCAGTAACACAGTAGTATTCTCCTCTGTAAATTACAGTATATATATGCAAATATACCACATATTTAATTTAAAGGAATAAGTTTCAATATATTTTGTTAAAATGAAGTATGGAATTAAAATTTAACTTTTTAAAAATTAAATTACATCATTACTGTTTACTTGTCTGCAGAATAACAAGTATGAATCACTGTACAGACTCTGAACTACTCATTACAGCACAAGCTGGCAGTCAGAACATAGCCTTGACTGCAGCTAAACACTGCCTTCTCCTGTGACCAGCCAAGAAAAAGATTTCCATCAGGAATATTTTGATTGCATTTTTACATGAACACAAACATTTTGAACAACATTCCTTCCATATCTCCAGGGAGCACTTGTGTAACTGCTACTGTGCCACATTGCCCTGGTCACCCTGCAACACCACCATCACCTCCAAAATGTTACTGAAGCAGCAAACAGCTCAGGACACACAGAAAAACACAGTTAGGTACGTGACCCTTATAAAGGTGAGCTGTGAAGGAGCCAGAAACCTGAAATACCTTTCCAAACGGGAAACCTCCACCAAACAAAAAAAATAATATATTCACTGTGATTTCTTACTAATTTTTAAAGATTTTCAGTATAATAAAGCTTTCAATAAAACTCCTAGAACTGCCACTGTACAGCAAATAGATGCTACGTGACAGGTTACCATGAGGAATCACAGACAAAAGGCAAGCAAGATTTTGGCTCCTTACACCTTGTCAAAATCCAGCCAACACGAGGTGGTTTGTTGTCCTTGTCATAAAACGCATTTAAATGATCCAGGTGATGAAGAATGGCTTTCTCCTGTACAACCCATTCCCAACATTAAACGGAAGAGTATTCTGGCCTTCAAGTCCTTTTGTATCCCTGTGCTGCGCACAAGCAGACACACACACATAAACGTAGGCACGCCACGGGAACTCAGCAATAAACCCATACGGAAAGTCACCGATTTTGCTTAAAACACGAACGGCCACGACGACAACGGGCCCCGGTCACAGACCGGGAGGCACCGGCAGACACGGCCGCGGGGTCTCTGGGCCGGGCACCTCCCTGGGCACCAGCAGAAGCAGCGGGAGGCCCGGGGCCGCAGCCCACGGAGCCGAGCGGAGCCGGGCCAGGCCGGGCCGAACCAAGCCGAGCCGGGCCGGGCGGTTACCCGGTAAACCGGGCAGCCCTGAGCGTCCCGCGGCCTGAAGCGGCCCCCGCCCCGAGCCGCCCCCGCCGCCCCCTGCCGAGCGCGGGCCCCCGCGGGCCCCACGGTTCTGCCGCTCCCCGCCGCCGGCCGCGGCCCCCGCCGGGCACAGTCGCGGCCGAGCCCCGGGCGCTCCGAGGCGGCGGCGGGGCCGCCGGGCCCGTGGAGAAGCGGCGGCTTTTCCACACGGACCCTTCCGGCAGCGCACGGAGGGGAGGGAGGCACGGAGGGGGAGCGGCTGTCGGGCCGGGCCGCCTCAGAGCCCGCCCCGGGCTGTGCCGGCCTCTCTGAGGGCCGGGGGTTTGACCGGCTCCTCCGTCGGGACCCTGGGGCTGGCAGCGATGTGCACAAATTAAAATTAAGTTGTGCTTAAATTAAAAATTAAAATTTCTTTGTGAAAGTGGTGCGCCCCTCGCAGCCTCGTGTATCTGTTTATGGTCACTATTTTAGTGCATCATTCATGTTCCTGCATTAGCGTTGCCTTTTACAGGATCTGAGTCAGGAGAGTCCCGGGACGTGTCCTGTAAATGTCACATTTTCAGCATTCCCGATGGCCCTTTCCTCATAAATCAGTCCTTAGAGTTTCCAGCGTCTTTCTGGAGCCGGGCATCGCACAAGTCATTTTGGGTATTGGGAGCTGGTGCCTCGGAGCACATAATTTCATAATGAAAACATCATATTGCCACCCTTGATATAATTGTCAGGTAAACAGTGTTCACTTTGCCGGATATTCCTCTGTTATAAACCATTCCACATTATCCGTATTATGAACATGAATCCTCTGAGCTGTTTCTCTAGGAAGACGGGAGGCTGTTCCACAAGTCAAGAGGGTCGATAAACCAAAACACCAGCATGTTGTTTGAACTGCAAACCTGTTAACCGAGCTCCTGGATATTGCCAGCAACTGGCTGTTTTCCTGCACACATTACACAGCCCTCTAGGCATTATTTGGAAGAGACCATTACTTTACAAACTAAGTCAGGAAGAGGACTGTTCTCAAGTGCAAATGCATGGATGTAAGAGAGGCTCCCAGCGTGATGGTCAGAGGTATCCGGATAAGTGGATCTGGATTCACAGGACAGCCTCCTGCTGTTCTGCTGCCTGGGCCAGATGCTGGTACGAAAGGGGCAATCCCACAACTGAAGTTTGACCTTCTTGGCTGCGTGCGTGTTTGGTACTGAGCTCATAAACCATATGTGGCATGTGTGAAGGGGAGCTGAGTGAAAGAGAGCGAGGCTCTGCTGAGATATGAGAGGAAACCCTGAAAATTGCATGTGTGAGTGAGTGTTCCAAATCTTTAGTAGTGACCTTCACTGGGTACTCTTACGCAGAAGATGTCAAAAACAATATGGTGAGGAAGACTTGAATGCTTGATCTTCTTTTAATCTGGTTTTGATTTTCTTATAAGAATGTAGAAGCTTGGAGTTTTGCCTCTCGCAGAGAACTCAAAACCAGAAAACAATAACTAACAGAACTCAATTGTTGAGTCACTGAAGTAGCTTTTCTCTTCAGCTGGAATATTTGTCTATGTTTGCTTCTTGATTTTGATCCCATCTCTCTAGAACAATGTAATGCTTGGGTAAAGCTCCAAAGTTTCTCTTTTTTTCTTGCTACTCTGCCACATAGCACCAAAGCCCCAGCTACAGGAATAGCCACTTGCTTAGAGACTATTGCCCAAGTATAGCACAAGGCTGCAACGGGCTTAACCAGGCTGGCTGAAAGAGAATCCTTCATACTGAAAGATGTCTGTCATCAGTAATGTAATTTTTAGCACAACAGAGGAGTGTCATGGTTTAAAAAGCCAGAAAAAAATGTCAAACACTATCACAAATGAGGCCTTTAAGGGAAGGAATTCCTGTAAATTTGCAGGAGACAACTTGTATAACGTGCAGTCTGTCTCCAGCAGTGAAAGAGTCCATGGCTTACCCCGAAGCCTGTTAGAGTTCTTGTTGCAGAGCAGTCTTTAATTCTTCAGGAAGAAAGATCAGAAGGTACCACAACAAATTCTTTAACCACAACCAGCTGCACCATTCTCTCACCCTGCAACTAGATTGCATACAGGAGCTGCTGTGCTGCCTTCTCTCCAAGTGACCTCTGTCACACCTTAATAGAAATTGTCTTTTTCAGGGCTTTGTTCCTAAAAGGGGAAGGGAAATTTATTCATCTCTCCTCTGAGGAAAAAAAAAAAAAAAAAAAAAAAAAAGAAAAAAAAGAAAAAAAGAAAAAAAAGATGCTATATAATGCAATTAAAGGGCTGACCTAACAAAATTACCAGGGAATACTGGCCATTTGTAGAGTTCCTATCCAGCTGGCTAGTTTTGTAACTCACTGCATGAGAATTGCACTAGTGAAAGAAGAGTCAGGTAGGAGAGAAAGGCTCCATACTCTGCAGGAGCAGAGGGTGGCACTCTCTGCACAGCACAAAGCCCATGCGTGGTCCTTTCCACTTACAGTTTTTATAGCTACAAACACGTTTTTCTAAATATTTTCTTAGGGAAGTTCTTGCTCTCTAGCCACTGACAACACAATGTTCCAATTCCCTGTACTTACTGCATGTTTTTCTGCTTATATATTTCTGTTATTTGGTGTCAATCAGTCTGCAAAAACTTCATCAAAAAAGAAACCTGTGCTAACCACATAAAAATAGCTCTATTACTGGCAGATTGCAATCAGACTCAGGCATCCAGCTCACCTCTCACACCCACTGAAGAAAAAGATGATTTTGTATTAAATACAGACAATGGAACCAAAATGCAGGTCTTCAGAAATATGCTTTATTAGACATTGCCTTAATGTTTAATTTATGTATTTTATTTACCCATACATTTTATTTTTATATGTGAAACATTTTTACAGCTTTATACATAAGCAATTTTTAGCATGTCTTTTCTATCATAGGTAAGTATTTAAAATGTTGCTTTCCTGACTCATTTCTATAAACACTGAAGACAGATGCAACTGTGGTGTGTCTGATATAACAACATAGCTCAGAATGGATTTAATCAACCTTTACTATACCTAAGAGAAGGCTGGGAAAGCATAAAAACCACGTTGTGTACCCATAAGGTTTGCATATGGGAGCTCTTGCGTACAAAGAATAAACTAAGATTTAAGGCCTTGTTACTGAAAGGATCTTGCCAATGCCCTCCTCCTGTTCAAATCTGGATTCAGTTTGGTCACACCAGCTGTTTTGAAAAACAGAAACTGCTAAGAGCTGCATTCATTTCTGTGGGACGTTCTACAATAGTCTCTCTGGGCGAGGAGAGTTACTTTTGGTATCAGGATGCCTTAATATTCCAGGAAATTAATTCAGAAAGTTCTTTCCATGTATCTGTGTGTGTGTGGTAGAGAGAGAGTTGATGGAAATTACTGGGGTTTATTTCAAGCTTAGATTTCCCACAATAAATGATTTTTGCTGCCAGTCTGGAAGCAGTAAATTTCTAGTTATTTTTTTTTCCTGGAAATTACTTTCCCAGCCTGGAGCTACTGGTTAAGAAAGTGCTGCCATTACACACACAAGTCCCATCCACTAACTTCATAAATGTCACTATGCTTCTGAAATTGGTGCTTGCTTCAGCATTTCAGGAGCTCTCAAAATGGCATGGTACAATAGGAAACACTATCCTTGGAAGGACTTGCCAAAAGAGCATGAAAACCTTGAATTTTTCAACAGGGAGTCCAACACAGAGAATAGGACATTTACTTTCTTAAAGGTGTCTCAACGACTGTGGAAGAGGCTTGGCCTTTGTTCAGGGATATGAAGAGTTTTTGCCCGTTTCTCCACTTCCCTGATGTGTGGTGAGAATGGGCTACAGCTCTGATCTGGGCTGTGTGGCAATTCTGTGAGCTGTGGGGCTGTAGGGAGTGGGAGACAGGGAATAAAGATTAGGCAGGAAGCAAAGTGCCTTTTACCCTTCTGTCCTTCCTTGATCCTCCCAGGAAATCCTCCAGCTGCCTGGCACATCTGTCTTACAGGCAGCAGTGACACTGGGGGAAGGCAGCTCACCTGGAAAAGGTTTGCAGGTACCACTTGCAAGCCTGGCTTCGTGCTCGCTGCCTCCAGTGGGCAGTCAGGCACCTTTCAGACCCAGTCTTCTGTGCTGCCTGCTATGGGAAGTTGTTCCAGCCCATACAGAGTCCTTCTGCCTGCTCACAGAAGGAAATCATAAATATAAAACATAATCCTCATTAAAAATAGGGTTTGAAAGGGTCAACAACCTGAGCTGAAAATACTTTATGGGCAGACTACTGTACGTTTGATCCTTAATTCTAGATGCTAAGTCAGTGCTAAGCCATAGTGATGAAATGTGGTGTGGACAGGTTCTGCTAGCAGAGGGATGCTGAGATAAGGGAACAAAGACATACTGACAGAGCTTGTGAGGCCAACAACAGGGCAAACACAAATGTGAGAAATCAGCATACAGTTGTGTCTGTGCTACATGCCCAAGGTCTACAGCTTGGAATGGCAGCGTAGCCCACAGAGCACCCTCTTTGCCTCCAAAGGATTACAGGTGCCTGCACTCAGATAACCCCTGGAAAGGAATCCAAATATCAGGGGTGTAAGATCCTTAAAATGAGAGATGCTAGACTTGGACTTGTTCTTTCTCTTTCATTTAGATATTTTTATATTATTATTCCAACAATGTCCAAGCAAAGAAGAGTTTTGAATGTCCTTTTCTGCCAGCTAGTCCTTGACTTACATCCTCAACAACTGTGTATCAGCATAAGGAAACAGCAGATAGAATCTTTGCTTTTACTTCTTGTCACACTGAGCCTCATGTGGAAAAAAAAAGTAGATTTCTTGTTTCAGGGATTTTTCAAAGCTTAACAAACATTTATGGTGACATCGCCCTGAGATTTAACCGTGAGTGTTGAAAAAAGCAATGTGCCACAGTGCTACAGAGACCAGTCTGCCCTTCAGGCAGAAGTGTTCTGCTCAGAAAAGCCCTCCTGCCAAGGATGCCAAGTGTCCTGGGTTTTGTGTTTATTCAGAACAGATAAAATGTAGTTATAAATTCTCTGATATATGCTTTTTCATCTGACAGGTAAGTCAAAGAAATATTACCCAGGAGGAGCAAAATGTAAATTCAAACACAGGCAGTCACAGTAAATAACTGACAAGGTCAGAGCCCAGGAACACCCTTTACAAGAGTTTGCCCTGAAAAATAGAAGGGTAAAATAAGAATTGGTCACACAAAGACTTTTTTGCATCTTCTGCTTTCAGTGCAAGAAGCATAAACAAGCCAGTTAAGCTATCAAGACATTCCTTATATGTCCTTCCATAGAAGAGCTACTTCTAAATTAGCATATGTACATTTCCCAGGGAGGCAGCATGGTCCCTGTGGGCAGTGAGCAGTCCTGTCCCTGAGCCTCCCTCAGCCTTAGGCTAATCGTGTTGTTACTTTTTGTAGGTGTCTTGTAATGGCTAACAGGCAGCTTCATCTCAGGAGCACTGGAAGGATTAGGTGGAGATCTGTTTCAGTTCTTTGGGATTCAGGCATTATCTCCAGACATCAAACCCATGGAGCAGGTGAATGGCCTGGACTAGACATGAGGTCAGTGCCAGGATGCATTCAACACAAGACTGCTTTTATGAAGAAAAAAAAGTTTTCTTTGACCCCAGCCCTCCAACTTCATGTTTGTTATATGCACCCACTTGGACACCAGCTGAAGGTGTTATCCATTCTCCCCATTGATTACATTGCTGTCTGACACTCACTGCAGGATGTGGTGTGAGTCCATGGGGTACAGGAGAGTGTAAACCAGAAAGCTGCATCAGAAACAAGGGGTGTCCCTTGCCCTCCCATCACCCTCAGAAGGGTTGAGTGGCTGCTGTACCCTGACCGCTGGTTTTTGTGCAGGTCTTGTGCTTTGGGCTCCCCGGGATGCCCGTGAATATTCCTTTCATATCCCTTGCTTCGTGCTCAGATGAAGCCGGGGTGCTTTTATCTTGGAAAGACCTGAGCCCTTTTCCTATTTCCCATTCCTCTGACCGTTCACTGCCCTGACTGCTCCAGGGTCGGGCAGGGGACTGCAGCATCGGCCGGGTGCGCTGCCCAGGGCAGCCGCCCTCTCCAGCGCCAGCACCGCAGCCCCTCCATCTCCCACGGCCCCGCAGGAGAAACTTTTCCCGCAGGAAGGAGCCCGCTCCTCCGCTGCTCGCAGGGGCTGAGCTGCCTCCAGCCCGGCGGTTCCCAAGCCCGCCGAGGATACAGAACCCCAGGGAGGGGTGCTCGCACCGGGCTACCCCCGCTCCCCACAGCCCCCTCCGCTCCCGCGGCGCCTCGCCCGGTCCCCGCCGAGCTCCGCGCCGCAGGTGACCCCCCGGGGGAGGGCAGGGGCCGGGAGCGGCCGGGGGAGGGGGCGAGGGGCGGGGAGGCCGGGCTCGGGGGGTCGCTGTCAGCGGCGCCGCTCGGGGCACGGCTCGGCGCGGCAGCTCCGCTGGTGAGCGCGGCGCGGCACGGCTCGGCACGGCTCGGCACGGCTCGGCACGGCTCGGCACGGCGCGCCATGCTCCGCAGCGGCCCCGGCGCGGGGCTCGTCCTGGCGGCGGCCGCGGCGCTCTGCCTCGGCGGGGCGGGAGCCAAGGTAACCCCCGGCACCGGCGGCACCCCGCACCGGGCAGGGCAGCGCGGCAGCGGCGAGCCCGACGGGGATGGGGAGCCCCGGGAGCCCCGCCGGGAGGAGGGGAGGAACCGGGAGTCCCGGGGCGAGAGGTGCGGCAGAGCTGCCGGCAGCCCGGGTGAGGGGTGCGCTGGTGCTCCCGGGACGAGGGATGCGCCGCGGACACCGGGAGGGAGGATGCAGCGGGGCGGCCGCGGCGGGGGCGGCTGCCGGTCCCTTCGGCCCCTGCCTCTCGGTGTTTGGGGTGTGGGGTTGGCCGGGGACTCGCCTCGGAGTGCGAAAGGCACGGCCTTGGTGAGAGATGCTCCGGGAGTCCGGATCAACCCCACCGCTTCGGTACAGCCGGACCCGAAATCCGGCGAAAGCCCAATGACTACGGACTCCCAGCAGAAATGAGAACGCTTGCCCAAAGGCATCCCTGCCACGGGCACAGCCTGGCTTGGAGAGTCCAAACCAAAAACCTCGTGCTGGTTTACAGTCACTGCTCTTTGCACCCCGGCTGTAGCACGGGGAGCAGGTAAACTCTGCAAGTGACAGGTACAGCTCCCAGGGCGGGGACCCGGGCAGAGCTGAGAGCAGGCGGGCGCGGGGAGCTGAGAGAGGCTGAGCACGGGCGGCACCCGAGCTGCCGTGGAAAGGCACAGGAGGAAACACGGAGAACCCCAGAACCAGGAGCAGCTGCAGAGCAGTCGCTCTGAGCTTTGGGAAGGATTAGCAGTCCTGGTCCCGCTGAAGGGAGTGGGACTTTTCCTATGGACCCTGATAGAACCACTTGAAGCTTGACACTTCTAGTAGAGATTCTCAATTCTATAAAACATGATCCACTAGAGTGTCAGAAAATATAATTCCCTACATTTATGGCTTGCTACATATATATGTATATATAAAGAAAAAAAAGGTGTGGGGTTGCTTTCTCTGGTGGCAAACAGCATTATAATTCTGCCTGATAAAGTAATTCCCTGCCACAGCACACAAACACACAGCAATGACTGTGGTTGAAATGAAGATGTTTTATCTCACTTTGGTATCCTAGTGAAGATAGTTACAGTGAGAACTTAATTGAGCCACATTTCTGGCCCTGAAATATTAACTTTACCCAGGTCTATTGAATTGTACGGTTGTGGGGCTTTGTATTTTGTTTCTCTTTCAAGTCAGGATTGCATTGCAGAATGCAAGCTTACCCTCATCCAGTTGCATACCTCTCTTATTAAACTACATAACTTGCTTGCTTCCCTGAATTATTGCATCCTTCCTGTGCTGCTTCTCTTCTGCCTTTGCCTGTACAGTTGTGAGGAGCAAGTACTGGCTCTGTGCTGTGCATTTGGGGGTGAAAGGTAATGGTGGGACTCTGAATGCGTCAGCAAACTCGCTAATTTTTCTCTAATGTTTCCTAGTCAACTTCAATTGTTCTCTAACTCTGAAATTAGGAGTGTTTGATTTCACACCAGGCAGTAACTGAACTAAAATATTGACCAACAGCACTATAGAAAAGAAACTGCCTCCTTAATGAAGAAGCAGCAGTCTCCTTCCTGCTTTCCCCCGCTTGACTTCTTGCTGTGTCAATTATTCTTTTGGTCATGTTGTTTATAGGCTCTTAACATACTGGACAATTTCTTTTGCAGAATGAAAAGCATTTTCTATTGCTTATCGTCCTCAGTGTGACAGGGAATTCTGTGTCCAAACAGACTTGTGTGTACATCTCTTGCTCCCTGTTTTTATTATTTCTTGGAGTAAGTTGCACTTGCTCTTCACTCATCAAGGACTGCACTGTGCTGCGTAGGCGTCACTATTTTTATCATTTTGGCTACACTGATAGTGTTGCTATGCTAGTAAAGAAATATACATCCCACTCTAAGTTAGTGGTTCAAATGTAGTTCAATTTATCAGTTGAAAAAAGGTATTCAACGATTTATGAGAATTTTTTTGTCTTCTGGCTTAGAGTTAACAAAGTAAAAACATAACAGAAACTCCCTTGGCAAGGGCAAAGTCTGAATGAGGTACAGGGAACTGAATTGTTCTTTTCATCCAGGAAGGTGGTCTCTGCCAGTAACAGCTGAGAAAATTTGTGATGTTGTGAGGTAGCGTGGATGTTTGCAACATGTTTTGTGGCAAAGTAGAACTCTCTCTGGAATCCTTCACCAAGAACTACAGCAATTTAAAAGTAGGAGTTAGATCAAATGAAAGAAAATTTGTAGATAAGGTGCATGATGTTTCCTCCTGCGTGTCTGTATCAAATGGAACAAGATGTGCAGATAAGCGGCTTGTTTATCCTGAAGGAAGAATGTAAGCCTGATGAAAGAGTAACACAGTCAAAATTATGTCTCTGTATGTCCATTAAATATTATCTGTTTAATCAAATCCCTGTGGAGGAGTTCTCTATGCCAGTGCCATCCTTCATCTGGTATTCTTCTGTTCACTTGCTGGCTTAAAGAAAAAAATCAAACCTTTCTTGTTCTGTTTAAGATTTCTTCTTAGCAATCCTAGACCCTCTAGTGAAAGTCTTAGTCCTTTACCCAGCAAGAACTATGGCAAAATTCCTGCTGGTTTCAGAGGGAGCAGGATCCTTCCCAAGATCAGTGAAAGATTAAAAAAAAAATCAACTACTAAAATATGCACCTCAATTAGCAAAGAATGTGGCCTGATTAGTAAAGTGTATGAAATTTCAGCTATTAAATTCTACAGCCCTGATCAACAAAGCACGCTGCACAGTTGGCAATGTATCCAGAATCTCAACTACTGTACTAGTCTCCTACCAGATCAACCAAGCATGCAGCTGAATCAGTAAATTATGCAACTGGAGCAGCAAAATATGCACTTCTGATTGGGGCAGGAGGATAGGGAAGGTCTCAAAGGTTTTAAATTGGCACACAATAGGTCTGTCAGTGGTCAGCATCTGCCTTGAGAAAAGTAGGGGCAAAATAAGTAACTTTTACTAAGCCTTTCTCTGGACCCTTGCTGGACTGGAAAAGTATGTCCCTCAAATAGCTCGGTGTTTGTTAGCAGCAGTCCCATTCTTTACCAGATGTACTGCACATCTGGTTCCAATCCCGGCAGCTACCAGGTGTGGGGGTTATTTTAGTAACACTTTAATGGGATTTTTAGGTCCAGGTAGCTTTTGCTTTATTCCTCACTCTAAAGCACTGGGTATGCACACTAGGCTGTATTTCTGTCTCAAGAGATGAACCCAGTCAAGACAAATAAGGCACCTTCAAAGAACCTGAAAGTTTTGTTGGCAGTAGACTTAATATCTATTATTCTCGTCACTGTTTGTGAAAGTAGTTTGTGCTTGAGGAGCAGAGAAATGATAGGTCTTTCCTGTTTTCTTTGTATCTTGATTAATTGCTGTAACTGCATCCTATTGTGTTTACAATATATCTTGGCAGATCAGATGTTTACTGTGCAGAGAATTTGGATATTTGGCCAGTTTGGGGAGCAACTATCTTCATATAGTCTAAAGCAGTAGAGCTGTTTCTCCCTAGCCTCTGTGTATGTGCTTTAAAACCCAGTCACAGTGGCTGGTTCTGAACTTCAGAAGCTGTTTTTTCTTTAAATTATTAATTTTTCTTTATACAGAAGACCTGCAAGTTGTCCTATTTTAATAAAGATGCCATTTCAGGGTTTCTATAAACCACTATTTTTTTTCCTAACGTCTGGAAGTAAACAGTGTTAAACTGCCTGGGCTCAAGGAAGGCGTGAGAATTGCTTTGTTTTATTGCACTGTTCACTTTAGTACCCAGGAGCCTGGAACATTATTTGATTCTAAAAATTATCTGGACTTGTGTTTTTTTTGTTGTTTTGGTTCATTTTTTTCTGGCTTTGGTTTGGGTTTTTTTGTTGTTGTTTTGTTGGGTTTTTTTAATCCACTGAATTTGGTTCATAAAGCTGGCTTGCATTGGACTTCTTATTTACCAGATTTCTGCCTCATTTCCAAGTCAGTTCAATGAATGATCCTATTTAGTTCTTTTTCCTGTTTAAAATATTTCCTACTGAGTCCAGAGCAGTGCCCTTAAAACATAATTGATTTGGGTCATTGAACCCTTATTTTTCATGCATGTTAGTTTACATCCCGCCACTGGTCTGACTGGTATTTAAATTAGAAAATTGCAGGCGGATTTCTTCTAGAGGCTAAAGTTCACGTGGATTCTCTGGCAAAATAAGATCCTGGAGCACATATCCCTGGAACTGGGCAATGATTTGTAACTCTTTTTTAATTCTGTCTGGCCAGAGTGTTATAAATCTGGCACTCGCTTGTTAGCTTCACGCTAAGCAGCAATAATGTCCACAGTGTTTTAGTCCTGATAATTCTAATTACGGAAGCACTAGAGAAGCTGAAAGCTGAGAAGATGGACAAGGCTGGCCTCAAGTCCTGCACAGCACAGGGGATTCTCTCTTTGTAGAGCTGAACCATAATTCTCTCGTTCACCAAGGCCAGCAATGGAAGCAGCCAAGGTAAGAGAAACAAGCCAGTGGCAGAAGATTTCTGGAATTTTGTGGGTAATCTTTGTGCAGAAGAAGCTAAAATACTGTACTGCTGGTAGAGATATCAACCATCCTTGGGGTCAAAACACTGAAATAATTTTTTTTCTTACTATCTAAGAGGTTGGAGCAAACAGTCCTGTTGCACTGGTTTGCAACGACCCAGCAATCAAACTTTCCTGTGGTAACCAATTATTACTATTCTCTCTTCTTTTCTGTGTGACAGACCAGGAATGGTGGTAAAACATTCAGGTCTCTTTCTTCCTGCCTCCCTTTCTTCATTAAAAAAAAAGGGAACTTATGGCATATTTTTACCAGAGAGTGGCTACCCACCAGTAGTGTAGCTAGACCAGGTCTGGTAAAGCAGTTCTTGCCATTGCACACTGTTCTTTGTAGGCACTGATATCCCAGATCTGTAAGTGATAAATATTCAGCCTGGTGTTTAGATGCTTGCTTGAGTATGGGAAGTACTAAATAGAAAAGTCATCCTCTTGTACAAATTCATGGCAGGAGAAGGGTGGAGTAGGGACAGGGCACTGTAGGGACTTGCATTAATATGTGTAACAATTTTACAGCAGTAGGGAGAAGCCTGACTGTCAGCCTTGGTTTTCAAACTCAGTGTAAGAACATTGTCATTCCTCTTACAAGCTCTCAGCAGCAAATGGCCCCATGGTTCATTTTGAATATCCTTACTCATGTCATTACCAATGGAAAGGAGGTTCCACTTTTGAGAGGAGCAAAGGCTAATTTGCCTGTATTTCCTTTCTAGAGTTCTTGGAGCCCTACTGGAGCTCACAGAAGTCATCTGAGACTTCAGGAGGATTTAAATCAGGCCATAAGTACTGCTGGCTTAGTAATGATGTGCACTGAGGACAACATCTGTATTTGGGTTTGGGTGGAGCCCTTTCATGGTGGAAGAGTTGGTAATACTTTTACAGTACCTTTCATCAGAGCATTTCAGAGTTTCACAAATGTCTAATTACAGAAACTATTAAACTAAGTGAAATCCTTGGTCCTGGGGGAGTACAGCATTACGCTTCAATAGAAAGCAGGGGTGGGTGTTGTTCAAAGGGGCAAAACAAAAGCAATTTTTCACATGCAAGCCATAACCTGCTACACTATCTCATTTTCATCCTGTGTTTTACTCCTCTCATTTCTTTATATTAGCAGCCAGGTTTCAACACCAAATGAGCTCAACAAAATGGGCTACCACAAGCCTCCACTCAGAACTACTGTCAGCTCTTAGGAAGGGATTTCAGAAGTTCATCCATCTCTTGCTGATCTGTTTTCGTAGTATTTGTATTTCTTTATTCTGTTAAGGTGTAGCAGGACTTAGCTAGGGTCAGGTGCCAAGGAGGCCAATGACATCTTCCTGGGTACAGGAGCTGTGGGATGACATGCCTCTGAAAGTTCAGCCTGATCCAAATCCCACAAAGTTGGTCACTCAGCCTTTGCAAGGACAGTGTGCCTGCTCTGTACTGTGCGTCATTTGGGATTAGCAGTGGGAGATCTAATCCATTTATTCTACTTAAGTCCCTCTCTCTCCTGGTCTTGGTTAGTAAATATTCCACTGTTTAGAGTTGAAGTTTTTATTAAAGGGATTTTTTGACTGAAAATGTGAAGCCTTTACTGGTAGCATTGAGGCTCAAAGCCCGGGCTGCCCATGCCTTGACTTCCTCCTGTGCTCCAGATCTGCATGGGTGGGCACTTCAGGTAAATCTGAGCCTTCACTATTTGAATATAAGGGCCCCAAGGAGCTGCTCATCAAGACTACCTTTAAATGCGAGCTTAGCAGGCTGAACACTTTGATTTGCCTCTAAAATCAACAGTAACTTATTCCAGGTTTCCTGGTTGGAACTTGAATGGGGAGGAAGAAAGGATGTCTGCAAAGCAGATTTATTTAGGAAAACAAACTGCTCACTGGTTGGGACCCTGTAACAACAAACTCAGGCAAAGTTTTTCCTCTGTCTGCAGTATCTGTGATAACTTTTTCAGCTTTCTCCCAGCCCTCCCTGCTGTGCCCTCATGGTCTCTCCTTATGTGTAAGCAATAAAGTAAAATTTACAAGCATCCTGCTCTCTGAAATCCTGGCAAAGACAGAGTCTTGGAAATTTCCCTTTCCAGAGTGCACAAGAGGAGACTAATCCTGGGAGGACAAAGTGGAGAGAAGTGCTGCTCTTTGTATACCATCCAAAAGTAAGGATGAGCACTCAGACCGTAGCAGACCCCTGGATGCTCCAACTCCAGGTGCAGCAATGGCTCATGTGGAAGCCCAGCTAAAAAGCTTGCAAGAAAGGGAGAGGGTTTTTCTTTACTTGCATTTGAAACATCACTACCCATGTCTTCTGCACAAGCCCTCCCACCTGCTAGTGACATTTAGTGACACAACAACCTGGTTCCCCAAAGGCTGGGATAACAGCTCTGCAGCAGGGTAGTGGTGACACAGAACATTTGCAGGTTTGGCGTTCACATATGGAATGTTTCCTTCTCCATATGTTTGTACAATAGGCTTCCAGCATGTGAAACATCTGAAGTGTCTGAATGAAACAATAGGGTCACGTAGCTGGGAATCCAAGCACAAACAGCTCTTCTTTTGCCAGGCCAGTTTACACGTATATGTGTGTTTTGTTTGCTTTTAAAAATGCACATTTATTTCCCAGGAAGTGGCCAGCAAATTTTGCATGGGATTGCCTTTCAATTCTCCTTTCTCCTGTTTCTTGTCCTTTCAAAATGAAACAAAGCAGTTTTGGGCACCTAAGGTGCATTTGGATTTCATTATTTAAATCTCCCCCATGTATTTGGGAGGTGATATATATGAAGTTAATTTGGGAATATTAGTTTTACAGATTCCTATGGGTATACATAACCTATTCAATGGTGTTCAATTTTCATACTGAACTCCACAAGTAAACTTTTACTGCAGGACTATAGCTTTTGTTTTGTTATATATTCCATCTGGTTACCAAGCAGTAGAAAACAATCTGACCATTGAAAACAATCTGACCATTTCTACTCTTTAATTTGAGCTGCTTTAAACTGCTTAATTTATAGAAAATGGAAACCAGATTGATCTTCTGGAAATTGCCCCATCACCCCTGCCAGTTCCCACCAGCCCTATCATTTACTATTAATTTTTCTATGGTGTGTTGTGTACACTTTGTTAATGAGAACTTGCTCCAGTAGAGAACAGACCTATGTGACCTATTAAAGCCCTGAAGCAAATGGCCATGGCATCTTGAACTCTTCATTACACTGCCTTACTTTTATTTACCATGGTCACATCATATTCAGGATTATTTGCCTGAGGAGACGCTCTAAATGATGCCTTTGTTTCTCTTTCTAAAGCTTTACATTTTTTTGTATGTTTGAATGAGGGTATTTTCTGAAAAAGGAACCCAACAAACTAGAACATGGATAGCAGCTTTGTGTAGATGAAGGAACTTATTTGATAGGGCATCTTGCATCTTTGTTGGAGAATCTCTATTTGTTTGCTGAGTGTCCAGTCACAAGAGTTAGCTTTGTTCTTCCCCCCCTGCAAGGATTAGTCTGAAAGGTCCACAAGAAAAAGCTGGGAATTCCAGCACTCCCTGGTGGATGTTATGTCAGATATGTTGTATGCTTCCTTAGGCATAAAAGCTGATGTTGTGATGAAAGGGGAAAGCCAATGTTCAGACTGCTCTCCTAGGGACATTGGTGATGTTTGTTGCATGAGCATAGCACAATAAATTTATGAGACAGTTATGAGAGGTTTCTGCTTAAAATAGTTCTGCTTTATGGGTGTAATGGTTACAGTCCCCAGGGGAGCACTGCCTAGTCAAGTGGGTATTTCCAAGCACTGGATTTGCATATTTTAAATAGATTTTTCAAATCATTTGATAGAAAAACAATCTGGCTTTTGTCCTTTCAGACTGAAATGAGAAGAAGGAAATTAATATTGTAATGTGGGACTGCAGTCAGGATAGAGAAAAGTTCAGAATAAGACCTGGCACTTCGTTTCTAGTAAAAGCACCTGGATGTAAATGAAATTAAAGAAAAAATGTCCTGTGCCTTGGCCTAGGTCTCTTCCAGAGCACTTCCATCTGTATTTCACACTCTACCAACATTTTGTCCACTTTATAAACGTCTGTGCACCTTGACATGCAACAACTGCTGAGTAATCAGTGAATGCTAGGATTGCTCCTGTAATGATAACTTCAGTCTGAGAATCTCACAGGTAGCAAATGTACCCATGAGCTGCCAAGCCCAGAGAAAAACTATTCATCATAAGCATTTCTAGCTCTAAAAATATAGATCATAGCTGTAACTTGTGAGAGATCTTGTAGGTGAATCTAACTCCATCCTAATTAGAGAATTGAAAGGGGAGAACTAAACTTTTCAGTTCTGAGACTTCACCTCTGAGCCCTTATGAAGCTGAGTTAGCAATGAGCCTCCTGCAGTCCCACCTTTGCTGAGATGGAGACATACTCTTCCAGAGGGCTGTTAAGACCATCTCTAACTATTGCTCTGAATCTCCCTCTGTAGGAAACAACCCTGGCTTCTGCCTGCAGAGGGAAATGAGCTAAATTAGCCAGCATTCCTTGCACCCAGAGCTGGGTGTTCCTCATCTAATATAGGAATCTTGCAGCAGATACACAAAAAGGTCTGTGGCTGCTGCAGAAAAATCTGCCCACTGCTCATAGCTGTGGTGCAGGTTGGCATCTCTGGCCTAATGAGGATGAACAGGTTTTCCTTCTCACCAGAACCTCCCAAAAGCAGCAGAGCATTCTGCTGCCTTTACTCTGCATGCTCTGAAGGCAAGCACGAAATGTCAATGTATGCTCAGGCTGCATATACTGCTGATCATGCTATGGAAAGCTGGGCTGTTCCATGGGTGATTGTTCAGCAAACAGCCCCTGCTTGTGTCCCTGGGAACAAGCATTTTTTTGTTGTTTGGGAGCAAGCATCTCTGGAGTTAAATGAGGAGGGCTGTTGTTCTCCACAGAGCCGGAGTGCATCGCTGTGCCTGGTGGTTGTCGGAGTGCCCGTGTTTGTTTTTTTGTGATTTTCCTCTTCCCTACCTCCTGTTCTGAGCGAGGATCAAGGAGGAGGGATGGTGACCTCATGGTGCAGTTATGCAATCTGCCAGAGCCAGGTATCAAAACACACTGCAGCTGTGGAGCTGGGACCTCGCTGTGGCTGGGGGCCCTGGCCTCCTGGCTCTAATGAGATCACTGACCTTCTCCTGCCACTTCTTCTGCAGCTGCCTTGATTCCCAGGGATTTGTTGTGGCCATGCCTGCTTAACGGTTTGGAAAGCTGCTGCAGGGAATGCTTCATCCACAGGCAGGCTCTGGGAGCTGGCCCTGGAGACCTACAGCAGGTGAAGTTACTCTGAGCCCTGCCAGCCTCTTTCCATCCCAGCAGAGCTTATTTGCCTCCATCCAAGGGTATGAAAACATTCCTTTCCCCCTGATTATTCTTTTTTTCATAAGAAGTGAGGAGAAGGTCTCCTGTTCTCCAGTGAAATAAAGCAGTGCCTTCCCAGCAATCTTCTTGTGATGCTTGAGCTGCACCAGAGTCACATATGGGAAGAATAAGAGAGAATAGCATGTCTGCAGTCTGAGGCATATTTGGGCCTCCAAGTCCTCAAGTCTCATTCAGACTTTGCATTCTTTGCTCTAATTGCTGAACTGCATTCCTGCTTCCCTCTCCTACTCTTCTAGCAGTATTTTTGTTTTGCTGGTCTCCTTCAGTAAGGGGTTTTCACAGCCTCCTTCTCTTCCTACCTGCATATCTCTTCAAATGTCCTGCAAATTATTAAAAACAATAGAAAACTCAGAGAAAAATATGAAAACAGGGCCCTGTGAAGCTGTATGATGTGTGCCAAGAAGGAACACAAGACAAGTCCGTTTCCTGAAAATGGGATTTGCAGAGTGGAAATGTCACATCCATAATCACTTTCATGTGGTGGAACTGCTGCTGCCCACCACTAAAATAACAGAGCATCTGTTAAAAAATGTGGGTTTGGTTTTGCTTAAATCCAGCAGGTTGCACTCAGAAGAAGTATTAGGTCCTCATTTAAAAACATGAGTGCAACTGCTCTGGTACCATAAATGTAATAAAAGCAAATGTGTGCTCAGCCCAGCTTGAGTCCCACGCTGAACCCTGTTCAGAGCTTGTTTGTGTGGATGGGCTCGGGGAGCAAGGAGAACATACCTGTGTGCAGAAGGTGGGTTTGTGTTGGGATGGGGTATGGGGAGGGCAAGGGAGACTCCTCAGCAAGGAGGGTACTCTCATAATTGATTGGGAGCTCTTTTGGAGATCAAGCTGAAAAATAATTACAAATAAAGACTTAAAAAAATGAGACAGGGGAAGCTAATAACTAAGCAAAGTGTCAGCAATTTTTGTTGTGCTCTGTCAATCCCATGTCTGATCTGCTTGTGCTAACTCTGCTACTTTCAATCATCCAGAGACACTTGAAGAGCTGTCCTAATGTGGGATGAGAGTCTCCTTTTGCTGTTGCCTCATGCTTCAAACAGCAAAGGCAATTTGGCAGGGAGGGAAGTGGTGATTCCAAGGCATTTCTAGGAACTCTGGTACTGCCAGGTGGAAAAAAATAGGTTATATGTGCTGCAGCTGTATCTAGTTCATTCTAATGGAGAAAATAAACCTTGCATGCAATGATGAGCTGAAAATGCAAAATTAAATAGAGCACTAATTTTCCAAAGTCTCTGATTAACTTTGTCCTGTGCTTGGAAAAAGTCCTACCAGCTTTGATCTCTAGATCAGTCAGCTAGTGAAGGAAGTGTGGTCACTTCTTAAACCAACAGACTGGAGTTTTCTATCTCACTCTTGGGATAGTCTTTCCTCAGATCCTGTATTTGATGAGCATCCAAAAAGCTCAGACTTCCCTAGCTTGGAAATACTGTGAGAGGAAAACTTGGGGCTTTTGCTGGGAACCACAAGAATTGTATTTCTGGTAGCTTTGCAGGGAGTTCCAGCCATGTCAGCAACTAAAGACTTGTCTTTATTTTGTTTTTCCCTTATAAGCTGGGATTGTGGAATGACAACTTTCTCTTTTTCCTTCTCATTTTCTTTTTAAAACCTCAAGTTTAGCATTTCTCTCTGCTCTGGCTGAATGTTTGGGCCACTTCATATTTCATCCCAGGTGGCTGGCTCTGCTCAAATGTCCTCAGGAGCCCGAGTGATCTTTAACTTGGAATGAACTTCCTATGTTTGGAGGGGAGAAGGGGGAGGTAGCTGGGATGCCATACCTCTCCCTCTGTGTTTTGAGCAAAGATGTTGGTGTAACCAGGGTTTTAAAGAGGTCCCTTGGGAAGGATAAATGTGAAGGAGCTGGTGAAGGAGCCTTGAAGCATTTCCAGCTCTTTGAAAGGAACACACATGTGTGTGCATGTGTGCACGTAAGATGTTTTTAATTTTGGAGGGGTGAGTGATCCCAAATAAAGCTTGCTGGATTTTCATCCCACTGATGCTATGTTGAGCTCAGATGGTTAAATTTAATCATGCAGGCTGAACAAACTTGGATTCTAAGGCTGCATCCATGTCTGTGCAGGAACTGTTTGCTTACCCCTGTGGCTCCTGTGGAATCAGCTGTAGGCTGACCAGATAGGGCTGCACTGCCCATGCACTGTCCTGTTCTGGCTCTAGGCATGTGCAGTGGGTTTTGATTTTTAAATTAAGCAAAAGAAAATCTACCTGTAGAGGAGTTCTTTCTTTTCTACTCTTAGAAGTGTTTAAGTAGTGGGGCTATTTTACAGGAAGGGGCAAAACATAAAATAACCCTCTGATTCAAATCATGGGATCATAACCAAATATCCTCTCTTCAGAATGATTTTTGAAGGGCCTAAGGTCTACATGAAAAGCTTCTATCCTCACCTCCACTAATTACTCCAATACTAGTTTTTTTCCCCTTCAAGCAAAGACCAAAAAGCCCTTTTACTTAGATAAGGAGTTAATACACATCTGTGCTTGAAAAGACTAATAAATGCAGCACTTCTTAATGTTCAGTCAGTTTGAAATATAGTGGATTATTCCTACGCTTGTTTCTAAAAAGAAGTGGAAGTGACATTTTTAAATCTGCCTGAAACTCAAAATACATGTGAGAAATGCACAGAAGTTGAGATGTGCATAAATCATTAATGAGGGCAAAGTGGGTTATGAACTTTGCACATCATTTCCTTGCAAGCCTGCAGCTGGGTATCTCTATTAGGTGAGTGTTTTGGCCCCAAGGATGTAGTGGAAATTCAGTGGCTCAGCTGTGTGTCTCCAGCTTCCTTTGCTGAGCTCTGACTCTGGGTATGCACGACAAGAACTTGCTATTTCTTGGGTATTTTATAAAAGAAAACAAGCTACATTGAATAGGTCCCAAGCCAGAGAATCTGAGATCGTGCTCACAGAGGAATATCAAACATCAAGACAGGATGTTCTCCTTCCCCTTCTTTGAAACAAATACACTTTAAAAATAAACAGTCTTTGGGATAAAAGTGAGACACTGTCCTCCAGGATGTTGCATCCAGCAGCTCCTTGTAACCAGCATTAACAGGAATGGAGAAAGAGAAGCAAAATCTAAGAACACAAAGGGGCTGAGGATTTCCCTGCCCAGGGCCTTGAATCACTTTGTTTCCACTTCTCTTCAGCAGGGTTTGTGTCTCTACAAGCTGAGCCATGGCCATGGTCACCTTCTCTTCCCAGCTGCATGTCACAGCATCCTCCACGTTCCCTCTGGGCTCCCAGCATCACCTCAGGCCAGCAGCATTTCTCTCCTGGAGGCAGGACAGGGAAGCTTGAGAAACCAAGCTGTGCCTGCTGCCTGTGGTTCAGGCAGAGGCTGGCACCCATCACTGAGGAGGCTGTGGGCCAGCTAGAGGCTGCCACAACTTGCCATTCCTGGCTTTTTACAAGGACTCTGCTGGTTTTGAGCATGGGGTTGCTCTGAGCTGCTGCAATAACTTATCCTGTCCCAGCAAAGTGAGGAGCTTGCTTCTGAGCCTCTGGTCCAGCTCTAGCCTGGTGCCTTCTTTGGCAGCAATTGTGACTAAAGGCAAAGTGAGGAGCTTGCTTCTGAGCATGCCTCTGGTCCAGCTCTAGCCTGGTGCCTTCTTTGGCAGCAATTGTGACTAAAGGGAGATAATTATATTATTAAATGAAATTAGTCTTGTTGAGAGTAGGATTCCCTTAGAATGTGTTGATTCCCTGACAATGTTCCTACAGGAAGAATGCAGAGGCTCCAGGCCTACATTTGTAGGTGTAGTGTGAGTGGAGAGCAGAGTTAAGAGTTTTATTATATATCAGATGATGATAACTACTGTTCCCAGTGCATATTCTTGGGTGGGCCTTATGGTAAAATCCCATCTGCCCAAAACAATAATTTTCTCCTTTTTATGCATGGGAATTCTGCTCTTCATCAGTGCCTCCTGCTTCTCAAGAGCTCTTTGATGTACAGAATCCAGTTTGAAGCAATGGCACCCTGGCTTTGTGCTACACCCTTGTGTAACACAGCAGGGGCTCCTCTGTCTTTGGGAGCTGGTGTCTGCAGTGAGATTCCTGAGCAGTGTCCTGCAGTCACTTCTGGCCACATCTGTTCCAACCCAGCCCAGCTTTATGTGTAAGAAAAACTCCCTACAGCTGCATCACATGTGGGTTTGCTGCAGATGTGCTCCTCAGAGGGCAGCAGGGCATTCTCAGCACCACCAGAGCACCACTTCCACTGCCACCTTTGAGGGACAAGCACACATCCTCCTTGTACTCCTCAGCCCTGTGTTTCCTGGTGCCTTATAACTCCTTACACATGTGTATCTAAAATAGCTCAAAGCTGATGTCAATATTAACTTCTCAGTCCAAACACCAGCACAGGAGGAGGTAAGTACATGACAATGGGGCATTTTTTAGTAATGGCACAAGATTTAAGCTTTTGAGAGGGCTGTGTAGTGTCAAAGGGGGAAATGCAACGTCTTGGCATGTTCCGAAATAGCCAACCATTGTGTCTATGGCCGAGGAGCAGCAGCTGAGATTTGAGTTACTTTTGAACCTTCTAAATGCAGTTTCCCAGTTCCCCCAGTACAGAAAGCAGATGGGATTTGTCTGACCATGATGGACTGGAGAGTCAGTTCAACACAACTGTTGGAAACATTTGGAATCTCTGGCCAGAGAGAAAAGTACTGGAAAGCAGACAAACAGGATTGGTAATCTGGTTCTCCCTGCTCATAATTCACCTAATTGGTGTGGGCATATATCAAGTGTTGTTTTTAAAAAGACAACAACCTATCATTTGCAAAGATTAAAAACGTGCCAATTTTTTTTTGCATGCATCTGTCAAAAGCCCACAAGCCTGTAGTTTGCTGCAGAAGGGAACATCTGTGTCTAATTGGCAAAACTCAGGGTTCATAATGGGTGATTCAAATGAACAAAACTATTTTGTCATTCATTCAGTTGGGGATTATAAACTAATCAGAAATCCTTCCCCCTCCCCTTCCCTCAGATCTATCTTGCATTTTCTGTCCCTTATGGGTTTTTTTCCCCTGATCTCAGAGCAAATCTTCAATCTTTTTGGTCTCAGAAGCCATAATAAATTAACAATTCCCCCACTGCCACAACCTTTCAGCCCTATTTCTGGAATTCACACATTGCACTTCCCCCTCTGCCCAGATTTGGGGATGCAGGGCAGCTCTTGGGGTTTTTATTGCAACCAGCTGCTGGCTCAAGAGGCACCTTGCATCCGAGACTCCTTGGATGTACACAGAATGTGCAAGATATTCCTCCTCAAATGATGACAGTTTGACAGCTCTGAGTGAAAGTGAAGGCAGGAAAGGGAGCTTATCCTGAGGGTGGGGGCGAGGGATCTGGGGGGGATGCACTTCCCCATTCAGCACTCTGGTGCTGAATCCCACAGGACCCTCTGATCTGGTGGCTGCAGCCCTGGGGTGTGAACAAAGTCTCCTGGTAGTAGAGGAGGGGCTGTGAACGCCTCCAAGCGCCTTCTCAGTGTCTGAAAAAAGGCAACTGGATCGGTTCACATATTCCCCAACACAAAATCTCAGCCCTCAATCACTGCTAATTTAAGGAGGCTTGAGCCAAGCTGTGATCCTCCCACATCCAGGAGTGCCGCCCTGCGCGAGCAGCAGTTCTGGTGCACATTCTGCCTCCTAAACTGGGCACGTATTTTAGTGCAAAAGTTGGGTGGTGTTTACTGTTTCTTCCTATGCAAATACTTGTTCAAAAGTGAGCTCAGCTGCTTAGTGTGGAACAAAGGCTAGACTGCACCGATATGCTGTGATGTAGGAATACAAGAGAAGTAGCAGAAAATCCCTCTATTCTTCTTCCAAGCGAGGAAAGAGGAGTATATTCACTGGAAACCAGCAAGTTTTCAGTAAAATCCAAGTGGCAACAGCTGTAACTATAATTCTGAATGAATTAGTAAATGGAACTAACTGTCATGACCTGTAGCCTCTTAAATTGGCATAAAGTTTTGCTTGTTTCCCCTGGATTCCCCATGAATTGACTAATCCATACTGAACCCAAACATTTTACCTCTTGGAGAAAAGATCAGTACATTTCTATGAATATGTCTTGGTTTTACATATGGGACTCCTAAGGCATTGACAGAGAACAATATGTGTGTGGCAATGAATGTGGTTTCTTTTCCACTTGAGACTTCCAGCCATAATCCAGCCCAGGTGCCTTAAATGAGCAGCCTGTAGTTTATTCCACTGTAATTAACATAAGCTTTGATTTAGATGACACTTTTACAAGTCAAATGTTGGATTCCAAGTTGAATACAGAACGCAGTTTCCACCCACGTTACTGTTTTGGTCCTTTTCTGTGGCCATCCTGCATCCACCCTGAAATCCCCCAGAATATGAGCAGCACCTGCTGGAAAACAAAGGTTGTGCCTTGTAGAACAGGTCTGGCTTTTTGTTTCTACTTTAGAGCTTTTAACATTTGGTGTTGCATTTTTTTTTCTTTCTATTTCAATATGAGCCAAGGGGAGGGATCAAGAGAAAAAAAATCTGGAGTATTTTGATCTTTGTGGCTTTATATGGACTTCATAAGCTTCGTTTGTTCTACTGCCAAGTTCCTTTGTGTTTAAATAGATAACAGACCAAGACAACTAATAATTTCCAATAAAAAAACCACACCAAACCCAAAGCATTCCCTTTATTTTCCAATTAATGCTCATAAACCCTTGCTCCTAGACCGGGCTTGTGACTTAAGCACTTCTGTTTTTTTTTTTTTTTTCTTTCCCTTTTCAAAAACAATTGCCTAAGGCACAGACTGGGCTCTGTGCTCTGCAAATTTATGAACGAGTCTTGAGAAAAGGCTCTAAGAGTGGCTTTGGGAGAAGGTAGTTGTAAATATGAAGTGCAAAAGCAGCCTCATGCACCTTTAGAAAAGCACAGAATGGTGGTTAGTGCCACCATTTATGGACTTCCTTCCTTCTTGGAGGCTGGAGGCTATTTGTGGAGAAGGAAGAAATAGCAGATTTGCATGGAACTGTCACTGTGTTATGTAAAATGCATGTTGGATGCTGGTTTACTGGTGAGAGCTGGTATCTGCTGTCACTATTTTGAGAGGCTTTGCACTTGAAAAAGAGACAATTTGTCCAATCAAAAGCAGCTACATTTTACTGAAGTAAATAAGGCTGAATGTCCTTGAAACAGAAGATGAGTTGGTTGGATGAATCATGGGTGATCATCAATGCAAAGGTTCTTTTTTTACATGAAAATGTTTTTGTAATGAAAATAACACAGAGTTTTAAATGCTGTGACACATTTTCCCTTTAGCTTCTTAAGATTTTTCTCACAAAACCAACTGTTTAGGGCAACATATTTGTGTGGTCAAAAAGTTGTATGTTTGCCAACAGCACAAATTATCAGTAGTAGGAAGTGAGAATTATGTGAATTACTTACGTGGGTGATATTTCTCTTAGAGGTTGACCATCCAATATACACTTCCAGAGTCTCTAAGAGTGCCTTCCCATATTAGATTGATGCTCCACAAAAGTAGGAGCTAAGATTTGCACAAGCTTAATGAATTTCCCTGTCTTGGGGGTATCTTAAACCAGTCTCTGAAGGGAAAGAAAAGAGCCAGAAATTCCATTGGTCTGGCAGACTGCATCCTGGGTATAATCTAGGCAAGATGTAAGATTCTTTGTTTTATTTCCCAGGTGTATTACTCCTGTGGTGCAGTGGTGGAATCAATGGAAAGAGGCCTGATTTTGTCACCAGGTTTTCCAAACAACTACTACCCAGGGACACATTGTGTCTGGCAGTTTTTCATTCCCATGAGAACCCATCTCATCCTGGAAATATTTGACTTTGACATTTTTGAGAGCTCTAGTGAAACTCCAACCCCCTGGGATGGCTTTTCAGCCCCTGCTACAACAGAAAACAAGGATATGCCTTCTCTTGAGGAAAACCTGGACTTTTCTGTCCACACCACAAAACCCTCTCTCTGGACCTCGACATCAAAGGTGGCTCAGGATCTGAGCAGCACTGGGGACCAGTCAAAGGACCTTGCTGGTCACCTGGATGAACTTCCAGGAACCGTCTCAAAAAAAAATGAAGCCAAACAAGCATCTGAAGGAAACCAGTGGAAGCAGATGAAGGAGCCCAAAGCAATGACCAAGGCTCAGCCAGAGGAGCTGCCATTCCCTGTGGCTGGTAGTGCCTCAGTGCAGAGGCAAAATACCAGTGGCCTGGAAACAGGGGAGGATTTGGAAGGGAAGATGTTGCTTGCCCACCTAGCTGCTAGTGAGAGAGATGAAGTCCCAGCAGAGACCTGGGCTCTTCCCTCAACAGCACTGCCCGTGGAAGTCTCCTCCAGCCCTCAGTCAGCAGGGGATGTCTGTCCCCATGATGTATTATACGTTTCTGATCTCATCACATTTTCCTCTCGCTTCTGCGGCCCAAATTCCCCTGTGAACAAGACCATGGTGTTTGGTTCATCTCTGGAAATGGTGGAGGTTATCATGGAGCTGATCACCACCACGGACCGGGGCCGAGGCTTTGCGATGCTCTTCGAGTACAGGAACATCACTGACCCCAGCACTGTGGATGCTGTGAGGCAGGAGAGGAAGGAAAACATGATGGTGCTGGCAATTGGAACAGGGATTGTTGTCTTTGCTCTTGCTTTGCTCTCTGCCTTCTGCGTAGCTTGCAGGTAAGGTGATGCCAGAGCCTTGGAAGCATGTGACATTATCCACAGGGAAATGACCAGAAAAGAGCTACATTCCCAGAGAAGAGCTAGATTTCCAGAGGAGAGTTACCTTTCCTTTGCTCTGCTAACTCCTACTGTCCTCCAAATGTGGTGAAGTGGGTACAGAGTAAGTCAATGTCCCCCACTGCTTCTGCCCATGGCTCCTCAGTTTTCTCTCCTACTCCTACAGCTCCTGTACCTCAGATTTATTTTCTTTTTCCTGCAGAAATACCTGAATAGTCAGGACTTTCCTGGACATTTTTTGTTTCAATGGCAGTGGTGCCTTTGAATCTCAGCTTTTGGCTGATGGACAAAATCAGCAGAGGAAGATCATCCTTCCCTGAGCCTCCTGAGCAGGCTGAGCTGACAGTCACTGCATCTTTTCACAGAGATCCCACAGTTTGGCTCTAACTAACCATCACTAGCACTCTGCAGAAAAGTAAATAATAACCAAAGCATTACCACATAGAATTAAGATTTAAAAATATTTTCCCATCTGTAGCATATTTTATCCAAGAGACTGTGCAGAAATTCTAAATCCAATGCATTCAGTGTGTTAAGAAGTCATCTCTACATCCCTTTGATGCTGGGGAAGAGCCCAGAGCCATGCTGCAGTAGCTCTCATTGTTCCCAAATGCAATCCAAAACAATCCAGTCAAATGAGTTGATGGTCAGGCTGGGTTGTGTCTTTCCAGGTCCTGATGCTAACTAGTTAAATGTTAACAGTTACACAAGCATGCCTCTCCAGTCAATTGCTTTTCTTTTATGTATTTCTTTTCTCTATATCTATCCAAGGAACACTTCTCCGCCCCCCAGCATATGTTTGCATTTTTCCAACTCCCTAGTGAAAACATTTTTGTAGAAACAGTGATTTATTTCTCTCCCTTCCAACAAATTCAAAACAGAGCCCATTCTCCCCAGGTTTTTGTCAAAATAAACATCGTTTTTCAAATGATTTGCCTTCCATGGAAACATCAGGTAAACTGAAACAAGCAGTGCCCCTCGCAGGGCTCCACTCTGGGCTGGGTATTGGCAGGAGTGTTCATTTCCCAGAGCCATCAAGCAGCTGCTCTGGTTTCTCCCCTGCCTCATCCAGCGTGAATCCTCCAGCCCCAGAGGCTCAGGATTGCCCAGACACCCCTGGACACTGGGGCTGGTTTGGCAGAGCCATTTGGTTTTCCTTGTCCTGATGGAGGCTGCATTTCAGCTCTGGCAGAATAAACACACAATGCAGGGCAATCCCACTGGGCACCAGAGAACGTGGGCACAGTGGTGAAGCTTAAATATCATCTCTGTTCTGTATATATAGAAATTCCTGCTTTCAGGGTCTGAACTTTCTGTAGCTGTAAGAGTTAAACTTGCATGTATTACATCTAACTAACCTTTTTGTTTTTAAAGAGCTTGCAGAGCACTAATTTAGACCACAATTTTTTGCTAGCTCTAAAGGAAAAAGTCTGGTGGAAAATGTCTTCCAGATACCAAATACTTTATTTTTATACCCTCGCCAATCTTCAAAAGAGACAGAAACAGGCTCCCTTTGCTATGGCAGCAGTCTGGGCTGATACACATGTTGAGTAGGCTGTTCTTGCTCCAATACCCCTATTTAATTTCACTGTAACAATCCATGAAGCAGAGTATTATTCAACCCAAAAAGTGCACCGGCAATCTGAGGCTCCACTGGCTGAGGTTTCCTCTGCAAAGCCTGTTTAGAAAGTCAGGCCATGCTGCTCACATTCACAGTTTGGCTTTTTGCTTGTTAGATGTTTACAAAATAATGTTCTGCTCTTGCTGACCAACAGAAAAAACAGTCCACAGGGCTTCAGCCCCACACACCAATGTTTGTGTGTTCTGGTCACTGGGAATACATCCTACAGGGGTGCCTATGGCACAGGATTAGGCTTGCTTCTTTTAACACTGGCATTTATGCCTCTTCATTGCTCTACAACTCTCTTTTGTTTTATTTTTTCTTTTTTTTCTTCTTTTTTTTTTTTTTTTTTTAAGAAGATACTTATGCCTCAGCCAGCTACTGACTGAATGTAAATAATGAAAATAGAGACTACCCCTGCTCCTTTAGCCTCTTGACAGGGTGTTTACTATCCCAGCCTCCTGTATTCCCTGCATGCTGTTCCTGGGAAGCTTTGATTACACCGCTCTATTTTTTGTCAGAGCATTTAAGTGAGACCAGGTGGAAGCGATGCCATGGCCTGTGCTGAGTTACCTCTCCTGTGTGGCACTGGAAGAGCCTTTTCTCCCTCTTTACTGGGCTAACTGCTGTAAGGGTGTTGGTGCCTGGCCCCAGAACCTCTGGCACTGCTTGGAGCTCGCCTACAGCTCACAGCTGTGGGGTTTTAATGCAGCTCAGAATAAGACTGCTGAGGCCATTAAGCACTAAGCATTAAACTTCTTTTAGATTGAGCCTATCAAGCTCTATTTTATGCTTCTTGTCCTAAATAGGGGCTTGAAATGAGGTGTCAAATGTGTATTAGCCACAGTCTGTCCTCACTGCAGAAAATGTCAGGGTGGCACGGGGTGTGCTCAGGGGGGAGATGATGCTGCTTTACCAGTGCAGCAGACTCAGAGCTGGGACCAGCCCCCTGAGGCACAGGGACCCTGTCCTGGCTGGACTGGGCACTGCAGGGGATGCCAAGAGGAACCTGGAAGCTCTTGGCCTTGTAAACTTGCCTTCAACTTTCTTTTCTCTTCATACTTTATTTATTCCTCTGGTACCAGGTTCAGCTGTTGATTTTTTTTTTTTTCCCATTTCTGTCTGCTGCTCTTGCTTAGCTAAAAGTAGCAGGCTCAGCCTTGCCAGGAGTAGAAATGGCCTGGGATGGGCTTGGCAGCCACTGCCACTCCAGTGCACCAAGTCATCAGCAGTATCTGCTCAGGCTCATTGCATTGAGCAGGGCAAAGCTCTCTGGGGAAACTCCAAGTCTCTGCCACACTGCAGCTTTTGTTTTCTACTTGGGGAGGGAATGAAAGCTTCAGTTGTTAGTTGGCCAATAATTCTAATTACTTTTGGCCATGAAGCCTGGCTCGAGTAATGGGGGATTTTTTATTTTCTTTCCCAAGCCCCAGGAACAACAGATACATCCATCTTATTTAATTTTAATCCTGTCCCATGCAGTCATTGCTGTATGGTTGCAACCCAATTGCAGCTGCACTTTACATCTGCATAGCCTCCCAACCCTTGAGTGTGCAGTGACTCCATCCAGCCTTCAGTGTTGCCATCTCTCCCCACCCAAGCTGCCCTGCCAGTCACTGCCTGCTGCCCATCTGTCACCTGGGGTGAGAACTTCCCTTTGCAACAACCTGGGTTGCATCCCATCAGTCAGTGCCTAATGCTCCCCCGTGTCTGCAGTGTCCCCTGGAGCACCATCGGGCACAGACTGCTCGTTTCAGTCATTATCAGGTCCACCAGTGCCAGCCTTTGTGATATCTTTGAGTCTTATTCATCCAAAAGTTTATAACACTAGTTGTTTAATAATCTCAGTTTTAGTAAAATTGTGAAAAAAAAGGCTAAGAACATGAGTGTGTCTCCCTTCAGCCAAAGGCACGTTCATCCCATCATCGCTGCCACACTGCCTTTTAGTGAAACAGTCACACAAATGAGCAGCATCTGATGCTCTCTGCTTGCTAAATATAACCCAGTATGCAGTATTAGCTATGCAGATGAAATATTCTGTCTAGCAGGATAGGAGGGATGTCACTGCCCAGACTGAAGGATCTCAGTCCTGCTGTTCAGTTAGTGATGTGAAAGAGCAGCTGTCAGGGGGAGCCTGGTGGGACTTGGCAGAGGTCTGAGCTCTGCTCCTGCTTTTGCAGCGAGCAGAGGAAGAAGATGACAGCTTCTTCTCTTCTTCAGCTGACTTTCCACCACATGAGCATATAATTTTCTCCCCTTGTTTACAGGCCTTGCTGCCTTGAGTCTTGGCAAGTATTTTGGATGCTCATAACCTGCTGGGTTCCCCGCGCAGGATGAGCAGAGCCGAGAACTTTCCTGCTGTGGATCTTTAACTCACTCGAGGGCTTGTTGTTGTTGTTGCTGTCTCTCCTTTTCAGGCAGAGAACGTGCCCCAAAAGGAGCTCATCCAACGCATGCAGTGACCAGGAGGTTAGTGCTAATGGCTTCAGCAATTTCTCTTTCTCTCTTTCATATTGGCTGTTGCACTGTTTATCTGACGATGTTTACTGGGGCATGTTCTGAGTTGTAGAACAGGATCCAGAACTCCACTGTCGATATCAATGAGCTCCAGCTGGTGGTGCCAAGCCGGGAGAATGAAAACAACAACCACTCTGTGAGCCGGGAGCAGGCGGGTGAGTGCGGGCATGGGCCGGAGCGGGTCAGGGCAGCCCGAGCCCCGGGCACTGCCCCAGACCCTTCCTTCCCCACAGCCCTGGTCACTGTCTCGCCCATGCACAGCTGGAGAGCTACTCCACAGCAGAAAGCCTTTGTTGTGGGCACTGTCCCTTGCTGCTCCCCCTCCCTGGTAGGGTAATTCCCCTGGCAAGGAGCTCACGCAAGCACAGCTCCAGCGCGCTGCCAACGCAAGCTGTGACAGCACATGGCACTGCAGAGACACTGGGTTAGCAGAGCAAATGTGCTGGGCTCAGGCTGCTACAAACAACTTACTCAGACCCCTGAACTGGGGAGGAGTTTCACCTGCCCCGGGCCTAACTTTGTCCAGAAAGGACGGGTTTTACAATGCTCAGATTGTCTTTGGCCAACTCCAGCTCCCAGAGCTCCCTGTTTCTGTGGGTCTGTGTGGATGGAGGTGCTGTGGGTGACATTTACCTCACAGTGTGCTTCCAGGAAAAAGCATCCCAGCCAGTGTCACTTGCTGCAATTCTGAGTCACAACACATGAACTGTCCCAGTGCCCCTTTTGGTTAGTGGAGGCCAACAGGGAGTGACTTTATGCTGTGTTGTGACACACCTTCAGTTTCCCAGTGATGGCACACACTCAGCTCTCACAAGGGTACCTCCATAAAATGCTAATTCTGTACTCCCAGCCATGACAGCTTCCCATCTCCTTCTTGAGGAGGCTGTGGCCAGAGTTGTCCTTGCCTGGACCAGATGCCAGGCCCTGGGGACACATGCAGACACACATCCCCCTCCATGGCTGTCCCTGGAGCATCAGGCTGCCTGTAGGAGCAGGTTCTCTGGGGTTTAACCAAAAACTACAGCTCCCAATATTAGCAGGTATGAGTAAATACAAATAAATAATGAGTTGAGCAAGTCTGCAAGTTTTTGATCTGCAGCACAACCTCATGTGTTTAACACAAGGAATTTCAGTTAATGTCTGTTTTTATTAGAAAGCACACCCAAGGGTGTTTCTCCTCTCCTCTTTTGTTTTGTTTTTAAAAGCTTGCAGTTTCAGGAGAGCAAACTGTTGACTTGAATTCTGTTCTGGCTGGTGCAACAGCCAGCCAAAGGCTGTTCTAGATTGTCTGGTGAGGGAGGGAGGGATGAGGGTTTGTTATGGAGGAGTTGGAAACAGATGTTTTGGACTCTTGCAAGCAGAGCAAAAATCTTTATTGATTTTTTTCCTTTCTCAGTCACTTCCTGCAGAGGCAGCACAGAACGGTCTCCTCAGGACACTGACCCAGATGTGCCCTCCTCCATCTCTGCAGTGACCACTGAGACTGGGAGTGATGAAGTGTTTATCATTTCTGCTGGACCTGGGACCAGTGGGCTGAGCTTTACCACCTACAGGATACAGGTACATTCCCCAGCAGCTCTAGCAGGCTGCAGGATGTCCCTCTTGGACAGCACTTGTCATACCTGTCCATTTTTGCCTAATGCCCACTTTCTGGAAAGGCAGGGACTGAAGCAGGCAGTTCTCCTAATCTTCAAGCTGAGCTGCCATCAAATGATGTGGGCAGTGATCCCCTGCGCCTGTATCTTCCCAGCTTTGGGAAGAGCAAATGCAGAACCCTACTAGCAAGTCATGGAGATGCTTGCCAGCAGACAGCAGGACCAACCTGCAGAGGTGTTAATTGGCAAAGCTGATGTTCCATTAAAATTACCACCTGTAGCAAATGAAAGACCTGAGAATCAGACCTACTCCTGCCCACCACTCCAAGGGATCAGGGAAGTTACTCAGCTCCTCAGCTTTCCAGAGTCTCTCACCAAGCTGATGTGAAAATTAACAGCTTAGACTCCAAAAAAATCAAATACTTCAAGTGAAAGCACTGAGGCCTCACAAATTCACAGACAGAAACTTGAATTGATTCAGCAGGTTCTCTCTTATTTTAGCTCTTTCCCCTGGACTCCTGGTCCTTTATTTGTTTAGAGACAGATGATGGCTCAGAAGCCTCAGGTCTGGCTGTCACCTCTTCAGCCTTGAGTGAGTGCAGACAGAGCACATCCACTGCAAGTGTCTGCTAAAGCCTTTCCCAGGTCAATACTCCAGTGCCCTGTCTCTTTTTCCCACAAGAGGATAAACAACCAGCACAAGGAACTCACATGCCCAGGACAGGCTGTGTAAAACTTCTGTCACAGTTTACAAAACAAAAGCATTCTGTATCCCTGCACTTGATTAGGAAATTAGCCAGGAGGCCAGGCTGGTCAGGATTTTCCTACACTGGTGTAAGACACGTGCTGAGCTTTGCCTCCAGCTGGCCACCCTGATGAACAGAGAGAGGGAAAGAAAGGAAAACAGCTCTGGAGCCTTCCCTTGCCTGAGCCTGACCTTCTGTGGAGCAGGGCACTGGGAGTTGTAGCCAGACTGGGCACCCTTGAACAAACCTGGTCCTTTCCAAAGAAGGGCACTGGGAGTTGTAGCCTTGAACAAACCTGGTCCTTTCCAAAGCAGAGAGCTTCATCTGGTGGCAACCCCACACACATCCAGCTTCTAGGCAGCAGGGAAAATCATTTTCCTGCCCCTTTTCTCCACTTTAGTCAGAAGGAACAAAGACACATACACACCCCATTTCTATTCTGACATGGCTTCTGCAAGCAGCCTTCAGAGGGCATTTATACATTAAAAAAATAAAAGAGTGCTAAAACAATGAAAGTAAGCAAAAAAATTAAACACATTATTAAGTCAGAAAGCATCTCCTCAGTGATGTCCATGCAGCACACAAGTGAGGCAATACTCCCAACCAAATTCCTCAAGGAACCAAGGCTGGAAGCATGGCAGGCCTTTTTAAAAGCCCTGGGTATTTTCCCACAGATGAAGACCATCTTCTCCAGGGCTGTGGAAATTGAGCACAGCAGACAAATTACAAACCTGCACTCAAACAGGTTCTCATCAGGCCACTCGATTCTGAGGGCTCCTGGATGTCAGACGTGTTTACAGTTGAATTTTTAGGTGTGTATTTTTAGGGTGTGAAGTGCTGCTGGCCAGCCAGCCTCCAGGCCTCACAGAGGATGTGGTGTGTGGCTTTGTGGCCAGCACTAGGCAGTGGGATGAGATATCTGCTGGAGCACAGCCCGTTCCTTGGCAGGAGCTGAGCAGTTATCCCCTTGTGAAAACATGTGTGAAATCCTGAGCCTTCACAGCACAGTGAATAATGCCAGCAGACTCACCTCACGCAAAATGCTTGACTAGAATTTGTTAAATTATAAGGAGATTTCATTAAAAAAATTATCTTGACCTTTTCCCTGAGAAATTGTGTGTGGCTGCTTGGTCCTGTGCTGCCCACCAAGTGTGAGCCCGAGCTCAGCTGGGCCTGAGCCCGTGATTAAGTGGCTTTTGCTCAGCAGCTTTTCAAACCTATTTGAAGACACCAGTCCTGTGTTGTGAGGGAAGAGCTGGGAGAGCATAAAAACCCCTCTGTTTGTGACTGGTGTGAGGAAATGGAGGGTGGGATGGCTTTTGGGGAGACTCCAGGTGTCCTCCAGTAGTCATGGCTTGCTAAATCCCCTTTGGTTTAAGGCATCATTCACCCTTTGGCTGACTTATGACTATGATCTCTGTTTTCTGATCAGACACGGCAAGTTTCAGATGCAAAGGTTTGAGTAAAGAGTATGATCATGGAAGCTTAACAAACATCTATTGTCAAAACATTTTTCAAAGTCTAGAAAATACACTCTTCTTCTTCCCAGTTCCTTCCAGTGTACCTATCACAAAACCAGTAGATAATTTTTACATCAGTTTGGAGGTATTTATAATAATATTAGAATAATAAATCCCAAGAAAGCTTGAAGGGGCCACTAAGGAGAAGACAGCTGGCTTAAAACTTTATAAATAAAGATTGTCCCTTTAATAAAATCTTAGACTAGGAGCTTAATATTGAAACCAACTTATCCTGAGCCTGGTGCCTCTCCTGGCTTCCTACTGAGTTTCTTTTTCTGATCTAGTGCTAATTTCTTGCCTCTCTGCCCATCCATTTCCAATATGACACATTCACTAAATAGTTTCTTTGATTTGCAGAAACTCGGGCGATTCAGATTCTCAGAAATAACAAATTACATGTTTCTGGTTTCTCAGGATTTTAAAATCCAGGACACTGTGGGATTTATTTCAGACACTCTTTAAGGACTGTGTAAACTTTGGGAATATGGATTTTGCATTCTTCTCATGACAACCATATTCGCACAGCTAAAAATTAAAAATATGAACAGAGTTGTGTAACAGGAGGCTTAAATAACAGGTGAGGTGTTAGTAAGAATGAAAGGAGATTCACAGGAATGTCAGGAATTGTCTAACTTTCCTGGCTCTAAGCTTATATCAATATTAAGGACAAAAACTGTGATTTCAAATGCAACATCAGAACTTATAAAGTATGGAAGAGATGTTTGTCTATAGTTCATTCCCATGTCTGATCATCTCTGCTCATTCACAGGGCTGGTGACAGCAGTTTAATGTAGTCTCACCTTCTGATGATGCCAATTTTACAGCTGTCTGGATGTCTTGTTCTACTCCTAAAGCATGTTGTCCACCTGAACAACATTTTTTATGTGAAATGCAAATCTCCTTGGCTCCAATCCAGTTCTTGTTCTTCTTGTTCTATTCAGCACAGACACTGAGAGCAGATTATTTCCTTTCTCTTTATTTTTTATTATTTTTAATTCTTCCCTTACAGAGGATAAAGAGCACCATTTACTTCAGTCTTTTCTCTCAAACTGTGCATTTTTGAGACTTCTGATTCTCTTCCTGCTAGCTTTGGGATTTCTTTCAGTAGGCTCCATCCCCCTTAAGTTTTATTTCCCCAGACAGACACACCTGGAGCCTTCCAAGAGCCAAGCAGAGGGGAAGAATTCTGTTTTACACAGGGAAGTTTATGACTCTGATCTGTCAAATACTTCCAGTAAAATTAAGCTGTAGATATCTCATATATTTAGTGAGGGTTGTAGGACTACGTCTTACGCAACTGAAATTTCCCACTTCAGCTTTAAACCCTAAACTGGGGGAGCAAGATAAAACTTTCCTCCAGGGAAGCCAGTGAGCTTCAGGCAGCGCACTGGAAGAACAAGGAAGAGAAGCTGCATTCCTGAGTCCTCTGAGAACGACTGAATCAATCACTCTCTCGCACCAACAGCCTGTTTCCAAAGTGTTTTAAAAACGTTTTGATGAAAGGTGCCTATAGACGATCTTTATTTACTCTTTTCAGGACAAAAACCTGAAAAGAAGCGTCACAAGCCCGGCCTCTGTGTCTGACTGGCTGAGCTCCCACCCCACAGCTGCAGGAGCGGACGCTGCTGAGAAGGGGAACGCGCAGCTGGAGAATCCCTGTCCCAGGCAGCGCACCTGGAGCGCCCGCACCTTCCACGACCTCCTGGCTCCCATCCCACAGCTGCAGAAAAGATGGTGCAGCTGGAGCACCAACAGCCCCTTCACAAAGCTGGTTGACAGCAGTGTGAGTCCTGCAGGGAGGGGAGGGGAGGGTGTTGGGGTCTCAGCTCCAGTATTTCCCCACTGTTCACTATTGGGACACGTTTTCCCCTTGGCCAGTGCCTCACCTTTCTGTCCTGCAGTGCAAACACGTCTCAGTCCATCTTCCTTGGTGTATGGGAAAGTCTCTGCCCTAATTATATTGTAATTTAGCCAGGCTTTCCTACAATATTAAGCAGCTGTATTTTCCAGCAGTTGGCACCTGGTTAAGAAATTATCCCCAGTCCAGAAGAACATTAAAAATGCCTTCAGACAAGATTATCTCATTGAGTGTTCTGACATGTGCTTTTCCCCCCAGTTATGCCTTGAATTTATTATAATTGATGTATTATTATTGCACTGCAAGGAATTCGTAGGTGTGGCAGGGATATTTGGGTCTCACTGACTGTAGTCATCAAACCAACAGCTTGTTACAAAGCTAATAAAGGATGTTTCTTCCTTTTTAAGGTAATAACATAGGTTTTTGCTAAAGAATGCATCTTACCTCTAAAATAACCAGGAATTTTAACTTTTAGTTCTCTCAGGATCAAAGTTTCGAGAGCGAGCTGCTTTTCAGGGCATGTCTGCTAATTTTGTACTATTTTGTGCAGGGTTTTTCTACAGCTGCAAGACCCCAAGGTGTGCCAACCAGAAAGGTAATCTCAGCCACTGAGATCGAGGGAGCATCAGAGACTGTTTACTCTGATTCATCTGCCAGTAATGCCTCCTATCCCCTCACTCTGTCTGCACAGAGGCAGAGAAAGTTAACCTCCTGCAATCTGAAGAAATCCAGATTTGGAAACCCTTATTTTGGATTTTTAGCCAGTTCCCCTGACAGCAAACATATGAGGTCCTTAGATCCCTCAAGACATCTAGGGGCAGCATCTCCAGTTAACAGCCAAAGCCCCAAAAATCTTCTAGAGAGCTCCAACCCACTGAAAATCAACTTGGTCAACGGCTCAAAAACAAAGGAGCTCATGGTAGAAACAGATAAAAACAAACCCGTTTTTGTTATTTCTGAAGAAGGGGATGATCAGCAGCCTCTGGTCCTGGCAGAACACCTCAGTCAGTGTGGAGATCACCTGTCAGAGCAAAATGCTGTGTATGCTCCGGCCGTGCCAGAGAAACAGCCGGCGGTTCTGACTGCGGAGAGGAGCAGCTCTGCCCCCTTCCCACCGAGCCTTCCCCTTTGGGGAAAATCCCCCACGTCATACCAAGGCCAGGGGAAGGCCCCCAGCTCCTCCAGGGACCAGCAGAGCTCAGCAGGTGCAGATGCCAGCACTGCTGAGCCCTCACAGAACTGCAGCACGCCCGCTGCTCCCACGCTGTGCCAAGCTTCAGTCCAGTGATGTCCTCGGAGAGACAGGAACATCAGTTCCCAAAGCCAGAGGGAGCAGGGACACGAGCAGAGCAGAAGCTGTGCCGAGTTGAGTGTGGCAGTCACACGTGGCAGCTTTGTTGAGAGCAGCCTTGGCTTCGCACGCGTTGGGACTGAGATTGCAAGGACACAAACCACAGCACAAATGCCAACTCCCCTTCAGCTCACTAACCTCATCTCTCTTCTCCTGCATGAGACTTGGATGTAGTTTGTACAAGAAAACACCCTCTGGAAAGGCACTTCAGAGTGCAGAACCCCTTTTCTGGGATGGGAGTGAAAGTAACCTGGGGTGGTTACACCGTGGTTTATATCTGAAATGTCAATCAGTCCCCGTCCCTGTGGCATCACTTGAGTCTTTCTGTTGGGAGCTCTGAGTTAGCTTCTGTTTGTAGCTCTGCCTGTACAATCCAAGCCTTGCCAAGCCAAGGGTAAGAGTTCATTCATGCATGTTTGCATACAGTTTTGTAAACTTCATTTTAAGTATTTCATAACTTCTGCAGTCTAGCACAAAGCTTACCAAGCATTAGCAACTCTAATATTAAAGAGCAAGATTATCTCATCTCCTAACTCTGTAGAGAAGTGTACAGACAAGCTGAGCAACCCAATACCAGATGCTTGTTCTATTAAAGTCTGATGTAGCTTTATCTTTGTTAGGTCTACATAGGCTTAGAACACCTCAGTCCACTACATTAAATGACTCCTCATGGCAACAGGAGCATGTGTACAAAAACACTGAAATACTAGGAATAGTCTCCAGCATCCAACACTTGGATATTTGCAGCTGCTCTGATCCTATATTCACCAGCTATTTATTGCTGGTAACGCACATTGACTAGAGAACTATTCCCCTTCCTTTAGCAGGCAAGACTTGAAAGACAAAATTAAGGTGGGGCAAACTTGAGTGCTCACTTTCTTTAGAAATTAACCCTACGTGGCTGTGCCTCCCTGAGTACAAGTCCAGGGCATTCAATGGAACACTGAACCAAAGGGAAGCCTGCTAGTCCTATTGCCTTTAATAACCCCATCAGTATTTTAATTTCCTCCTGGTGATATTTTCCTATCTTTGCAAGAGACTCCTGCATGTTTGTCCCACAATTCAGAATTGTTTTTCTTTCTTAAATTAAACAATTCCCTCTGAAGCTGCATTTTGCAGCTGAAACAGCACATTGTTTTAAAGCAATAGTATGTCATAAAACAGGTGTCAGAAAGAAATCTTCTGCACAAGTCTTCCCCTGTATTAGCTGCAGTGTGCATCCAGTTATCTTAATCCTTCTCTGTGAAGGCATTTAAGACTGATTGCTGAAATATTTAACTGAATTATTTATGGTTTCACCTGCTGTTACAGCTTCCATTTGCCACCATTAATGTCTGAGATATGCAACACAAGACTATAGGTTTTGCCTTATATTTTCTCTGTGTGTTTACATGTCTACCTAGACATAGAAGCTGTGCAGCTGGTAGCAGTGGAAGCAAAAACACATTTGCCCTTTAGCAGTTGACTCAAACATGAACAGCAAACAAGCCTCTGCATTTATTATTTCCAGACTGTGCTCAGTGCCAAAGTCTGGCTCCATGTTGGTTGGTTCTTTTTTGGTGGGTACTTTTTTTTGTTGTTGTTGTTTAAATTAATGCTGCTTGATTCAAAGGGAAGAGATTAATATATTTATGGTTTTAAAAATATTTAGAAGTCTTCAGTACTCTAACAATAACTTCCACTGCATTAAATTAATATACATTGTAATTTAATGTTCTGTTACTTATTACATTTCTAAAGTTTGAAATACTAAAATCTACTTTTGAAAAGTACTTGTGTTCAATTATTGACAATAGTTACACTTGAAGGGCTGGAAAAAGTGGCTTTTTCAATAAAAGCATGTTTAACCACTCATTTCTATGGTGTAACAACACTTAATTTGTTTTGCTGAAAGCCTGAGCCGTGCCTCAGAGCACCAGGAGAGGTGTGGGGTACCCCAGTGGTGGCAGAAGAGCAGAAAAGCAAACACTCCTTTTTAGATCCTTCCCAATTTCTCTGAGACTGAAGGTGAGGTGGTTGTTTACACCAACCTCCTCCAGCACTTGTTGTGTAACCAAAGACCAGACTTTGCTCACCAGGTTTGTCTAACTGCTGCCACAGGAGGTTTCTGTGGGAGCTTGTGTTTCCTTTCAGATCCATCAGTGCCTGCTGCAGCAGCATATGGGCAATTATTCATGGGACTGCACCAGACACCCTGGCTGCAGCATGGACTGTACACACACACACATATATATATATGTACACACACATACATTATATATACACACACATAATTGTGGTGAGAGAGGCCCTGCTCCTGATGAACATGCAAAATTGAACGCTGCTGCTTATTCTCCGAACAGAGGTGGCTGTTTGACCAACTATTTAAAGGTGATGCCTTCTGCCTCTAGAAGATGCTGAAGTCCCGTGCCTGCAGGTGGGTGCTGCAGGTACCCCAGGGGAGACTTCAGTTCCTGACCTGCCTTTTGAAGCTTTTTTGTTTGATTAGGTTTTTTTTGTTGTTTTTTTTTTCTTTTTTTTTTTAAGCAGATCACTAAAATTAACTGCTAAAAAGGTATTTGTGTTATAATTTGTACTTTCAAAGAAAGTATAAAATATTTTCCTCCTCTTACAGCCAAAGCAACTGTTTTGAAGTTCTCCTATTTTCTTTTTTTTTTTTTCCCCCAGGAACACAAACAGCTTCTACCTAAACTCTTCAAAAAAGTCACAGTGCAGAGTTAAGAAATTCTGAAAGCTCTGGGTGGAATAAAGCGCTTTAATACTCTCAGCTGTAAATATTGACTAGGATTAGTTTTTAAATAGTATTACTTATGGCATTTATTTTGTCCTAACAGCTATTATTACTTTGGAGAGCTATGCTGCCACTTTTAATGACAGAAAACCTCATCCCTCATGCATGGGCTTGGATTCAGTTTTACCCTTGTGCAGTGCAGGGTTTGCTGTGTGATTCTGTAACCAAGCAGTGAATGGGATAAGCACTCCAAACACTCACTGAAGAGGGGGAGAAAAAATCATTCCAATCACGTTCTGTAACCAAGCAGTGAATGGGATAGCACTCCAAACACTCACTGAAGAGGGGGAAAAAAATCATTCCAATCACAATTGCATGGGGGGAAAATGTAAAAAAAAACATTATAGAGCTAGCAAAGAGAAGAATTCTATGCAACAAAACTGAGAAATATTCACCTTCCTTCTTTTTAAAATGAATTATTCTGGAAAATACTAGTCAAATACTCTAGCCAATGTGTTAGGTAGACTAAATAGGACAAAAATATGTGGGCATTCCCTATTTTTTCACTGTACAAACAGTGCTTCAAAATAAAAGCGTGAAGCTATACAAGCTGACAAGAATCTGGTGTGCTGAGGTTCTTACTGTCAGGTACTTGATCTGGTTGGGAATGGAGGCTCAAAGGGAAAACAACAGATTTAACATCCAGGTGATGCAGCCTAACTTGGAAGATTCAGAATAGCATTTAGCAAGAAAAATCCACTTATAACTTAGTAGCAAATCATGAACTGAGGTTTCCTTTCAGAACTCTGACTTTTTGTTAAAGAGCAGTTGGTTGCAACTCTTTCTACTCAGAACTGTCTTCTTGGAGTTTTTCCCCTCAGGAGGGTGGCACATGAGCCCTACCAAAACACATTTGACTCAAACAGTCCAGTCAGTAGATTTTATTCTAAACAATTAAAGATTAATTTGAATTGCAAGGGAAAAGAAAAGGTAAGTCCTAAGCCAACACTTACCTAATGAAAGCAAGTGAAACTCAGCAGCACTGAAAAGAATACCCAACAGAGACTAAATACAGCTTCAACATATATTCATGGTCTGTCTAGAAATGTCTTTGATGTTAAACCTCATATGGCACACTTAGCATTTTTTATAATTCATTTCCTATGGAAACTAATGAGCTTAAGGGAGAAATTTCCTCATTGAAAGTCAAAATGGAAGTGTGAAGAAAAGAAGGATGACCTGGAAAGCAGATTTAGAAGCAATCTTTGCATATTAAGCATTGCTGTGGGAAATAGTATAATTAGTTTTCTTCAGAACTTATTCCTTGGAATTGTATAAGTGGTATTTCAGCTCCCAAACATCATGCAGAAAGAATGTTAGATAAAATAGGTGGAAAAAATGCAAATTCCTCACATGTTCTTAAAATCAAGATGTTTTTTTCCTAACTTTCAGTGACTGTTGACTTATTTTTAAGAGGGCAGACCATAAAAAATAAGACTCCTTTCCAGCAGACTTCTAAGGGACCATAAGAAACCAGATTTTCAGAGCATAATTTGGAATAAGCATTCACTTCCCAAATTCCTAACTCCTTTTACTTGAATCAACTTATTTCCCTAAGCTCTTGCTGCAGGCTAAGCCATCTGCCCCACACAGTTCTACTGAAGACCAAAAATTGGTACCAAACGCATGTGTTTTGTTTGCTGAATGAGAGAACTAATGATTAATCTTGGACTGTCAAACACCAAGTTTTTCCTGTGAAATACAATGAAAACAGTTTCAGAGTTCAAGCAGAAATTATCCTACAGAGTTCAAGTACCTGAGCCACTCCAAGAGCTCTAGGAGCTGCCAGTGGCCATACATTTGCTCCCCTCAGTCCCACCAACATTTTTCTTTATTCTTTATAGAAAGTGCTTGGAAGAGCTTTGGCTGTGCCAGACCTGATCTCTCAATAGTGCATAAATCCCAAAGCAGCAGCTTCCTCAAACTGAATTAGTTACAAGTCATTTGTGGACATAATGGAGTATAAAACATTTAAATCCACCACTGCAAGTGCAGGGCCAGCCAAAATTACCAGTTTTAAAGGCTATCAGCTCATCTTTCTGGTGCATGGAACAACACTGTGTTTTCAATTTTACAATACTTAACCCGAGTTTGAGTTTCACTTAAATTTAGCCTGACAGCTGGTTTAAGAACAGCAACATAGATTAGCTACAACATTAAAGGGTATCCAGCTTCAAGTATGGGAATGGCAGCAGCACAAAAATCCTGGGATGCTGAACTGCAACTTGAAGCTTAACAACTCTGGCACTACTGTCTTGCACCTCAGATACAACAGGGTGCAGGCAAGTCCTCCTATTTACTCAGCAAGGCTAAGGTCCTGTCCAGAAAAAGTTGTACTAACAGTAGTCATTTGAAACCTTATAATTTATACAAATTAAGTGAATAAAGATGAACACAGTATTACAGTAATTTCATCTAGGCTGCTGTTAAATCAGGTGGTAAAATACTTGTCACTTCAGTGTTTATGGTGAAACTGAAATAGTAACTACTTTTTTAAAAGTAGCAAGCTTTTTAATTTGTAAGCATCTGGGAGCCCTCTTACTTCTATTTAACAATCTCTTGCTTATACAATTTATTATACATCCTCTAGGGATACTGACGATCCTTTGCAGTATCATCTGATGCTTTTAAGGAAGTTTGAGAATGACAAAAACTCATCTAATTTTCAGTTACTACAAGTCAGGGATGGTATTTGCTTGTACAATCTCAACATTCACATAATTAGCAGCTTCACTGAGTATTTGCAAGTGTTGCATACATCCATTTCTATGCTGACAGTACATGCCACAGAAGAAAGACAAACAGAGAACCTCATTAGCTTTTTTTTCTTTTTTTAATTAATAACTTCTCAGTTCAGGAAAAAAAAAATAAACCACAAAAGAGAACTGGAAGAACTACTCTCCACCTTCTTTATAAAAGAACTTTTCTCAAAGAGAGAGACTATATACCTTGTTCACCACTATGTCAAATCCTATCATAATCACCTTGGTTTCCACATCTATTCTACCACATTTCATGCTCAGCTTTCAAACATCTCTTATAAAGGAGGTGGGGATGTGCTTTAGACAGGTTAAAAATATGCTGCACCTTTAAAGTATTTAAACAATTACACCAAGCATAGTTCATACATTTATCACATTAACTATCACCTGGTAACCATACATTTAAAAAGGTCTAATGTAGAGTATGTAATACCCATGACAGATACTCTTACTTACTTAAGAGCATATAAAGATCAGGATTTATTCACCCTCCCCATCTGCAAGTCAATTTCTGATCTCTTCCTGGTACAATATAAATGACAAAAAAATCCCTTCATTCCATTGCACTACTGCAACCCTATATGCATAGAAAGGCAGATTAATTACCTGTGACAGGGAAAAGGAAGAGGGGTTTAGAAAAAGAATTTGAAGAACATCTACTGCACAAGTACTTTAGATGTTAAGCATGTGAGTTCTGCTGTTTGGGTTTTTTCCCCCCAGTTTTTTTTTTTTTTCTTATGGTCACACAATACACCCCTACACAAACATAACTTGAGTAAGTGCAAGTTACTCCTGACCAACAAAATCACTTCAGCACAAGAGGCTGGAACACCAGCACAGTGAGAAGGCTGTGCTGAAAGCCCATCTGGGGTGTGGGAGTGGTGAATGAGAATGTAAAGCACATTTCTGCATATAATGTGCAAAGGCTTGATCTCCACAACTGCACTCAATTTGCTACATGCACAGCCAGAGATGAAATGAGATCAAAACCAGCTGGGAATGGCTGTCCTGAGAAGATACAATAACCATTAAAAAATCTAAACATAAAATACAAATACAGAAGCAACAGAACATTGTTAATAATACTAAAAGACAGAAACACACTGTTGCTGTTAAAAGAAGTTTCAAGTAATATTCCAGATCCAATTTCGATCCTACTCACAGGAGAAAATGCCCAGAGATTAGGAAGAGAAGTCCACACCAAAGTGTATTTTTAATAGCATAAGGGTATGGTCAACAGACCCATCCTTGCGACAGCTATTTTCAAAAATAAAAAATCTAAACAGAAAGACATCATTCTAATTAGCATTCTTATTAAGATGTGCATTACTGGAAATAGTTGTTTAATTCACTGCAACCAGTAGACACGATGTGCTGCATCATTTGTGCTCCATTATATCACAAGATACTGTGTGTACACTTTTTAACATCCGAGTATAAATCCTGCTCATAAAATAAGGCATACTTAAAAACAACATGGTCTCTGCAGAGGTAACTTTGTATGCTTTCTTCTCATGCTTCACTCTTCTAGGTATGATGAGAACGAAATTGGTCCCAGTCGAGGTTTGCCAACATCAGCAACCAGATTATGATCATATCAATTTGTAGGGAAGGGGAAAAGTTGGGATTTCTTTATTTTTAATGACACTTGGGACATCTCCTGAATGAGCTCTGCAGAAGGCATGAAAATAAAATCTACATTTCCTATGTCAGTGACACCAGTGTGCCCCTTCATGATCCCTATCTCTATCCCTACCCAGAAATGCCTCCATATTGCTACAATTTGTCCAAATTCACTCATTTTCTGTAAGATTGTTCCTTCCAGTAAAGCTGCTATATTTTGTCTTAAATTATAGCTTTTTCTACATTTTCACCAGTGTATGCATGCTAGAGAACAGCTGCATTGCAGAGGTACATATTTAGCACATGGTATCAAACAAAAAAAGAAATACAAAAGAATGAACCAGTGTGTCCTACTGGCTGCTCTATGTCAAAAGCACTGTTTGGTCTTCTGATATAAAACACTACAGAAGTAATATTAGCAGATGTCTGTTCTGCTTCAAGTATTACCCCACCTTTAAACGTGATCTTAAAACTCTTGTGCAATTCTTTTTGTAATTTCACATGAATAAAAACATCAACATGTCTAAACTAAGAAAGGAAACTGTACTACCTCCACTGTAACACTGCACATATGGTAGAAGCTTTAAGTTGAAACAGCTGTTTATTGGATGGATTTCTTAAAAAGGAGTATTAATGTGGTTTCCAGCCCAAATGCAATGGGTAGCAACAAAATATTGGACTACCGCAAAATGCAGTTACAAATATACACTGACAATATCCTTCTTAAATATTAATGGCTCTTGAAATACCCATCAGATACTTTTACAAAACTTCTCTATTTTAAGTCTAACGATTTTTCTTAGTTTCTTCACAAGTAGTGCAAATACACTCCTTATTCTTAGGTCATCCCAAGATATGGCTGGTTTTTGTGAGTGTGATTTGTTTGTGTTCTTCACTGAAGTGACACAGGGACATTGTAGTCATGAGCATGGAATGCAATGCTTGCTGGACTACCTTGGAAAAAAAAAATCTACCTTATTCATGTACAGCTGTAAAATTCTACAAATTAAAAATTTCACATCACGTTACCTGATGGAAAAGTTTATGATTCCCTGCTATGGGGGAACTGAGCAGATCCCCTGAAACCTCAAACTGTACAAGCAGTGTAACAGGCTTTTGTCCTCTCTATACAGACTACAAGTTTTCAGTTCTTGAATCTTGTTTGCTCACAAATGTGATTGAATTTCCTAAAATAAAGAAAAACACAAGAATATTAAAATGTAACAAAGTTCTCAGAAGTCAGGCAACAAAATCAAGTCAGCATTTTGCACAGGGTATTTTAAATGTTAAATAGTCTAAATCAGACCACTTACAGACTAAAATCTCTTTTTCAGAACCTGTTTAGATCATACTTTACTGTCATTTTACATGTAACAGGATTTTCAACATCTCTCATGCCTAACCCTCAGTTTTATTATGCACACAGAAAACCTGTTATTAAAAAGCATTCCTCTATACTTCTGCATACTTCAAACCCAGAAGGCAATTAAAACAGGAATCGGTGATTTAATTTTCCCCTGCAAGATATTAGTAACTTTTAGGAGACAGCATTACACAAGTCATTAAGAACTAGAATTAACTAGGCTAATTTTACATTTCAACATAAACACATTCTCTTAGTGGCTTAGAATCTTCTGGAAAGCAAAAGTTTTTCTCAGCCTGTATTACCTAAGTTTTATGGGAATGGCAAACCTGTCTTCATGGATTGAACAGATAACATAATTTAGTACCAAGCACTTCTTCCCACTTCTCAAAAACATTTCACTGTTCACTCGTTGTTTCTCTTGCTTGGGCCATGTGGCCCCTCACACACAACTGAAACAGAAGCTGAGGTGTTGAGTTTGTCACTACATGTGGAGGAAATGGTGCAAAGGAGACCATGAATTTCCCCCTCAGCTGGATTAGATCAAAGATCAGAAAAACCTTGCTCACATAATGTAACGACTTAGCAAAACAATTTAGCTCAATTAAAAAAATTTAAATATCATCTGGACATAAAGGAGTGGTATGACAGGATTGTTTGCTTTTATGGATTTTAGGAACTAAGAGTAGCAGCCAGTAAAGTTCTAGGAAGGACTAATGCTAGGGGGAAAAAAGAAAGAAGGAAAAAAAAGGGAAAAAACCCTGAGTCATTTTTATTTTAGATTAAATTATCCACAACATGAAAAAAGATGACTGGCGAGTACTTTGATATTGAATTAACGCTAACATTTCAAAACAAAATCTCCTATGGGAACACAGACAGTCCTATAATGTGAAGTTACACATAGCAGTGGTACTTCAAATTACATCTGCAACTTAAATCCAAAATTATTTTTGAAAGCTATTTGGTAAAACTCTTGAATTTGTAAGAGACTGCAGATGAATATTTTACAAGTCTGTCTTATGATCTGCGTGCCTGAGCTGCACAGACTGGTTATTTTCAACCCACAGTACCTGAAATATTAAAGGAATTATGCTAAGCGGGTATGTACATTGCAACGTAAGAAAGATACTGCAAAATCTTCTATTCATTAAGGCAGTTTCTCAATAAGGGGTAACAGCTCCTCTATCTTAAATTACACTGAGAATTTAGAGAATTATTCATAAGGCAAGAAGGATTTTTCAACCCTCCCTGAAGTCAGTTAGTTCTTAGGGAGAAAATTTTTGTTTTGTTTTATGAGTCTTTAAAATTTGCTTTACTACATGTGCGTCTTTTTATAAGAATAAAACTGCATTGGTCATCAGAGGCCTTGATGTTTTTATTCAAGAAGCTTGATTTACTTTGGAAGGACATTTCTCACCAGATACCCGGAGTCCAAGGCTGGTATTAAAACTCTTGACAAGTAGAGGGTTAATCTCTTTTCAGGCTCAGTATTTAATTTTTGAGGCATGCCAGATTCCTTGGGTCAGAGATGTAAGACCTAGAAACTCCTCAGGAACCTGCTGTGGCTTATGTTACATACTCCAAGCTGCTCCTGTTGCTAATTATTCCCACCAACTGATCCCTTCAATGGAAGCTGTACTTCACTAAAAGAATCCTTCCACCCCAGTGGGTGGAAAAACAGACTCAAGAAGTGTCAGCCATGGGTTACATCAACTTACAAGTGCTGGCAGTGCCCTTGAGATGCACGGAGGGCTCATTTCAAAGTTGTGTTAAGAACAAAAATGACAAAAAATTCCCCAATGCTCACCCAATCCTGCAAGTTCTGACACTTGAAAGGCTGCATTTAGATTATTGTTGGCTTGTTTTTTTAAGGAACACAAAGGAAAATCACCTTCTGAAGTGTACAACTTACATGGCGTGATGTGCTTTGACCTGAGTTCGACAGTTGCGTCCCCAGTAGCAATCAGGACGTGATGTGACAGTCACTACAAGAAGAGCAAATGAAACGCTGCATTTATTACAAAAGTCATTAAAGTGACCCAGATTATTAAGTCACTGCTAATGGTGGTTACTCATCAGAAAAAACAGATGACTGGCAAGAAATGACTGTAGAACTATATTGTTTCACCTTTCTGGAAACAAAACAAACACTTTGTGAAGGACAAAAAATTAGTTTTTAATGTTAATGCAGACTGATGATGAAAGTATTTGCTTCTCAGTGCTGTCAACTGAAGTTTTACCGTTTATTTTAATAGAGATGAACTTGATTAGACACCCAGCATTTATCTTGATGTATTTCCATACAAAAGAATGATTCGTAATTTGGGTAGAGTTTGCTGCTTTTCCCCACCTTCACATACATTACAACTCAGCTGTCCAGCAGCTGAACTGAAATGTCATTTTTGGTTTTGCTAAGGGCAAACCAGGTACACAATTTTTGCGCATTATGCACAGCACCACAAGCAGAGTTCTCAACAACTTAAGACTGGGAAGCTGTTGCTAACAGCAAGAACTAAGCTGACAGAAGTAATATTTAAAAGCAAACTGTTGGAACAGCTTCTATCCCAAACAAATTTAGGTCTGAAGGAGGAACAGTTGCTTGCATGCCGGTTTATACTAAAATTGTATGTGCAAAGATTTAGAATCAGTTTATGAAAGCATTCTTGTTCCCAGCTGAGAGCTGGTAAAATGCTAAATTGTTCAGAAGATGCATAATTTTACATCTTTAAACGGGAAAATATATTTAATTACAGCAATTGGTTCCTATATTGCTAATTGGTTGACCATATTCTGATTTTACTGAGTTCCTCTTTTCACTCTGCAGATATACCTACTCTACAGATGAGAAATGATACTGAAAGAAAAGGTTCCATTAGGAAGTCTGAAAATAACAATACACAAGCTTAGTGACAAGTAAAGCAAGGAGCTAAGACATTAGCTCTGCAACAAGATTTGCACTGGGCTGCATGAAAGTGCCAAAAGAACACTGATACAAAGATAAAACTCATGTTAACTCTTTAAATTACTTTTCCCCTCCTTACTGCGCAAAACAATCCCCACCTGGCAGTTCAGCAACAGGAATATTCTGCCTGTACTGGTAGGCAAGTTCTCGAAAGCTGCGAAGGCCACAACAGTAGCAAAGCACTGTGTTCCCAGTAATTCTGTAATCTGGGGAGAAAACCAGTTTGTAAAAATGTAAGGCTTAATTAATCAGGTTTAACTAAAGAGCCAGGACTGCAGGACTGCAATGTACACTAGTTCTGTAGAGAGAACTCCAAACTCCTTGATAACATTGCTAAGTTACATCCAGATAAGGAGTCATGCAAACTGAACAGAACACATACCTGACAACATAAAAACTCCTCTTTGAAGAGCTAAGAGACTTTCATTTAACATATTTTTCCATGTCAGACCCCTGGATGCCAGGTAATCCTGAAAAGAGCAATTTAAGTGTTTAATCTAGAAAAATCTCCAACCTTAAAGAGTAAGCAAGCCATTTATTCTTAAATATTTCCACATCTATCAGTAACTATGTTTTCAGAATGGGTTTATGTTGATGACAAGTAAAAATTAAATACCTCTAACTTTATTAGCATGATACAGACCACCAATAAAACCTTCCACTAAGTAGCTTTTCTTCAGATCTCCACTTTTTCCAAAAGTTTGCAAATAGATTAATTCCCATCACATTCTCATTTACCTCAAATCAAGATTTTATCCAGTTTACCTAATTTAGGCAACCCTGTTATATATAGCATGGGCAAAATATTTTCCATACAATTTAGTGTGACATTTAACTTGTGTGGGACAAAATATTTAGCAATCATTGCTTTCCTGGCATGTTTCTATTGAATTATTTTTCTCTTAAATAGTATTTTGGATGATTGTTTGGAGCTCATTTAATCAGCCTTTTAGAATCAGGTTCTGCAAGTGACACAGTGCTGCCACTGTAACTATGAGGCAGCACATCACTTCCATTTCATCAGTGAATACATCTTAAACTTTGTACATTTGTTATTATCACACACAATGATTTTTAAACATACCTTTAGGATATCTGATTCATAGTGGTTGTTATTCAGGACGCCATCTAAACATTTATCACCAAGATTTATTTCTAATCAGAACAACAAGAAGAAAAGTTACTATTTCTTGCCCAAACTCTGTGGCCCTCACACATTTTCTGACGGTGGTTCTGTTTCCTGAAATAACATGCACAGGCTCATGTGAACACCAAGTACATGACTGCATTCAACATGTGATAATGCATGTGATTTGGAACTTCTAGTGGCAAAGACAAGATACTGAGATTTTAAAATTTCAGCTTCAGCTGCACAAATCACCAGTGCTAGTAAAGCATATTCCATTAGCTCCAAACTGCAACCAAGCCATTCTAACTGTTCTAATTTATTTTTTAAATGTCAAAAAACCTTGAGTTTCAGAAGTCTGCCTGTTTAAGAGGGCAAGGTTCTTTTGTAATCCATTACCATCAGATGTTCAGTGCTTTTGCACTGGTTTGTATGATTCTCTTACTAGACTGAAATAGACCGTGGTTTTTTATATTGGAAAGAATTGTGCGCAGCAAGTGTAGTTTCTAACTCTAGTATTGTATGAAGATACAAAGTTAAATCTTCTCAAAGTTAAGATACATGCCACTTCAATTTTTTGTGTTTGTGATATGAGGACACAGGCCTTACTTCTTTTTGCATGACTGTGCTATGAACTAATCTATGTCTCTTAAGTTAAAGTTCAACACAAAAATTATTGCAAAGTTGACAAGCTGATAAGAAAAAATCACTCCACAATACCACAGAATGGTGCCAAGCAGCCAAAACACGCCATGCGAGTGCAGCCCCAGTACAAGTGACAGAAGGGCTGCAGACAAACTGTGCCTGTAAAATAACAAAGAAAGCCCCTGTAAGGACCTGAACACAGCAAAACTCAACTCAACCATTCACATAAATCAATAACAACAGAGCCCTAATAAACTTGGTTTAAAAAACATACAGCTTTCTCATTTAAAATACATTCTTTAAAGGACTAATAAATTCTATAAAGGAAGATTCTTTCATGCTGTCATTACCAGTGTCCAAATAAAGAAGATTCATATAAAAAAAACAGTCTTCCAAGTAAATTTAAGTTTAATAATAAATAAGGAGAGAGTTCTGTAGAAAATAAAATAAAAAGTGTACACACATTGCTGAGGAGCGATATGAGGATTCTGTTCACGCTCCGCTCTACGGTCAGGCATTGGCTGAAAGCAGCAGGTGCATATTACATGACTTCCTTGAGCAGGACACACGTATTCCTGAACAGCTGGATGAGTTAAAAAGGAAAAAAAAAAACAAAAAAAACCGAGCAATTTACACAACTGCGATTTGGATAAGGAATCTTAGTAAATATTAACAACATAAAAATCTCAAAGTAACAAGCAACCTTTTTAGAAGGACTCTATGAAGCACCAGAAAAATAGCATTCAGACTTCTGAACTGCACAGGTGTGTAAAATATTTCAGTATGTAGAAAAGTTTAAGAACTTTTCAACCATCTCATCAACCATCAGCAACCCATTTTGGACAATCACAACCAAATATTGTATTTATAAAGACATTGGTGTGGAGTTGCTCTCACAGTCCTGTGAGAAGGAGCATGCTTAGGTCTAACTTAGTTCATTGCTGTAGCACAGCTCATTGCTTAGCTCAGGGGAGTTGGAGATGATATTTAAGAGTCTCTTCCAACCCCAGCCATTCTGTGACTCTGCCCTGAGTGTCTGAGTTGCAGCATTTTAGTGCTGCACTGCTGGGGCAATGTGACACTGACCTGCAGGGAAGTTGGCAGAGGTTGATGGAGCATCTCCCAGAGCCTGCATTCCTCCTGCCTCTGTCTCCTGGCCTGTGCCAGGCACAGTTGGAACAGAGTGTCTTCGGTACCCTGGGCACTGTCTGCATACTATATATGGTTGACTGAAAGAACAATATGAAATTATACCAAACAAATGCAAACAACTTACATCACTATGCTAGACAAGGTTGGTCAGACTCTCAAAGTTTAAATTTAGCATCTCCTCAATCAGTAACAGATGAAAGCTTATGTAACTCAGTACCTATCTCTGCTGTAGTTGTGACAGATAAAAACTCTGAGTTTTGTAGTACTCCTCAAGAAGTTTTAAACAAAAGGAAAAGGAAAAAAGAGCAATGTGACTGAAAGAGAGAGAGGAACAAAGCTGGAATAGTTATCTACAAGAATTCTTCTGTTCCTCTGTAGACACTGAGCAAAGTGTGTTTGCTGTTGAAAAGAAAGAGGAGGTATTTTAGTACTTGGGAATTCCTAGAGTCAGCTGCTTTGGTACCATACACCAAGTGAAAGCAGCATTCCAGTCACATAAGAAAGCCAAAAATTGCGAACACATTCATAGGATCATGGACGGCTTTATCTCCCAATAAGATCTTAGCCAGAAACCTGTCTTTTTTATTGCACAATTCAACACAGAACTATTGGTCACAAACTGAATTTCGCTGGATTTCTAGGAAGTTCTTATTTCTGCTGATTGCTCAAGGTTCAAAAGGATGGCCAGCAAAACTACCAAGTTAATTACTGTCAAGAATGAACTTAATCTGCAAACAGATTCTGGCAATGATCATGGAAAACACTATCAACAATAACAGCATTTGTGAAAGTAGCTCAGTTTGTGGGTCTGTGCATTCAAACATAGGCACACCTAATTCAGTACACAACTTAAAAACAGACATACCTGATATCTGAGGATTCACTATCTACATCAGACAATTCCAGTAAATCTTCAGAACTTCCCTCCTCATCTGAGAAAGATCTCCGCACCTTAGGCTGCAACATGTCTTGAGTAATTTTGTTTCTGGCATCCATGCTCCGAACATCATCTTCATTGCGACATTTATCTGGCATGAGAACCAAATTCAAATTTCAAGAGAAAATAACACCTCACATCCCTTAACTGCACTCCACTTTCTTAATGCAGTTACCATTATTATGTTTTCATTTCCTTAGACTTGTTTTTGGATGAGAGAGCTGTAGATCATCTTTGTTAAATTCCCCTCTCTGTTAAGGAGGTCAAATATCAGGCAACTTAAGTTTTGTTTTCAAGAGGTCATGATCAAACTTAATGAAATCTACATTCAAGTATATTTTTCAAAAGCATCCTTCTCATGATTAAGTAACAAATTAAAATGAAGTATTCTTAGCACACTCACTGTCTTAAATCACCTTCCACAGGTTATTATGTGATGTTAAAATGGACTTGTTTTCTGACAAGCCATGTCAGAGAAAACAGCAGGGTCAATAATCACACAGGTCTTTTATAGACAACAGTGTGTCCTGACATCAGTTATGCAGGTGAAATCCATTGGATTCTGACACAGCCACTGTTCAACTTGCCTGGATGCTGAATCAGATAAGCTTCAACCAAGTTGTTCAAAATGTGATTTTTACAAATACGTTCTACTGGACAACGACAAGTTGGACACAAAGAAGATCTTTCCATCCATCCTGAGTAGCAGGCAGCACAAAAAGTATGCATACAAGGCTGCAAGCTAGAAAACAAAGAAATGGAGTCAAAATACAAATTTTTCATTTTTTCAGATACTTCCATAACCCTGAAAAACTATTTAGTGTTGATTTGACTATCTACATAAGGCAGGAAAAGGAAAATCAAGAGAGCTTGGGAAAATGCTGATTATCCTGACCTCCTGAAACAGCTGTCACTGAATGTCTTGCATTATTACCACATGATTAAAGCTTTTGTCACTCTTACATACCTTACACAGTCATGCAGCAGTTCTTGGCAGATAATGCAAGTTAACGTCTCTTCCATCTTATCTGGTTTCACATTTGATGTTTTTGCATCTTCAGAGCCAATTTTAATTATACATTCACTTGGAGCTGCTGGTGAAAGATTTGGACAAGTATCTTCATCTACAAAGACAGAAGGAGAAAGTTTAAAAAAGCTTTAAAAACTAATTTTTATTCAAGTGTTTAAAAAATCCCTGAAAGATCTGCACTGATCCACTGTTCACTGGCAAGAGTCCCGAAAGAGGTTCTTGCTTTACACACTACAGCTTCTGCTATTGAAGACATTATTTTCATGGGACCAGAAATCAATATTTTCATGAAGTAAGTGAGACACAAGAAACAAGCTGAAGGCCTGATGACAGCTGTTGTAATTCAATTTGGAGGGGCAGGGGTGAGGGTTAAGTTGAAGAATACTATAGTATACTAGCCTCCTTTTAGTTTCTTCTTAGCAGGTTCCAAACCTTCCTCATCCCATATTCTTTGAGAATCTGATTCTGCATTTTCTTTGTCAGTGATTTCTGGAGCAAATGCAGAAGCTTCAGCACTCACATCCACCTTTTCATGCTTGTCATGCAGTGCTCTTACACACATGGATTCTAAGATGGGGAAAGCAGGCACAGGAGTGACAACTGAGGACTGTGATCCTATAAAACAAAAACAGAACATGAATATGGCTGCACACAGCTGTGGGATGTGTGAAAACAAAAGGTACTCAAACCCTGACATGCATCAATCCAAACATCTGAATAGGAAAAAGTGGAGCAGAAAAGCAAAGTCTGCATAACTACTTACTAAACGCTCTGAACCAATCTGCTAATTGGAAAACCTGGGGGAAAACCAACCTATTAGTTGTGTAACCCTACTTAAAATCCCCATTCCTCTTTCAACTGGGGAGTACTTATTTTTAAGACTATTATGCACACCAGGTCTTCCTGACAAAGATGCCAGGCCAAGGTTATGCAATATTGATCATACGTAACAGGTTGGGATCACAGCAAAGGGAAAGATTTGTTTCCATAGGAGCCAATGAGGTCCCAATGAACTGCTGACAAATGCATACAGGAATTCTCACAATTCCTTCACTTATCCATCAGGATTTTCCCCTGCCTACCCATAGAGAGAAAGTTAAAATGCACATATCCACTTGGTATTTTCACTAGAACTTTACAAAGCAAATTCTAGACTGAGAAAGGGGCAAGAGATCAATCTGTTTACTTTAAAAACTGGAGTAAGTTGATGAGCTGGACTCAGTGATCCTGATGGGTCCCCTCCAACTCAGCATATTCTATAACTGTGTGATCCAACTTTAAATACTTAACCCAAGTCTCACCAGATGTAGATGGATTATCCTGTTGAACAGATGCAGACTCAACCGGAGAGGTAGGAGAAGCATTAAAGAGGTTTGATGTAGAAGTAGATGGCTGTGGTTCCTCATAGCAAGACTGAGTAGCTGACAGTGATGAGGTAATTCGGGACTCATCATTACTTCTTCCTGTACTTGAGGTATCTTTGGTCACATGGCATTGGTTTTCTACATTAACTTCTACAGTTGGAAGGGGGGAAAGGAAAGAAAAATATCTTTGTGACAGTCACCACATCATGGCTTCAAAATTCCAAGGAATCAAACTCTCTCAAGAGGGTTACATTAGTCATTGGAGCTTAGCTCCTCTTCATGGATCTTGAATTACTTCCTTACCTACTGGTTCTTGAGTTGCATCATGTTTTGTGTTTAAGGATTCATAAAGATAAGCAACATCTGAAAGAGATTTAAAAATACTAATCATGCTCTTTAAACAAAAATTCACTAAACTTAATCCCACATAAACAGCTTCTATTCACAAGTGGCTGCATCCCTAAAGTGTCTGACAATGGAAGAGGCAAATGAGGGGTCACCTCAATAGTACCATGTTAATACTCCTACTTAGGAGGCAATTAGGAGCAGCACAGCAAGATCTTTTCTTCCCAGGAAACCAGGCAGAGCAGCTTTTGTGTGACGTTTAACTTGTGCCAGCCATGGAACCAGAGGCTTAATCATTTCTTAAACCTAAAATCTGCTCTGTCAGAACAGACTGTATTTTTACTGATACTTGAATCAAAGTTCTTTGAAGAAGCTTATTATTTCTGAGCTCACTTCTCAACCTCTTCAATCAATATTATTTCATTTCTTTGTGAGATACACGAACTCTCAAAAATACAGATTGAGACATGCCGTAAGTTTCAGCCAGAAACTAATTTAGAATCTATTAATAAAACCAACTGGATAATATCCTTTTCTTTTCCATCTTACTTGAATTTAATATTGTTCCAAAAATTCCGCTACCTTGCTACCTTTTTGTCATCTCCAACCACCTACAAGCAAATAAGACAGGATTGCTGCAAACTAAGACATTTTCTGATCAGAAGTTAAAATATTGTCTCCTTCAGTAGGAATTAGAATGGCCAAACAGGCATGCCCTATCTAAATTTTTCTCTGTGTTTGAAGATGGATAAGCTGAAAAAGCCAAACTGGTGGCTTGGTAATTTAACTACTTATTAACCCAAATGGAAATCAGTGATTCAGTTCATTGCCTGGAAAATTCACCCAAGTGACTAATCTAAGTAGCATCAAGTGTGACAGTGCCAACTCAGAAAGCATTTGTGAGATAAACTCCACAGACAGAAAAATACAGCTTATCACTGCTTCATGTAACATCTACACCAGACAGCATAAATCTATCTGTATATAAATTAACAGCAATTTCATAAAAGAAGTATTTAAACAGTGAGTATGTATCTAGAATTTTTAAATTAACAGCTTATATGTTTATTACTGTATGAAAATTGTAAATATAGCATTGTTCCAGGTTTACTAATGCTACTCTCATTGTAGGGCTTTCCCCATCTCCCCCCCACCTTTTGCTTCTTCCCTCTTTAAAACAAAAAAGCCAACCTACACACACACACAAAACAAAAAGCTTTTGCAGCCTTTCCTACTGGTGCTAAAAACTGCTTCACTGGGATATATAAATAACCACCCCAGCAATTTGACTTCTAAAAGAAGCACTGGACATGTGATTAGAACCTCATTACTTACCATTCCATCCATGCATTAGTTCTACCAAAATTACTTCTAGGCACATTTAAATTTCAGACAGTTGCTCAGATTTGTCTCTGTAAAAACTGGCACATCCATGACCTCTTCTCTAGAGACTTGTTTTTAAACACATTTCTCTTTAAAGCAGAACTACTCAATTTTATTATACTGATATTTCTTTTCCCTCATGACTCAAAAGAAAATGACTAAGCACACAATTTAAAAAGTATTATTCACTTACTGTTCTCTGGCTCATTTTTTCTGTAAACAACATAGATCACATCCCCAGTCTGTAATGGGTAGGTCTGCTTCTTAACCACTTTCAGCTTATTAATTACTGTTCCATTAGTACTGTAAAGAGAAAGAAAAGATAACTTAGCAAAAATGTTTTCATAATTACATGGGAGAAGGAAGGGAAAACACAAGATACATTTAAAGAAGAAAAGCTATTGGCTGCCCTCTAAAAATATAAGTGGACTAAAAAATATTTTTCAAAAAAAGGAAGCCTAGAAACAAAAAATTTCTCCCAAAGACAGAAAGGCAGAACTATTGGAACTTGAAAGCTCATTTGCAGCTACTGGTAAAGAGATGGCAGTTGACAGACAAAAGACCTTGATATTTGGCCAATGTCTCCAAATAATTAGATTATTTTTTCTGTACAATAGTCTCCATCCCTTAAGTATAAAACCAAAAGGACAATAAGAGTTCTGTTCAAAAAGTTCCAGGCCATGTCTTCCATTTAATACTGGAAATCTCCTGAGATGTTCTGTGACAAAGGAACCTCTCTACAGTCAGGGATGCCACGCAGCGTTAATTTTTTCCCCTCTCCTTCAAAAAGGGAAAAAAACGTAAAATTGTGAGGCTACTTGGACTGTTTGCAACTTGAAAGTGAGACGTTAACAAGGTGGAAAAAAGTGATACATAATGAAAGATAAACTGGAATGAATTATTTTGATATTGATTAAAAATTCAATATTTGTAGAAGAAATTAAACTAGGAAAAATGAAACTGCAGAGCATTGCTGATTAATTTCTTTATCCCTTAACTACGGGTGATGTTGTATACACAAGCCATTAATGTTTTATAACCAAGTCAAGTTATTCAAGTACTGAATAATTCCAGCTCACTTGCAGTAAGCATCCTTCAGGGCTGCAGCCCCCTCGAATGTCAGGCTTCTGCCACTCAAAATCTCAGCAACTGGTACCAAATATAAATGAACAGAAAAGATCTGCTTTTCATCCTCTGCAGAGCAGCTGCAAAAAATAACAGCAAAGCTGTGCTGCCACCTCCTGGAGGCACGGCCCATGCTCAGGGCACCATGGACTGTTCCTCACTGCAGGGGAGTTATTTGGAAATAAGCACCTTCCCCATTCTCTTTCCTAACACAAAAGTATGAATTAGAAGTCCAAAAGGAAAACCAAGCCCTTTGGAAGCACTACAGCAAGTCGTGATCAAGGTATTAGTTCTTGATCTTAGTTCTTGATCTTGCTGCTGCAGCTGCTTCCACAGTCTATGTGGTTGAATTGACTAAACTAACATAAATGAGATGCTACTTTAAACTTTCAAGAAATGAAAAAAAAAAATTTGGGCCACATTGATGAAAATTCAAGCTTCTCCTACAAGCAAGAAAACTACTCATAGTTTATCCTTTTCCCCTCAGGCATACAGATGTTGACTAGGCTGAGAGACATAAGCACTGAAGAACCAGCAGAACAGAGGAATCACTAAATGATTGCCAAAGTTTACCAATTAAAAGGAAAACAGAATTTTAGTCAGTCTGTTAAAAACCCTGATTTTTTCCTTCATACTGATGGTAGTGATAATATTTAAAAAGATTATGTTGAATCAAAAATTTTATCTCCTTCAATTGCCCAATAAATAATTAAGTTTATACCAACCTCTGAAACCTGTCAGAGGTCCTTCAAAAAAACTAGGAAACATCAAATTTGACCTCCTCAGCTTTCCAGAAGGCATCTCCTGTCTGCCCCAAGTGTTCTAGACCTTCTTTTATAACAAATCAGCTAAATTCAAGTAACAAGACTTGTCTTTTACTGAATTTTAACTTCTACAGGCAATTCCTAGCCCAAACATTTCACTAAACAAGGGGGGGAAAATGTCACAACAATGTATTTTATGAAGTAACTCTGCCATGACTGCCAAGTTCCAAGATTATTCTGGGGGACAATAACACAAGGTACTTTTGGGGAAAGGAAAAACCCTACAATATCACACATCTAGTAACCACTCCGGCTTGGTTTCACAAAGCAAGATGCAGAAAAGCTATGCAAGACCCTACTCATCAAACTGACCACAGACAGCCAAATCTTTTCAGTTCTGTAGTTCAAAGACTTCAATGAGAGCTGACTAATGAATTATTTAGTACACATGGACCCAAATGAAATAGGAATAAATGGCTATCACTTAACACAGAAAATCGTAAGCTTTTCTTCAATGCATTAGTAAATGAAAGCAGTTGTATTTATCTCTCAGCCAACAACTAAAGGGAAAAAATATTCAACTATCCCAGATAATTGTATCAGCCTTTCACTTACAATTCCAGACTTTAGCATGAGGCTTTTCACAGATATGGTGACATTCCAGATTAATGCTCTGGGTATTTTTTAACCAGACACACATGATAAATTATGACATTTGTACATTCCTCTGATGTTTCAAATTAAACCCCCCATAAAATAAGTAGAAAATACAATGAGAATCCAAAATATGAAGGCCATTCGTTAGAACTAGATATTGAAATTCTGCCAATTGGCTGTACCATTTTTCAAGGGGAGAAGAAAACAGTACTATCAGATAAAAATGGTATGTGTTGTGAAACTATGTCACAAAAGGTTCCAATGGCACTTTTTTAAACAGGAAGGAAAAACATCAGGCCTTGACACAATTCCAATGTGGCTGATAACTCTACAGTTTCATCAATGAACCATAAATTCTGTTTACTTCCCAGTCCCATCTGCTGTGCAGAATAGAAATGAACAGCTTCACTCAGAACAGGGTTACTTTTGAAGTAGATGAATGATCTATGTGTTGTAAGAAACTTTCATATCCTTCCAAGAAAAATGCCAGTCTAATAATTTCTAATATTTATTTGCATCCATCCAGGAAAAGAATGTAGTTTATGTTAAAGCTTCTGGGTTAACAGTTATCTGATATTAAAGTGCTTATAATCCTGAACACACTGTAAAGTGAAATGAGTTCTGAATTCTATTAAGGTACAGAATCCCTTCTGTACTGCAATTCTCCACTCTTTCAGTGCTCATAGACATAGTTTTGACTGGAGGGTGAGGAGAATTCAGTAGGGACTGAATGTCAGAAGGGACACCGGCAACAACTGCAGATCAACCTCTGATTTACCCACAGAAAGAGAGTATCTGCTTGCTTCTCATATGAGTATCAGCCTTGTCTAAATAGTTTCCTGATCAGAAACATCACCGACCACTTAGAATATTAAAAGGAAAAATCCTAGAAAATAACATGAAAGTACACTAGTTGCCTTTAAAATTTCTTTTTTAAAATGGAGAATCTTACAACTGCTTTTACTGGGAGAAATCCAACTGCTGCCTCCACTGTGTTAGGTCAGCTTGAACAATTTGTTTTCTTTCAAGCAGTGTAAAGCAACTAGTGCATGGTTGGGAAAATAAAGCAGAAATTTATCCCAAAAGAGGGTGAGTCTGAGTATTTTATTTTACTATTTGCTAACTCTGCTCTTTTGTTACCTCCAAACTTTTATTTACTCAATAATTTTGAATGCTTGACAAATTTTCCTTCACCTGCAAATTGTGGGTAATTCTTTCAAAGTATATTCAAGAGTTTATTATGCTATGAGAAGATAAAATGTTGGCTGCCTACATATATTTGATTATATTCTTTGGATTAGACACAACAGAGAAACAAAGTCCACTCAGTTTGACTGTCCCACACTCACTGCCTCCTTCCAATGCATTCCTCTTCACCAGAAAAATCTGAGCTTGACCACAGCAATGTTTCCAAATTATTTTCTACTTCAGAGAAGAAAAAGCTGATCTTGCAGTATTTTTCTGTGACTCTGAGCATCTGTACTGCCAACTCAAACACTCAAGAACCATCTTCTTTCAGCCTGATTTTTTGGAACTCATCTGCTATTTGGCACAGACATTGGAAGACCCAGAAGAACCAGAAGAGTTTTCTGCAAGCAGTCATATCAAACCTGTTTGGTTTCTTGATTCAGCAACTGGCAGCCACACTTCAACTCACAAGAGGGAGAGCACGCCAGGGATTTACTCTTTGTTAGATACATGGAACTGTAACAGGCACAAGCAGATCCCTGGCAATGCTCCATGGGTGCAGCCTTTCTGCTGCACTACCTTGGAACAAGCCTCACCTTTTCATGAATATACCATACACAAAATGAACTTTAATTTGGCTTTGCTAGTTTTCTGCTGGCTGCACCTTCTGCCTCAGGGGACGGGTAAGGGGAAAAAAATAGGTAGGAATGTTTCTGCATCATGTACAATTTCTTTAGCTTGTTCTGTCATAACGTTGGTCTGAACCAATTCTGCCAGGGACAGTTTCTCAAGTGAGATTTACAGCTACACTCTGAGACTGCCATGATAGGCAAACATGGCTTGGTTTGTTGTTTGGAACATCTTGAAAGTCAGGATTATATTGGAGAATGACAACTATAAACCTTCCCAAGACATCCCAGCTAATCTTTTTTTTCCCAAAAATTCAGCATTCTGTCTCACAGCTTCTGGGAGTATAAACCCTGCAGGAATCTATCCTGGACCTATCTCTAATTACAACCTTGAAGAGGAGAGGGAATACACCCTCATCAGATTTGCAGATGACAACAAAGCAGGGGCAGAGCTGCCTTCAGGGACATTTTGGCAGGCCAGTGGAATGTACCCATGATGTACAAAGATAAAAAGGAAAGTTTCACATTTGAGGTTTTGAAGGATATCATGTTGGATCCCTGTTTCAATCCAGAAGGCAATTAAATATGTTACTATGGTAGCTCAGGATTAGTACTAAATACCTGCTGAGCTTTTGACCAAAGTCCCTCCAAGAACATTCTGAGAAACCAACCTTGTATCTTCCAATGACACTTGACCAGACTCTTCATCCACTATGATTTTGCAGTGATCTCCAGACACCAACTTGTTGCCAGGGAAAGATAAGTCACAGCCTTAAAAAGAAAGATTTTCCAGCAAGCTTAAAAATACACATTACACAGTCAGATCAGCATTCTACATGTCTATAAATGCAACATAAACTGACTCATGTACATCTTCAATAGTTTAAAACTTCTGCTGTCACACAGGCAGCAACACAGCCTAGTCTGAGACACATAAATACAAGTGGTGAGATAGCCCTATGTGCTGATATAACCATTTCAACCATTTGAAGATGCTTCAGTTCCTTTTTCCCCCTCAATCCTAGCCCTCAAAGATGGAAATCAAATCACAATTACTCTGTTCTAGAGTGCTACAGAAATATCCACACATATCTGAAGTGCTCAATTTAACTCCTAAAGACACATGTCACAGCACTCAGCTCTTTTTCCACGTCATTGTAATGCTGTTTCATTGGATTTAACTTCTGTTTTAAAACTTCTGTTTTTCTGGGGTATTGGGAGGAAGTAGTAGGAACCAGTAACTGATAAAAAAACCCCGTAAAATTATTACCATTGTTCCATCTTACAGTCTTTTGTTTGTTTTTAAAAAGGGAGGTTTTCCTCATCTCTGTTGACAACATTATTATGCCAATAAATCTGAAGAGAACTACAAACCCAGGACTAAGATTTAAGGGTACACAAGAGAAGTGTCATGACAATGTGATAAAAACCTTCCTACCTCCAGCTCAAGGGCTTTGAGAAAATCTTGTCTTTTTACCTCCCTTTAGCATTGAACATTCAAAGCAACACTCAAGGTTCTCCACTGATCTCTCACAAAGGACTCAAAGCTCTAGCTTACACCAAAGTTATAATTAACAGCCATGATTCCCCTCCACCTATTCACACTGTGGGTGAACCGATCTCAACAACAGATCCAGCAGGAAAGCAGTAGCCACCACCTCATATTGCTTATAAAGTCACAATTTGGTATTCCAGTAACCATCCATTTAAATAATCCATTAGCAAAACATTATGAGAGCAACTGAAAAAGAAAGAATTCACCTTTTTTTCTGCCAGACAAGCCTCAAACAAACATCAGCTTGAAGAATTTACCCACAGCTTAATGATAATAGATGTTACCAATTATAAATTTGGAAAACATTTTTCCTACAAGACACTGTCTGCCTTTCTCATAGAGCTATAGCATCTGGTGTTTGTTCACAACTATTTACAGGAAGTGACTGATCAGCCAAACAGCTTGAACTGCTGAAGAGGAAAAAGAAAATTAGCACTGTCAAGGCAGTGTAAAAGAAAGTTAAAACACTTCAATCCTTGTTTCAAATACAGCAAGCATGAAATCCCTTAAAATAAAGGCAAGTAGTACAAGTCCTAGACTCTGGGAATAAAACTTTCAAATTGACTCTCAGAGAAACTTTCAGTACTTGTTGGCAGTCTTTATAAGGCCAGAAGAATTAAGGGCTTTTATGTGGGTGTTTTCTTCTCTGTGAAGCAGAAGCATTTTGCATTGCAGTTCCAACTTATTTTAACCACAGAAATGAAACTAGAACGTAAACAAGACTGAAGCACAGAAACTTCAGAATCAACAACCGGGTTTCCTTATTTACACAAACTGCCACAGACTACCTAAAAGGCACACCGACTTTAAAACGTGTCACAAGCTACTGAAAAAGAAAAGGTCAGCATAAAACTACTCATTCACACAGCTAAGAGGTAGATTGGGAATACGGGGGGGGCCTGGCAAGCACCTCCAACAGCTGGAAGCACCAAAGCCAACTAGTTCCAGCCCACCTCCCAGCGCTGTAAAGGCCAGGAGGGGGGATGGCTGCTGCCCCCCGAACACCGCCCCAGGCCAGCGCAGCGCGCCCCTGTGCCACCTTTCCTCCGCCCAATGGTCCATTCTCTTTTCAGCAGCAGGACGTGCGGCTCTGCCTCATCAGCACCCAGCCGGATCAGCTTCCCCCAGGGCTGCGGCTGCTGCTGGCTCTGCTCGCCTCCTTCCGACTGCTCCATTTGGATTCACATCTGACAAAAACAAACAAAGCCAACCCAAACCCCATCACCACACGGCACCCGGGGCGGCACAGCGCTCCCTGGCACCCCCGGGGCCGGGCCGTGCGCGCCGCTGCCCCGCAGCCCCTTCGCGCCCCCGGGGCTGCCCCGGCCCCGCCGCTCCCTTTTGTGCGGCGCCGCAAAACCCTCCCTCCCCGTCGGCCCCCCGCAGCCAGCCCAGCCCCTTCCCCGCGCCCCCACCCCGCAGGGCCGCTCCCCGCCCCACGGGGACCGAGCCGGGGGAGCCAGCGGGGGCTGCCTCCGTCCGTCCGCTGCCTTCCCTGGAGCGGGGCGGGGGCGGCCGGCGAGGCCCGGGGGTGCGGCGGCCCCGCGGCGCGGCCCGTCCCGGGCCCCTCACCCCAGCGCCGCGGCCCGGGCGGCTCCTGTCAACAGACATTGCCCCATCAGCTGATGCGGCCGGGGCGGGCCCGCGCGACCATTGGCCGGCGCGCCGCGCGGGGCGGGCCTTCCGCCGGCCGCCACAGAGGCTTCCGGTGAGGCCGCGCAGCGCGCCGCCCGTAGGGAAAAGCAAGGCTGCCGAGGGGCTGAGGCGGCGGCGACGCCCCGGGAGCCATCTTGGATGTGGGCGGGTCCGCCTGCAGGACAGGGTGCGTGTCGCCATCTTTGCTACGGGCAGATCTGTCGCGTCACCGCGACCGTGTGTCGGCTAAGGTCGTTTAAGCGGTCTCATCCACTAAAAATTGTTGTAGTTTAACTCTTGGAGTTGAGCAGGCATTGGTTTGCCAGGAGCGGCTAAATAAAGAACACTCCCTGCTGTTCCAGGGCCAGGCTTCAAAAAGCAAGCTCAGCCTGAGGCAGGATCAGTGTCCGCTGATGGAGGGGTCACACACGGAGGGGGCACCCCCAGTTTTGCTCAGGAGACTCCTACAAAGTAAACCCTGGCATTATGGGGGACAAGAGCAAGGGACGGAGCTTTCTGAACTTTGAGACTCGTCACTTGTCTCTTTCTTACCGCATCGACCACCTGATTGCCATGTCCTCCACTTGGTAGTCCTTTGTGTAAAACAGTATCACTGCTGTGCACTTGTTGGTCTGCCCGATTATACGGGTCTTGTTTCTTTTTCGTGGGACATTTGTACCACATGCACCATAATTTTTTTAGACCAATTAACACCATGTATAAAGTGGCTACCTAGCCAAATGAATTGTGGTCCTTCTTGCACAGCGTTCTTCTAGTGACAGATCCCCTTATCATATTCATCTGAACAACCCCAAACAGTTTTATGTTGATAAAAACAGAACAAGAAGCTGAGCTATACGGGATGTCCCTGCTTCATAAATTAGTCATCTAATATATACAGAGGCAGTGATGCAATCTTCCCCTTCATTTAAAATATTTAAAAGATGGATTAAATAAGAAGAAAAAAATGAAAAAAAAAAAACAACAAAAAACACATTAGTTTTGTAAGGGTTCTGAAAAGCACAAAGCCCAGGGCTCCAGGCACACTGCAGCTGCAAAAGGCATCCCAAGGGGAACACAAAACTGCCACAACATGGTTCTCTCTCCATGGGCCCCACTCAGGCCCCTGAACACTAATGTCGGTTGTTTTCCCTGAGAAACAATCTCACCAGCCCAGGTTCCTACTGTCAGTTTGCAGGAGGCGTTTGGCTCTGCCAGGAAAACCAGAGTTTTACTTTGCTGCAGCTTTGGTCTGGGAGATAATGTGTGTTATGAATAAGGTGGTAATTCGTGCTGGAAATGTAAGATTATTAATGTGATATGAAATAAAGTCTTAAGATCACGCCAGCAAAGGAGAGAGGGAGATTGCCACACAGGATGACGAAAGCCACAACTCGCAGCCGAGGAGGAGGTGTATCATTGACATACAGAGAAAACCCAGCCCGCACAGGAGATGCGCACTCCCGATGGCATGAACGAGAAAACGCCCAGCGGTGATGGCCCGTGAGGATGTCCACCCCAGACAGACAGGACCATCAAGGACATACATCTGAATGAAGGATTCCAGGGAACTGGGGACAGATACACATCAATTCCCGGACGAGGCTTTGTCCAGCGCAGGACAGAGAATAGACACAACGTGAATATGAAGAACTCCAGGAGGGGACAAAGGGACTCCGCCGCAGCCAAGAAAGAGTATAAAAATCAAACTCTGCGGGTGTCATTGGTGAACAGGGGGACTCGGTGTGATAGAGGCTGGATCATAGTTCACCCACTCCGATCCCGGGGTCGGTGCTGCTGTTTGATTGCTGGCGGTCGGGACTGTACATCGGTCACGAATAAATTTAATTTTTATTTTTGATTAAATTCGCTGGATCAATTTTTACCTATAACAATGGGGTTGCCCCCTCCTAACCCTTACCTCCTCCCATCAGCCCTCTTCTCTAATTCCCCTTCACGCTCCTCACCCCTGCTCAAACTTCCATCCCACCCCTGCCCTGTCCCTCACTCCCCCACCGCCCGCCTGTGACTGCAGCAGCACGGGAGCCCGAACACGGGGACAGTGCGGCAGCAGGACAACACCCAAATAAAACAGGCAGGGACAATGTCTGTGGGCTGCAGGGTGTCACCAGGGGCTGCGGGGAGGGGGGTGGAGGGTGACACAGAGCATGGGGGCAGAAGGGGCCTTTAGGAGCAAAGGGGGGCTCCAGGCTGGCACAGAGATGCTGAGAGGCTGCAGTGGGGAACTTGAGGGTGACACAAAGAGGCTGAGGGACAGGGGGTGCCTTGAGGGGCAAAGTGGGGGTGTCTGAGTGTGGCAGGTGAACCAGCCCTCACACCACCCCTAACCTCACCCTAAAAACCACCGCTACCCAGGTGGAGAGTGCGCAGTGGAGGTCGGGGGGCTTGGGGTGACACACAGACATTGTGGGCTGAGGGGCGAAGAGGGGGGGTCTTGACAGGTGGAGAGGTGACACTGAGGGTTAGGGGTACAAAGGACACAGGGTACCAGGTACAGGTGTAGCGGCCCTCACTGCAGCCCTAAGCTCACCATAAACCGTACCCCTAGCACACCAGGTGTTGTTTTCCCCAAGAGCAGCTGCAGGCAGTGAGCCCAATAGTGGGACAGCCCCAGAACCCTCCCAGCAGCACAAGGCAATTACCCAATTAAAAGGTAGGGATGATGTTTGTGGGGTAGAGAGTTACGGGCAGATGTTGGGGGCTGAGCAGGTTTTTAGAGTTTTATTTTTAGGGATATTTTAGGGGTGTTTGGCAGGATTTTTTTAGGAATTTTTCTGGGAATGTTTAGGGTACTTTTAGGGCTTTTAAAATAATTATTTAGGGTGTTTTGAGGGCTTTCTTACTACTAATTAGAATTTTTAGGGGTTTTTTTGGGTTTTCTTGGGGCTTTTTTAGGATTGTTTAAAAACTTTTAGGGCTTTTTTAGGATTATTGAGGTTATGTGGAGGACATTTTTAGGACTAGGGTATTTCTAGGGTATTTGATGGAATTTTTTAGGTTTTTTTTAGGATCTTATCAGGGCATTTTAAGGACTTGTGGGGTATTTTTAGAGCTCTTTTAGGACTATTTAGGGATTTTTAAAGGTTCTTTGGGGATTTTTAGGGGTGTTTGAGGGTGTTTTTTTTTAAAGTAGGGTATTTTCAGTGTATTTTATGGGTATTCTGAGACTATTTTTAAGTTTTTGTGGGGTTTTTAGGGCACTTTGAAAACTAGGGGTTTTTTAGGGAATTTATAGGGTTTTTTTAGGGTCCTTTCAGGGCATGACAGAGGCTGAGGGGCAGCTTGAGGGGCACTGTGGGGGCTTGAGGGTGACAAAGGTGGGGAGCTGAGGGAGGAACAGGGAGGGGGCACAGAGGGTGACATGCAGAGATGCTGAGGGTGGCGGGTGACACAAAGAAGCTGGGGACTGAGGGGCAAAGGAGAGGAAATAAGGGTGATACTCAGGAGCTGAGGGGAAGCTAAGGGGCAAAGGAGGGGCTTGAGGGTGACACACAGAGCCTGAGGGCTGGGGGGCAGAGGGAGAAGCTGAGGGGTAAAGGCAGAGGGCTTGAGGGCTGGACAGTCCAGTGGAGATCAGGGCTACAGGGTACAGCTTAGGGTACAGGTGCAGCACCTCTCAGCCCAGCCCTAGCCTCACCCTAACAACAGCCTTTTCCCTCAACAGCAGCACAACACAGCAACCCTAAAAATGAGAGCAGACCGGAACCCTCCCAGTGGGACAAGACAGCAAACCTCACAGCAGGACAAGGACAGAACCCTCAGAGGACAACAAGACCCGCTACAAAAAGGTGGGGAAGACATCTGAGGGTTAGAGAGCAACCGGTGGGGCTTGGAGGAAGAGCAGGTTTTTCACAAGGATTTTTCCACAACTTTCAAAGATATATAGGGAATTAGAGAAGGCTTCTAAAACTTTTTAAATTTTAAAATATTGTAGAGGTTTTTAAAGGTTATTACAGGATTTTTATGGAGTATAGTTATGTTGCAAGTCAGGATCGCAAGGGATGCCCAATGAAAATGTGGAGTTTTAGGACCGCAGTGGAATAAATTAGAAAAAGCTCCACAGCTTTTTCCTTGGAACCAGCCTTAGCCCTAGGCTCATTTTGCTGACTAGGGTTAGGGTTAGGGTTTTGAAAACCACAAAGCCCAGGGCTCCAGGCACACTGCAGCTGCAAAGGGCATCCCAAGGGGAACACAAAACTGCCACAACATGCCTTCCTCCACAGCTTTTTCCCTGGAGCCAGCCTTAGCCGTAGGCTGCTCTTCCTGCTCAACCTCGTATTGGCGTTTTTCCTTGGGGTGGGTTTAGGTTTACATTAAAAAACAAAACCATTTGGAGTTCTTAGTATTGATACTTCCCCTTGGTTCACAGGTTTCATCTCTCTGGTTTTGCTTTTTTTACCTTTTCTAGAAACCTTGCAATCTCTTTGGCCACAGGTATCTCACAATAACTCCAGCCTGTACAAGATATTTGGATGTGGCCATAAATATATGCAAACGCATTGAAATACTTCAGTGTTTGGATCTGCAGTTTTAACTGATGCCTAACATTGTATCATTCCACTGTCCCAATCACATGAGCCCCAGGTGAGGTAAAAAATATAAGCACACATGAGTGAAAATTGATGCATGTACTTAAGAGCTTTGTGGTATTGATCTTAGTCTGTAACTTTTTCCTTAGCAATTATATTTTGAAAAAATGTTTCTTTGAGATCTGAATGCCTACATTCCTCCAAAAGGGTTTGTCTGTAAAATACCCCGCTTGCTTTCAACTTCTTCCTCACTGAGGAATACAGCCTTTTATACATTTGAAGAGAGGCACATCAATGGAAGTTACAATCACTCAAAAGCATTGTCATGGTGCTTCATTTTTATTACTGCTCACAGTGACTAGTAATTGTTATCTCTGAGTGGCAGAGGAAAATACCAGTACAGGGGAGATGCAACTAACAACCCAACAACCAAATCTTTTGTGTAAACTGTAGCATTAGCTGAGAGAAGAAGTTGTTTTGTTATATTGTGGCATTGAGAAGATGTATTTTCCAAATATTCCTGCCAAGAGATCCCTCTGCAATCATACCAAGGAATTACTGCACCTCGGTGATAGCACAAAGGAAGCACACGATTGGTTCAGCTCCTGCAGCTCTCCCATAGTATCCATGTAAAAAGACAGCAAGTGAAACATACAGCTAGCTTAATGAGTCCTGTGTGGATAGGAGACTCAATTAAAATTAAATTATACAACAAATTAGGTTTTAAATGCTGCACTGCTTAGCCAGCCAGACAAATAATAATTAGAGATGTACTGATCTGCTGTGTGCAGTTGACTGCTGTGACTGCTCTCCATGTACACTCACCACACTTCCCTCCCTGCTCAGGGTAGTTTTATACCACATTCCAAATAATCCATCTCTTAACAGCCCCATTTTGTACTTGTCACCCTCCAGAGCTGGGCAGAATGGAGAGGATCTCTTTCTAGAGATCACCTTTCCCATCTGTTCCCTCAGTTAATGTTTGTTTAGCAATATACCTCCCTCCTCTGTTCAAGCTCATTCTAGATGGAATTAGTTTTCAAGCTCTGAATTGTGTCAGTACACATATACCAGGAGAAAAAGAAGCTACAAATATTACTTCTTTTTTCCCTACAAGTAGTGATACACAAACCAGCAGTTTGAAAATACTCCATCATGGATGGAGGGGGTACAAGATAGAAACAGTCACCTGTCATACTGGTTCTAGCAAAGTAAATTTAGGACATCCTTACAAAGTACAATATAAAAATTACTTCAGTTGAAAAGGACCTGAAGGCAGCTACTCAAATCCTACTGTAAATGTTCAAATGTATTTGTATTGCGTCAATGTTTGAAACTCTCTATCACCCTGTAGATAACATTCAGAAAGACTGATGCTGTTCAATTTTCTCCTCAATTTTTTTTTTTCACCTCTGGAGAAAGCAATATTAAATTCTTAATATCAGATCTGGAAAAGGCAACTTGGAAAACATATTTCATGATTAAACAAATAACTCTGTGTTCTGCATGGAAAATAAATTATTTAAAATCATCCTAAGCCAGCAAGAGTAATGCCATCCCACAGCCATCTTCAGCTGTGTTTTCTGACCACTGCCTGCTTGTTTGTAGTTAAGAAAAAAAACAATTTTGTAGTGCAGAAGAAAACATATCAAGGACAGGCTTTTACTCAAGCATTTTCGCAAATACTGATAGCCCAGTCCTGCAGATAATCTATGTTCCTGCTATGCTGTAAATGAGAATACACTATTAACATGAAGGGTTTTCCAAGTCAGGCCCAGATTTCTTCCTTATTATGTGGTAGAGAAAGGAAGGCAGCCAGAGACATCATATGAAAAGGAGAGAAGAAAAGTGTCACTTATGTCCTTTTCTAGACATTCATTACTGACTACTGCTAGTGTTTGGGACGCTTTCAGAGTGGGGAAAACCAGCATGGAATTACCCATGAATTACAAGGTTAAGCAGCAATGAGTCTAAGTATCTCCAAAGGAAGGACTCCCTGGGAAATTAAGAGGACGTTGCAGGAAAGCAAACAAAACCAACACACAAAAATCATGCTCAGGGGAACTAATGCAGGAAACAGGATGCAACACAGTTCCCAGGGAGAAAATCCTCTCAGCAGGGAGCACGGCTGAGTTTTGTTGCTGGGGGAGAAGGAGCAAAGAGGAGAGGCTGCTCTGTGCCCAACTGGCAAACAAAGATCAAAAATAATGCAACTGGTGTTCACACTTCCCCAGTGAGCTTCATTGGATGTGGCACTGATCAACAACACTCCCAGCTGTCTTTGAAACCACTTTGTAAATGCAGCCAGGTATTTCCCAAAGAGAGCTAATAATAATAATAATTTAAAAGAAACCTTATTGACACTTAGAAATTGTTAACAACTATTTTGTTACATTCAAATGGAATTTTAAAGCTGTATAAATACATCTTTTGGCATTGTTTACTCCCTTCTTCCCCCCAGGCTGGTGGGGGAAAGCAGTTCAAACTTTTGCCTTTGGCACTTTTTTGTTTCCAAACATCAAACTCTGTAGGTAGCTTTCAAGCTCCAGCAGATGGTCTCTTCTGTCTAATAAAGAAAGCAACTCCACTTGGTTTGAAAAATTGAGCTATTCCTAATACCCTTAGGTTTTTCCAAGACATGGGTTTGGGTTTTTTTGCAGATCCAGGCTTAGCCCTACAGTAAAGTCTTCCCCCATTTTACCTGACAGGAGCCCACCCTAGCCACAAGAATATGAACACAGACTTATTCTCACTTTTCTTGGACCAGATTCACACAGACCTTTTTAATGGTTCTTCTTGTCATTTATAGGTGACAGTCCAAGTTTTCTTTTTGATCATGATAATTCATGAAGTTTGAGAAGTCCTCCAACACTTCATCAGTAAATCTTAGATTGACATGTTTAGTCTAAGGAAGCAAAAAATTGCATGTGTTATCTCAGGAAGAAAAACTGCCTACAGAAAAATTACATTAGTATTTCTGCAAAGAATCCAGAGAAAACTGGGGAAATTTATAGTCTGGTTGCAGAAGTGATTGCATCAAAGCCAGTTTTTAAAATATTTCTTTCCTTTGAGTGTTTTGAAATATACTTCCTCCAGGGGGTGCCAGATTAACACCACTGGAAAACAAAAATGTGTGAGTTATCCACACCAAGGACAGAACTGTCCATCCTGCACATTTCAAAGTACCTTGTGAATAATGCACCCCTCCAGTCTGAGCCAAAGGCTCCAGTGTCCAGAGTGAAATTTTTCAGCTGTTCACTTGTAAAACTCTCTTGAAGTCAGAAACTGCTGACTGGTCCTACAATTAATGTCACACACATGTTCTGCCAAGTTCAGATAGGCTACATCCCTCAGAAGAGAGCTTTAAGAGTGGCTGAGTGGAGAAATACATCCATCTCAGCCTTTGGAAAAAAGAGACCTTGGGAAGGAAGAAGTAACAAATGCAGTGGTAGCTGTGTGTAGCTTCAACCAGCTTATGAATGAGGACAGAAACCTGGACACAAGAACTAAAATGACACAGAAAAGCTGGAGAAAACATGGTCAGGAGTGTCTTCAGGTTTTCTATAGGTCTGCAGGGAATGTCAGCTATGAGTAGGATGTCTGTAAATGTCATTAGAGCAGTGGAGAATTTTCACTGGCTCAGAAAATAGAAATCTGTCACTTAAAACAGAAACTTTGCCTTGAACAGGCAACTGCTTTACTCTTAGGGAAATTGATCTAATCACTATTTCCAGACAAAGAAGCAAGAAAAAAAAGAAAATTGTTGAGAAGTCATATAATAATATCAAAACCTTTTCAACATTTCACTGCTCATGTTTTTCTTTTATCTACACAGCAGCTAAAATAATCACACAGTCAAGCCATTCTGGTTCCCACAGAAATACTACTGAAAGAGTGCCTGGTTATCTTCTACTTGACAGTAAAATCTCTGCTGAATAATTATTTAAGGAGAAAATTTCTGTGAGACTCCAATACTAAAAGACAAAATCTCTGATATATATTTAATTTGACCTCTTGCAATTTTACTTTTCTTGAGATTAGCAACAACAGTCAACACTAGCAGTGAAAACCAACATAATTAATCCATAATATCATGTAAGCGTGGACATTGTCAGAATGAAAGAAGAACCTGAATATTATATTAATCCATTATTAGAGTGATATTGGACCCAGGGCTGTCAGTTAACACTCTACTGAGATGCAGAAGATTATTCCAAAAAATCACTCAATTCTCAGTTGCTTATAACAGTGGAGCTCCAGTGCAGTTACTGATTGGCAACTTTGCATCAGCTAAAAATATCACTTGTGTAGACTTTGAATTGCTGTGGAAGCACAGTGAATTCATGAACGAAAGCCTTGAGTGCTGGGAGTGGTTTCTGTGACCATGTAGGGAGCTATGTCTGGTGCAGGCACTGAAGCAGAGACAACACATAATAATTAAAAATCACTTGCAGTACATACTTGGAAGTCTAGTAGTGGTTTTGGTAAATGATAACATGCCCTAAATAGCATGATCTTCAGATTAGACACTGGGATTAATGGAACATTTTACTTTATTCCTCACTTTCTCTCAATGCCATATTCTAGAGACATGTTTGTATTTTTGTTTGGCATTACCTTTGTAGATGCAGACTGGTGCAGTTAGTTGTAAACTAACCTGGTTTATGCTCAATTGTCCCCTGAGAAAGGGAAGGCTCTGTCTTCTGTGTCCTGTACAGAAACAAAAGGTCCCATAACACATTGTCTGGCTTATTATTGGCAGGGAGTCAACCCTGGGGGATGTGGCAACATTTTTTATTTGTTATTTGATTTCTTAAAAATCCCTGCTGTGGATATTAAGAGGAAATCGGCCATAATTCAGGAGCTGTAGTTCTGATGGACAGTGAGATGGAAGGCTTCATATTAAAGCCTTAGGAGGCCAAAAAGAAAATTGAAAATCTGGAAATATTGGCTGATGGGCACTATACTTTCATTATAAAGAACACCAAGTTCTATAAACCTCTTGGCAGGAGGGATAAGAGCAGAATGAAAACAGTGACCTTGAGATCAGTGTCAGGCTAGAGAATAGTAGGTTTACAACAAAGGCCAAGTAAAGGAGAGGAAGAGGAAATGCAGGTCAAGACATCATCTTTAACTGCGTCCTCGTTCCTGGCAATCCTGGTCAAAGGATGCCCGGATGCCCACATTTATAGTTTCTTTCTGTAAACCAAATCAGGTGCATGCTTTCTCTCCATCCACGGAGCTGGAACCCATAAGTATGTTCTCTCTGCTTTGCATCTTCACTGCTACATTATTCTCTCTGTTTTTGTTATTTGGTTTTTTGCCCCATTCCCATCCCCTAGCCAGTGGCCTGCTTTGATCAAATCACTTTCTATTTATAACCCTCCTTTGATTCACCATTCTTTAGTGCAGCAATGAAAAAGCCTTCCAAGACCTGTTTTGCCCCAAGTCTGTCCAGCCTATCATTTTAATTAACTTTTAGGAGTCAAAGCTCACCTCCTACCTGCCACATTGTCAGTCTGTATCAGCTTTTTGTTCCATTTTTCCACATTTCCTCCTAAGCCTGGTCTCAGTCTAAAGAAATCAAATCGGAGACCATTATTTGGGGTAGGTTTTGAGAAGCCAAAAAGCCTATATTATCTGCTGGCTAACTCTGGAGGCAGCTGGCTATGATTTATGGGGGTGTTGGAACACCCATAGCTCAACATCCACAGCTACTGAGAGCATGGGACAGCGTGGGTGTTGGCACACCATCACCATGTGGTTTTTCATATGTAAACCCTGGCTACGTAAATACCCTGCATCCAGCTTTGACAGACTGTAAAGTACTGGAAGTCACAATCCCAAAACATTGGTCTTGTTACTGGTTTTATGGCGCTCTCATCTTTTACAGCAGTGTATTTGTGGAGAAGCAACCGTTCAAGAGCTCACCTAAATCATTGGTTTGCAGTTTATGGTCTGCAGAGCCTGGCAAGCCCATGAAAGACTTCTAAATAATCTGAAAAAAAAAAAGTGATTGAGAAAAAGAAAATTCATATGTGCCAGACAGCAATCTACATATGTGAAATTCCTAAAGGAGTTTGCACTACTGCTGGAAAATTTTTAGGGGTCCACAAATCAAAAAAGGTTGAATAACCACTGACCTAAATCTTCTCCTGCAACAGCAAATGGCCTAGAACTGCGGCAATATGAGAACTTGGCACTAAGAAATGGCATGACAGCTAAGCAGCACAAAATTGCTGCAGCTTCTCACAGATATAACTGGAAAGGAATAGGACAGGCACATATCCTTTTTGCCTTTGTATTTGTTCAGGGATTAGTGTTAAAACAGACACAGAGAATAAAAAGGGTAGTCTGTCTCAATGCTAACTAAGTAATCTTAACTACAGATTATGGCATGCAACAAATTTGGAGATGGATATGTTCCTTATACAGATTGGTCATTTCAAAGGGTGAACTTTCACTAATTAAAAAAAAAAATCAGACAAGCACAATCCCTATTAAGGCATCATGTCATTATTTCAGTAGATTCTCTGGAAATAAGCTTGTTTCTGTGCTAATTTTTCTTCTGGCAGAACCAATTCATTCTTGGCCTTTACAAGCTGGTCTTTTACATTTGATTCAAAATTGGATTTGGGCCTCTGGAGATATCTGATGTCAGCCTTCTTAATGTAGTGTCAACATGAAGACACAAAGAGATAAAAAGTCAGTTTTACTTAGAGTTTCCTTTTTCCAGGGTCTAATCTGGATTTTTCACTCTCTTTCACATTTGCAGTCTGGCTCATTGCATCTTCTTGTTGTGAGTCACATTAAGCAAGAGGGCAAGAGAGTGCTTAGCCAACCCTCCTGGTTTATGGGCAGGGTCACTAACACAGCTGGAACACATACTTATGCTTCATGATATCACCTCATAAAACGATCACATAGCAGACAAATTTTAAGTGCATATTGGAAAAGCAGAAACTCTGGGGTCAGGGTGGCGCAGAGTGGAGGAAGGGTAAATGTAGGCTACAATGAGAAATAATGAGACTCACTTTGCTGGAGGAAATGGTCAAACATTAGCATTTCAATAGAAGAGGTCAAACCATTTCATCCAATACAGGATGTCATTCCCTGCAGACCAAGCTAATACAACCCATAACATCTGTACTCTGTATCATACTTTTAATATATGACATCCAAACTGCAGGTTACTCCCCACAAAGGCTTCTATTATCCCTCCTGCCTCCCTCCCTGGCCCAGCATGCAGTCTGTCCTCATTTGGATCATATGAATTAAACAACTAAAAAGGGGACACAAAGGAAAAAGAGCAAGAACACAGAATATCTCAGAGGTGTTAAGGAAAACTGTGTAGGCACACAGCTCAGGTCTATCATAACACACAAAGACTGAATTGCAATTCTTTGGACATTTCTTACAATTCTTAGGTCTATCCCATCCTGATAGGTTCATTTACTCTTTTCTTGGAAGTGCAAAAATGCTGTGACGGAAAAAAAGACCCTAATAAAACCAGAACAAAAATCCCCAAACAAACCAGAAAACCTTCACAAAACATTAAAAAACCAACCAAAAAAAACCCCAAGAAAACCAACACAAAAACCAACCAAACCCTCTTCCCCCTACATTTCCCAACCTGCAGCACATTCATGGTTCCAAACACCCAGAGACTCAAACTTTTGCTACCACCACCACTGCAGAGCAGAAAGTAAAGCTGCTTTTTGCAGTGTCTTGCTTAGCATGTTATATTTCACAAAGGCAGTAGAGGAGGTATTTTGTTCCAGGTCTCACAATTGAGACAGGATTTTAGGCCACAGGTAGAACATCACCTTTCTACCATACTTCCTGTGTCTTACTAAGGTAAGGGAAATCCTCTGCCTGTCTCTTACTAAGGTAAGGGAAATCCTCATGTTCAGATGAGCTGTACAGCTGTTCAGTTTTGCAGAGGTCTTGTGAATTTTCCTCAATGCTGTTTTTTCCTTTGCTTACACCAATGTCTAATTTAACACTTTCTATTTCACTGTTCTCCCAGCAGTCACTGCCCAACTGCACATCCTCCCATCAGCTTAGCAGTGTAAACCAGCCAAGAGCACATTAAGCATTTGATTGGATTCAGCTGGATCTTTCTGCATTGTGGGAAGAGCAGACCAGCATTTGAATAGAGTTTCTGGGTGTTGGTCTGGACATCCACATCAATCCCTTGCCAGAAAGAGAAAAAGCAGCATCACATTTTTCATAGTGCTTTTCTTTAGTGACATTTCCTTCCTTCCATTAAGCAAATGTCCAGGGGAGATAAATGAATTGCTTTGTATATCTAGAGGATCTTTGAAACCCTTGATCTAGCAAGAATGAGAAAAATAACAGGGTGTCACCACATTTCTCTTCACAGAGAAAAGCAAGGTACATTTCTTCCCAAGAATATTTTTAGGTTTCACATTCCCTGAACCTCAGAGAAAGAAAAAAACAGTTATCTCATTTACTGCTCATGTGTTGCTCACAGGTGGAATGCATCGTGGAAGATTGTTTACCTGAAGGGAATTGGTAAGTGGATTCTGGTGTGAGTGTTTTGATTCACTGACCAATTGGATCCAGTGGTGTGTGTGCTGGGACTGTGGCCTGACAGTCACAAGATGCTGGGCAGTGGAGAGCAGTTGAGTGCTTGGCAGATTCTGTTTAGATGTAATGTAATATAGCATAGAGTAATATAGTGTAATAAAGTAATTAATTAGCCTTCTGATAAGATGGAGTCCTCCCCCATCATTCCTCTCCTTCGTCGGGGGTGAAAATATCTACTATAACAGGGAGCTGAATGGAGGAAGGAGATTTAAACACACAAATTCTCAGGGAGAAAAAAATAATAAAGAGCCAGAGAATGGAGGCATGCCACAAGAAAATAACTCAGACATAGGGATACTCCAAAATAACACAGTCGATGGAGGAGAAAAAAGCCAACACAAAGGGACCTCATGCAGGAAAGGAGAGTTGATGTTCGGCAATGCTCAGAAATTTTAATACTGATGTGTAAAATTAAACCATGACAGCAGAACAGGCTTATCTGCAAGCGTCACGTTACTTCCCCTGGGATCACTACCTTCCCACTGGTGCTTCTGTCATCTTCTCCTCCCCCCTCCAAATCTCACTTGACCTGAATTCTCATGATTTGACTCCATAATCCTCTGGTTTCCACTATATGCACACAAAAGATTATTGTACAAAAGCGAATTCCCAGGGCCTTGGGCTTTGCTTTCCATTTAGTTAAAGAATTATCCTACAGTAGTTTAGATGCTGGGAAACTTGTCCTGTAGATTATTGCCTACAGGGCAAATGCTGAGGAGGCTGCTAACGAGAGAACAGATGTTCAGTGGCTTATGAGCCTTGCTGAATGTAAATATCTTCAGCACACTGCCTGTCAATAAGCCTCTGCCTGAGAATCACAAACCTTATGGACAAAATTCAGCCCCCCCCTTGTAAATGCATGGGCTTAGGCAGAATTACACTGAGGAAGAAGCTGTTCCTTCATCTGCGCCAGAGAGCCAGAGTTTAGACATTGAGACTGAATGTCATGAAAAGTTAATATTTTTAAACAAAACGTTGTCTCTTTCCAAGAGAAAGTGCAGCACTTGGATCTGTTATGACACAGCAGGCCTAAAATAAACAGATTTTAGTGAAAAATTGATATTAGGGGTGGAAGATTTTACAGTGACTGGATTTCTAAAAGTTTGCTTGTCTCTATAAAAGGATGTTCTGCTCACAGGACTTCCGTAGGTGATGTTTTTCCAGAGAGCAGTAGCTCAGGGGGAGGTGGGTACCTCTGGACTCTCCTGAGCATCACTATTCATCCCTGCACACCCCTCTGTCTCCCCCCTGTGACACCTTTAAGACCTTAGACAGACTCCTAGGCAAAATGTGGAAAGAGTTTAAGTCCCCTCTTCCCTCCAGTCTTCTGAACACCTGCAAACATTCAGCTACCAAAAGAGTACTGTTTTCTCCCTTCCATTGGCTGGTGAGTGACCCTCAGAGCACATACACTCCTGTCAGGGCTGAGTAGCTGATCACAAGCAGTTGATGCTTCAGAGCAGCTTTTTCTTTATGAGGTTTCCTGGCAGAAGACCAAGATATGCAAGGAGGACTTTTTTGCCCTCAAGCTTCACCCCTTCCAGCCATCCTTCCTGGGACAGGAGCAGGCTGATCTTGCTCTGCACCTCATCAGTTGTACCTGCATTGCTGGAAAGCCGTGAGTTCTTGCTGGTCACAGATTGTCACTTCACAGTTGAAGTGTAGTAACTGCACTCTGTCATGAAGTACCTTGGTACAATTTTCAGGATCCACTAAGGAGTCCTTACAGCTGAGTGTGCCACATCTCTCTGCGTTTGCCAAGTGGTACTCTGAGTTCCCAGTTACAGCAGGAGAAGGGAAGGCAAGTGAGCAGGGTCTCTCCTCTATTACTGAATCCATGAAACCATGAGGGGCTCTTTTTTCTGGGAGTCTTCTATTACAAGGGCATGACTACAGTCTGAAAAAGAAACTAACTCCATCATGTACAACATTTAACTGAAAAGACTGGCTGGCAAGCTGAAACTTGGGAGACCTGGGTCAGCTACTGAACTGTTTTATGATGTGGAACAAATCACTGTGCCGTGTTCACTCCTCTGTCCTGTCCCAATCAGATTGCCAGCTCTGCACAGACAAGCCTTGAGTTTTATTAAACATGCATACTCTACTGAGCACACTGCAACCCTTGTCTCACCTGAGGCTTCTAGGTGTTCTTGTAACACACATAATAACACTTTACAGTTCAATCTCTTATGATGGGAAGTCCCATGAAAAATTCTTAGTATGGTCTTTGTGTATATAAAAGTGATTGATGTGGAAGGATGCCACAGAAAATAGCATAATTACAGCCTTGTCTTTTGGAGGTAGAGATTTACTGGTGCAACCTGCTCACCTCTGGGTGGAGAGCACAGGAGCAGCAGCAGCAGCACTGCCAGGACAGACACACAGGGTCTGTACCAGGAACAGGGCAGGACCCAACCTGCTCAGCCTCTGCTTGCCTCGCTTCTCCCTGCAGGAAAACCGCGGCTGGCAGAGCTCAGCTATGGCAGCCAGATCCTGCCTAGGGCACAGAGGTGAACACCCCAATTCTCAGCAGAACTCACCCCAGTTCTCACCAGAACTGTCACCATTTATTGTTACCTGACCAAAGTCCTCTGCAGCACCTCAGTGCTCCTGTGGGCACTAAACCTGCGCCCACCCCGCCCTGCTTGGCACCGGGGCAGAGCAGGGCCACAGCAGCCAGGTAAGAGGTACATGAGCATGTAAAGCTCCATGAAAACAGAAATATTCAGTGCTTCAATCACTGCTGAACCTTACTTCAGTTGCTCCATTGTTAGGATGAGCTGTCAGTAGCTGTAATATTTCGCTCTCAAGCCAAGCATTCGCACATTTCTTAAGCCCTTCAGTATCCGTGGGACAAAGCAGCATCTATGGCAGGGCTGCACATGACCCGCTGAGTTTTGGCGGAGCAGCCGAAGATTTACGGCCCCGCCTTGCGCTTCCGCAGCGAGGGGAGTCAGGGCTCCGGGGCAGCGGCCCGGGGCCACCTGTGCGCTGGCTGCCGGCTGTCCTTGTGCTCCGGCGGCACTAGATGGCAATGTGGGTCTTCAGCAGCCCTGCCACGGCAGCCCTGGGGGAGCCCGGGTGGGTGAGCACCCCTGGGCACCCCTGAGCATCGCCGCGCATCCCTGCGCGCTCCCTGCATCAGAGCTCAGGCAAAACGTGGAAAGAAACGCGGCTTGGGTGGCTGTCATTGTCCTATGCTTCCAACAACTGCTTCCCTTCCCAAATTAGATTTTATCCATCTCTGGAAATAAAAGCTGCAGCCAGCACCAGGGCCCTTTAGTGCTGGCCGTGTTCCTGCCGAGGGGAGCAGCATCTCGCTGCCCAGCCCAGCCTGCTACTGCTGGGGCCCATGGTATCCATGGAAAACACTGTGGGGCACAAAACCCATGTGCCAGCATTGCATTTGTGTCCAAGTTGTCACCAGGCCACATATCTGCATCTCTGCAGGCAGTGCTGGGGCACACCAGCCTGGGCACCACCCGGCACTGCCACCACTAGCTGCCTTCTGCAGATTTTCTGCCCAGAAAGGGTTAACATTTCCTTTCCTGAGTCCAGAATAGCATTTCTGAGAGTTGGTTTCTGGACATTTTATTAATCACCCTTAATCCAGTTAATTTTTCTTTAAAGGGAAAGCATTTTTCTTAATAAAAAGTCACAGACAGAGCCTTTTCTATTGTTGCCTTTGGATGGAGTTTTATCTGTCAGTCATGGGCAGGTTTTTAAGAGGAAATTTTCAGATGAATGATAAAGGACACCCTGAACTCTGCAACACAGAGATGATCTGCCACTGGATTTCTAGTTTCTGATTAGTTTTTAGATCTGCCATGCCAAGGAACATTTCAGTTTCAGAATTAATGGGCTTATCCCCTGTCTTATCCCCTTACTTCTTAGGGTTGCCTCCCCTCTGAATTCTCTCTGTGCCCATGGCACAGCTAGAATTAGCATTTCACAGCAAGAGCTGTGCTCTGCAGGAGTATGGGATGAACACTGGGCTGTCAGTCCATGCAGACAAACTCCCCAGCCTAATTTGTGCTGCCTGTTGCACTAGGGACTTACCATTAACTCTGTTGTCATTCCTTGTCTGCTTTAACATGATTGCTTTCAAGAATTCTCTCTCCAGGAAAACATCTGTGTTTTGGATTAGTTTTCCCTAGACAGATTTACTTACAGTTTTCCACATTAAATCTCCCTATTTTGTTGCTTTCTAGTCTATCTAGGTGCTTTTTTTGTTGTTATTCCTCCAGGTGCATTAAAAAATCTCCCCATTTAGTGGAGTCAGCAAAGTGCTCTGGTATCCAAATTTACTCTTTGTATTCAACTATGAATGAATCACACATTCCTGGATGTCCTTCTTTAACACAGTGCATTCACTTCCTGCAGTCCTTTGTTTACTGTTCATGCTTTTGTCATCTGCATGACTGTGCCAATACCCAAAAGGATTTAAATTACTGTTTCCATCAGTCACATATGAAAAAGCCATAAAAACCAGAATAACTCCCCCAATTGTTCTGCTTATCAGCCATAATTACATTATCTTTTGAATGTTGAAAGATTTTCCTCTTAGTATCTGCATTATTTTACTAAATATAAGCTTACAGTGACTTCCAGATTACTTTTGATTCCTGTTTGAAAATTGTTTGGATATTTAATTTTCACTCTATTTTCTGCCAGTATAATATCAATTGTCCATTGCTTAGTTGTAGCTAGCAGAAAATATTACTTTGTCCTTTAATTCATGGATATAACATTATAAATAGGCCCATAAAAGAAAAGAAAATTTTTGAATGGCAGCAATCATGTCTAACAACAGAATGAAATGAGATGGTGAGTGAATTTCAAGAGTACCTTTTCCGCCCTTTGTTTTATCCATGTATTGAATTCAGGATGAAAGCATATGTAGACTGTGTCCCCAAAACACACTTCCTCTTGTCAGCATTCCTGTATTTCATCCAGATATGCTGTTATTTTCAACCCTCATGCTCTGAGGTCAAATTCTACACAACCTGCCTTGAAAAAAAAAGGAGCAGAGCTGGAGGCTGTGACTGTGCCAACAACTTGGGCTGCCTCAGCCCCTAGAGCTCCCTGTTGTGACAGCCTGTGAGAAAGCTCCCCTTGAAGGACACACAGATGGCAGAGCTGCCCAGAGTGCCAGTGCAGCCCAGTGCACCCCAGCAGCTGCAGACAGCCCCTGTTCCTGGTCTGCACAGCTTTGCTTGGCCCCAAGTGAGGAGAGGGAGGTGGCTCAGTGCTCGCTCCCCCAGCTCCCTGCTGGTGAGCACGCTGGCATCATTGCCTGCTTCGTGCCCCAGCATTGCTTACAGCCGGAGCTACTTCCATTTCCTCTGCTCTTTTCTTAATGGAGACAGACCCTCATCTCATGTTCGCTCTTATTCCTGGTAGGTTTGCAATTTGAGCACTGCACTGTGGTTTTCTCCAAGATCTTGTTCTCTCAAGGCATTTCACTGCTCTTTCTTTCGAATGCACTTGAGAGGCAGGACACAGGTACTGACGAGTCACAGGAACTGTGTCCTTCTGACAAGTCACAGGAAGAGGATTTTTACCTCTTCAACTGGCCTTTTGGCCTACAAAAACCACAAGAAGACAGTTTGCAATACTTCTTCCCAAACTCAAGTACTCCATTGCTTTAATATCACCGAGACACACAACTCACTCCACTCCCTTCTGCAGGACTTTTAAATGCTCCTAAGATTCCTTTGTTCATTATTATTCTAAAGCTGAGCATGGGGTCCAGCAGCTCAGTTCCCAGCATGCATTCTGGATGATGTGGCCAAGACACTGGTGCCTTCTGCTGCCTTCCACAGAGCGTGAATTCATCCTTCATGAGGGGGAGGATGGCAGTGCTCACCTAGAGACCTTGCTTTGCCTGATCCTGATCTTTGAGGCCGTTGTGCTTGGCCTTATGCCCATTCTCTAGATTGTCCCACTCTTGCCCCCTTTATTTTCACTGCGGATGATAGTGAAGTGTGGGCACGGTGGAAGTTGAAGGTTCACTGTGATCATTGCAATTAGCAAAAGCCTGTGCTCGTGCAAAGCCTCCATGGCATAACAGAGTGTAGGGCATGTCCTCCAAATCCCATCCCTGCTCCAGACTGTGCAAAGTCCTGTAGGATCAGAACTCCCAGCTTAGCATTGCTGACAGGCAGACAAAGGCAGAGACAGACAGTCCTCATCCCTCATCCTTATTCAGCTGTCCCTCCTCCTCCTCCTCCTCCCACCTGTGAGGCTTTTGCTGTTAGATCTTAGAGCATTCAGCTGTCTTCCACCTCCATCATTGCTTTGATAACTGATAGCAGGGAAGGTATTACTTAAAGAATCTGGGTGACTGTTAGCAAAATAAACAGGAGATGAAAGATAAGGCAGTCTCCTTGGTGCGTAATTACCTTAAAGGAAGGTCTGTTTGCTAATACTGTTGTTTTGATGTGCTAAATAGCTCGGGCTTAACGCCCCAGCAGATACTAAAACTAACTAACTAATTCCCGATGATGTCATCCCAAGATTACAGAGACTGGGGAGGTAAGGGAGGAGTACCCACAAGGCAGTGGTGTGTAAGGAGTGCTCCCAAATCACCCGATGTGGCAGACGGGAGTCTCGTCTTCACAGACAGCTCTGCTGTCAGCACAAAAAAACACCACCAAGCAATGCCTCCAGGGTGGCTCTCTCAAAGTCACCTACTCCCTTCCCACCAGCCTGTTCTTGAGGAGATGCTCTCAGGTGTGCAGCAAGGAGAGCATTCACTCTGCAGTGCTCTGCAAGGGAGATCTTGCTCCCCAGTTCTCCCCATAAGGGGGATTCTCTCCCTCTGCTCCGAACTGGGTTGGGAGGAGCTGCAGCTGGCTTGTAGGCAGCTGGGTTACCTGTGTGTGTGCATCATCTGAACTGTGTGTGATTGCAGGGTTCCTCTCTTTTATTTAATTGTCTGCCTGGAAGCATCTTCTGACCTAATTATGCCTGCAGTTGTGTCACTTGGCTTGTCCTGCGTGCCGAGTGGCATCGCATGGGCAGGGCCCGCTGTGCACATGCTGGCACACAACTGAGCTAATGGAGACTGACAGTGGGTATCGGGTTTTTTAAGACTAAGAAGTCTCCTGGGGTGTTAGTAATCCCCTAGAGGTGCCATTAGCTTATGATAACCACACCTTTGAAATTGTTTTATTGCTTTAATAATGTGGTGGTGATGGAAAATGGGGAACATGCCACATTTATTATTTATGCTGGTAAAAGATGAAAGTTAGCAATTAGAAGCTTTAAACCACAGGTTCAGCAGAACTACATGACTTACATTTATTCCTTTTTGGACTGTGCACTCCAGGGCTGGGATGCCCTTACTGTCCAGGTTTGTTATGTTGAGCTGCCTACAGAAACCACGGCAAAGTGGCAGGGCCAGCACAATTAACATTGTAAGATGGATACACATCTCACTGCAGGGATGGGTGGAGGTTTCCTGGTGGGGAGCTGTTGGAACAGTGCTTTATGATATCTGAACTAATCTTGTGCTATGATAATTCTGTCTTGCTTAAGTGCTTGCAGCCTCTCTGTGCTGCGCAGTCATGCTGTGGCAGCTGCTGTGTGCATCTGATCCAAACTCGCTGCTTCCCCACACACTTAATTGGTAAAATTGCCACATATTGTTTATAAAAAAGTGTGGAAAGAGTGAGAGGAATCTTGGTCCCAGGACTGTAGAGCAGTGGCTCTGCTGTCACACGGCTGGGAATCACACTCTGTCAGCTCAAGGCAACACAGAGAAGATATATATTGTACCATATGCATCATGACACCTACATCTGGGTAGAGCAGCTCTACTGAAGTAAAAGAAGCTGGTGCAGCTGATGGTAAAGTATAACACCAGGCCCTTCAAGGCTGCCATGCTTCCCAGGTGTGGGGTTTTAACCTCAGCACCCAGAGAAAGGGACACCAACACCACAGCAGAACTGAAGGGAAAGGTGGGAAAAGTTGGGCTTGTCATAAAAGAAACATGCCAAGACAGCAACTGTCCGTGCCTGGAGCTGTAATGGAAGTGATTTCACTAATCTGCCTTGCAGGCCACTTTCTCATTCTGTGTGATCCTTCAGCGAAGCTGCAAGCCTGTTTGATCACTTCACCTTAGGATCAAATAAGCAGAGGGCTGACTGCGTGTTTTATCTGCAGTTGGCAGAAAATGGAGGTGAGAGAGAGCAAGCAAGTGAGTTTCTATTAAGAATAGAGAGATTAATGCACCTAAATTTAATTGGAATTGCACGAACAGGCAAGAGGTGTCAAGCTCTGAGTTCATGCATAGATTGTGTGGGTGTCCTACGTACTACATTTTGAACATCTGCAGCATGACTCTCTCTGCCTTGTACTTTGGTCCTTGCTGTGAGCTTTCATGTTGGTTACTGATGTTGTACATCCTTATTTCTATTGTACACCCTTGTGCCCTTTGCCTCATTGCACTGCACCACTCCCACTGACAGGCTGTGTGCAGAGGTGAGCCAGGACCTTGTCCATGACTTGGTTTCTTCTTGACTCCAACAGCCTCAGAGTTATCAGTGTCACACCTATGCCCTTACCCCTTCCCTGAAGCAAACCCTGAAGCAAACTTAGGCCAGCAATAGGCTATGTCCAGAGCTTGGTATTGTGAGTGAGCAACACTGGAGTGCAGCACCTGGCTGTGCAGGGCAAGGCAGGACCCTAAAATCATTAATATCCTTCTATTAATTGGAATCCATGTTGCTCCTTTTGGAGGCTGATTGCATGGCCTCACACAGGAAGATTGCATTGGCATCAGGCACTGGCACCCACGTTACTCAGACAAGAAGAAACCACTTATGCAGCCTGGGGTCCCAGCCTGCATCCCACCCCTGAAAAACTCTCACTTTGCAGGACCTGGTTCACTTTGTGCGTGCCTCTTTTTCTCCAAGCAAGGTCCTCAGGGCTGAACATCCCTTCCTGAAGAAACTGCAGATGATTCCAGCCAGGCTGGTGAAGGGCTGGAGCTGGTGCAGTCAACGCTGTGAGTGCAGGCTGCTGCCACTTGCAGAAGGGAGCTGGGTTTGGGGTCATTAATTACCCTCTCAAATGAGCATCACCCTTTGACAAACCCCATGCTTTGGGTTCAGGTTATTCCTGTAAGGCTGGAGCTGAGCAATCTCCCTGGGCAAAGCTCAGCCAGGAGACAGGTTTTGTTTCTTTTCCTCAAGGTTGTTGTCAGCCTTGGGACCTTCCCTGGCAGCACCAGTGGGACAAGGAGCCCACCCTCACTGGGAGGATTGTGCTGTGCAAGGAAAAAATGTTTCTGGCTCTTCTCATGTGTATTTGGGGCAGAAAGAAGGTGTAGTTTAGATTAGAGCACTGCAGCTTTATCAGTGTTTATCAGTGTAGGAGTTCTGCTCCGTGTAGCATAACAGCCTCAAGTCCTTTTAAACCCTGACATCAATATGTGGTGATAAGATAACACTGGTTATCCTGTACTGGTTGCTCTAGATAAGATAAACCCTTTTATGCTTTAAAACTGGACTCAAAGTTTCTGCTATGTTTTCTTTTCCTTTTAATGTAGCAAACTCCAGAAACATTTTATTTCTAAGGGAGTTGTATTTGTTAAGAGCAGATAAAAATAGTACATATCATAAATGAGACTTTCCAAACTTGCCTGAGGAGCATGAAACCTTTTCTTTCAAAGACTAAATAGAAATGAGCTAGTAGGAGGTAGATTTCAATGTCTTAGAAAATTGTTGGATTAATTAGAAGCTAAAACTATTCCAAGTAAATGGTCATGCCTACATTTATTTTGTCAGAATGTATGTCCACACAGTGGTATTTCAGCAACAGTGGATGTTAATTTTAATTAACATGAAATAACTTTGGTAGTATTGCTTGAGACAGCAGTAGTTTGCATTTAAAGCTGGGACTGAATATTTCTGTACAAGCTGGCATATCCATAAATCTACAGCACTTACTCTTCAAGTAGAGACTCTATCTTCAGAGAATTTAGAGATACATCCATTCATTAGTGAGTTAAAATTAATAACTAGGTCCTCTATGAAATTTAGCACTTTAGTCTTGTTTGTCCCAAATGATTTTAACAATGGGATAACAGACTATTCACATTTTCAGTATAATTAAAATTAATTGAAATGACGTGCATTAGTTGTAATTAAGCTATGCAGCTAAGAGTGGTTGTATGTAATTGCTATGATTATATAGGCTACAAATAACCTCAAGGAATGAAAGTGGAGTTATTATGACAGAAGAACTCAGCCTCTCACCACCTTCCTGTGACTGATGGTCTGCACGAGGGGAGGGATGGCTCTGGGACATCAGTGCTCCATCAGAAGGGGATGCTTTGGGAGACGAGCTGGCCCAGCTGCCCCTGTTTTTAAGTTCATGTGAGTGCCCCAAACCTGATCATTAAGGGCTGCCCCTTCCCTTGGCTTCAGGGTAGCACTAGTGAGGGGGACAAACTGAAGTGGGAGTGCAGCCCCTGTAAAGCACTGAAGCCTTTGGTACAGGGTCTGGCATAGTGTATAAATCACTGAACTAGCTCCAAATTCAGCTCCACATTCACCAATCCATCCCAGTTACATCAGGCATGCCCTTACCCCAGCACCAGGTGCACTGCAGGAGCTGCACAGCTCACAGAGGGTGACCTGTGGTGGCAAACTCCTGGCTTTAGCTCCAGTGATTTCCATGTCCCTGTGGAAATGTTTTGTGGCTGCAAAGCACCTCCAGTCCACTTTGTCCAGCTGCTTCACACCAAAGCTGCCCACAGCAGTGCCAAAAAGGGTCAAGGAAACAAAAAACAACATCCCCCACCATTCCATTGCTTGGAAAGCTCAGTCTGAAGTGATCAAGCCTAAACCACAATTCTGTAGGCCACTGCAGGGTCAGGTTGAGGTTGTTGGGGATGTCATACCCATAAAATCACATTTCTGTTTGTTTGCTTGTGCTCTGCTTAGGCTTTTAGAGCAGTGTCTTTAAAATGTGGCTCAAATTGTGGGTTCCTACATTTTAAATGATTGTTTGGAGAATAACAATTCCCTTATATTATATTTATTTTAGTTGTTTTTTTTTTTTTTTTGTTTTTTTTTTTTTTTTTTTTTTCACTGCCTTGGAAGTATTGAGCTTCATTTCATGAAAAACCCAGGGGAAAAAATATTTGTAGGGTTTTTGGTATGGGAATAAGCCCAAAGATTTGAAACAATGCTGTTGTAGTCTGCCCTCTCTCCACCTGCAGATGGTTTGTACATGACAGACCCCAGAATGCAGGGCTGTGTCATGTCTTGCAGGGTGTTAGAAAAATGAACATTTCAGCAAGGTTTTGGCCTCTACAGCACATAGGAATGGGAAGGGATATGACTCTGCTTTGCCAGCTGTTCACATGTCCCAAGGCAAAGCAGCCCCCCTAAAGCATTTGCCTGGTACACCAGCAGAGCAGGTGCAAAAGTCTGTGCTCAACACACATCAGGCAACAAAGAATTATAAACTGCCCAAATTTCCCTTCTCAGAGTGCATTGGGAATGATTGACAGGGCTGCCAAGCAAAGCCTCTTGGAATGTGCAGCACATGGAAACCTTCCTGGTAATTAATGGGGGACTGTGCTCTGGGCAAGTGGCTCCTGGAGCCTCTCCCACCCTGGGTCTGTCCCTAACTCAGGGCTGGTCTCTGCCAAGGAAGCTCTGTTTATTCCCAAACTCCAAACACTCCAGAGGAGGATGTAACCTTCAGGCAGCCACTTTGGCTAAAACCTCCTGGCATGCTTCAGCCTGCTCCACCATGGGATCCCAAGAATTCACTTCACAGCCCAGCACTGCAAGACCAATTTTATCCTTGAAAGACTCAGCTGTCTACCTTCAGGCTTAGCAACATGACTGCAAGAAAATATTTATTTACACATGGCTGTAAATTTGTGACAAGTATGGCAATCTGACTGATTTCCCTTTTATAATTTCTTTGATAATCAGCATCCTGTGAAGATTAGGGTACAGATTTGGACAGCCTAGGGGTAACCACATGGCCCATGTGTGCTTGCATTAGCATTGTTACCATGGGGAAGTAAAGTCTTTAAAAAATTTAAAAAGCAAACCAAAAACCCCACTCAGGATGGGCAGACCATGATATTGGTTGGGAGGGGGTGGGTAAAAGAGTGCAGGAAAGTGAGAGAAACCACTAACATTTTACACCATTAGTCAGGAGCCTGGGGACCTGCTGTAGCAAATTAAACCCCCATATAATTTAGTCAAGGGAATTCAGCCAAAAAAGTTAGAAGTTTCTTTTTTCTTTATGTAATAACTTTTTACTCCATTTAATTTCTAGTTTAACCATCTGAATAGATAATAGAAAAGTACTGTGAGCTAGGGAATAATCTGAACTGAGGGAGAGAAAAAAACCAGCTGAGAAACTTTCAGGCATGTTCACAAACAAGAGTCATCCAAGATACCAGAGAAACCAGGAGGCAAGTAAATCAGGAGAAAACCAAATCTTCCTTCCCCATCCCAAGAAACACAAGGAACCTGCTGTGCATTTCCATCTGGCAGGAATGCAGACTAGCACAGGATCTGTGTACACAAGATCCCATCAGCAGCCCCTGGGCTTGCAGGTTCAGTAGCTCCCAGTCTCCAGCCATTGCTGCTGGAGAGATCAAGTCACAAACTCAGCAATATGTTTTATTCTTATTTATTTATTCTGTTTAAAAGCTAAAATATTAGCTTTTGTACTATTTGTGGCTATAGTCCCATCATTTTTGCTAATAAATATCTTGGAATGGATAATGACATCCTCATGATACTTTCGTATCCTCCTCAAAACATTGAATACTTAAGAGTAATCAAGAAGCCACAGCAACTGCTCCTGGCAGGAAGCTGCCAAGCTGTTATCCAGAAGCCTGACCAGCATTATTTGGAACAGATGCTCTTTCAGCTTTGTAATTTTCAGCCAAAAACAATGGCAGTAAGTGAAAGTAAAGCTGTGGGTCAAAGGAAGGCTAAACTGTATGAGAATCATGTGAAAATATTTTTGATTTCACACATCCTCTCATTTACAGCACATGCATCTGAAATGGTCTGTGAATGTTAACGTGCAGCTGCAGGTTTGACCTTCATGTCCCCGGCCTGGACGTGCCAGCGCTGGAGGCAGCACGGGGTCCCTGTCCTGCTGGGGCCTGGCACAGCCTGTGCCACGGGAGGAGCTCCTGTGCCTCCCCAGGCTGGGGATGGCGACCCCTGAGACTGTGCCACCTGCAGCCCTGCCAGCCCTCGGGGAGGGCACTGTGGCACTGGGGGCCAAGCAGGGCGTGTTGGTTTTTCTGGCTGGGAAAAACCTCCAGCGCTACCTGTGAGCATGCAGGCGCACAGGAGGGAGCTGCTCACCCACACAGCCTCAGCACCAGGAGCTCACCTCCTCCAGGGAGGCAGCTCCCATCCTCAGGAGCTCCCAGGGCTGCACGGGACAGGGCACAGCACCAGGGCTGCACAGCAGGACGGAGCTTTCAGTGACCATGGCCAGGCAGGCAAAGGCTGCTCTCCCCAGCTGGATGAAGGCTCCGCTGGGCTCACGCCGCTCCCTGCCTTTGCTAGGCAAGCTCGGTTTAACAGAGCTCAAGAAACAAGCAGGTCTCAGGAAATAAATGCTTTCAGTCTCTCTTTTTTATTGCCTGTAAAATAGCAGGAGGCTTTCAAAGCAACGGCAAATCCTGTTAAAAAAAGTAGAGAAAATTAAAGAAATGTTTCTTGTCTCAGATCCAGCCCTTTTCACCTTAACTTTCCATCATGGTACATAAAATTTTGTATATTTTGGCAGAGCAGAGAAATAACTTTTCCCCTTTCTCTTCCTTGCACAGCCCAGGAGCTCTGAGTGAGCTTTAAACCAGTTTTGCACAAACAGAGAACGGCCAAATAATAGAGCAAGAAAACAGCATTAAACTTTGTAGACAATCAACTTTATTCTGTGCACAGCAGCTAGTTTCTCCTGCTCTCAGCAGAAATAAAAAATTTACAAGTGTTCTGGGAAAGCATTAAAAACCAAACACATCCAGACAAAGTCTAGTGCAAACTACTTGGAAATAGATCTGTGCATCACCTTCTGAAAGGCTCATTCCAGCTGTGTTGGTGTAGCCAAGCTGACGGCGGCCAAAACAAATACACCCTGTGAGTTCAGGACAGGATTGGAGGGTTGAGATTTGGGTACCAGTCATCCTTGTCTCCCGGAGAGGCAGTCACAGTTCTCTGCTTGTGAGAATCTCCTCATGAAAGAGGTTTTCCATATCATTCCTTGCACCCTGGCACAGAGCAAGGATGCCTGTGTATTTGGGAGAAAGTGGAACCTCCCAGCACCAGGAGGAAAAGCCCAGCCACTGCAGAGAAGTGATCAAAGATAAGAGGGCAGGATGCATTCCCAGGCCCACACCCCAGCCCTTTCCACAGGGACCATATTAGGTTTGCTGTACGCTCTTATTGCACTGAATGTCATCTTCCAAGCATAGCAAATAACATTTTCATAAAGCACTGCTTTTAATCAAGCACAACCCTCACATCCCCAAAGGAGCTATCTGGAGTCTATCCCTTTTCTCTACTGCTCTTTTTTGCCCCCTTTTAACTCCCTCCCTTAGAGGCTTGTGCCTGCAGCAAGGAGGGCTCCATGTGGTTCCCTTCGGAGCTCATTAGCACGGGTCCATCCATCAGGTTCCCTTCGGAGCCGCACGGAGCCGGGGCCCCGCAGGGCTGCGGCACAGCCAGGCACGGGGCTGTCACACAGAGAGCTCTAACAGCCCTGCTGAGATGGGGAAATGCAGCCTGGTGCCTGATTACACAGCCCCACGCGGCCTGGGACACTTAAGCAGGATGCCAGTCGTGATGGAGCAGTGGGATCCAGAAAGCCTCGTGCTTACGCAGTGCATTAAAAACGCTAAATTCAGTGTCATCCAAACAGACTGGGTTGTTTGCATACCCAGACACTGTTGCAGCTGGGGTCGGGTTTGAAACCGCCTACAATGCATTTCAGAACATCAAACCCAAAACAATAGTGTCATTACAGCAGTAATGGAGACCAGCCCCTTCCCAAACCCCAATCCATGACCTCCTGTGTGATCACGAGCACGCTGGCAAGCAGCTTGTGTGGCTGAGGGTGAGACCAGCTCCCCGGAGTCAGACAGTGATTTCCTGCAGGGCAGATGCTTCCTATTCAGCGCAAAGAAAAAGCCTTCCAAATGTGTTTGTTTCTTTATCAAGAACAAATGCTTGGAGTGAGGGGTTGAATCCCTTTTCATGGGCAGTTTGCAGCCCCTGAGTGCTCCTGAGCAGAGGCAGAGCCGCCTGTACAGAGGATACACTGATGGCTGATGAGCACAGCCAGGCAGCACTGATATAAGCACACTCTTAGCTAAACACAGAGAGCTGCTGGTCAGATTTACCTGCCCTCGTGGCTGGCTCTGGGCAGAGCCCATCATCTCTGAATCTCAGAGCACAAGGATGGATCAGGAATGAAGCAGACTGAAGGCTTGTGCTCTTAGGTGCAAATGGTTCATTATGGCATTTTTCAGACTGTGATGATGAGAGGAATCATTCTTCATTGATGAGAAATCCTGCATTTTCTTCTCTGGGAGAACACAGCTTTGTTCCCTTCCCCCATTTAATAATGCACAATTTATCAGGCTAAATTGGTGAGCCTGGTAGCAAGTGATTCAAATCAACTTCAGTGGCTATGAGCAATCACATGTACTTGAAGAAACCCACTTATGCCACTTTCAGTAAAACCTGAGGAAAGCTGGCTATGAATGCACTACCATATCCTATTAATGCTCAAGAAAACCCATTTAAATGAACCTCTAATGGCTGATTGAGACTTCTATAATGAAACTCCATAAAGAGTCAGCTCCTTCCTTCAGGCTGGGCATTCCAAGTGCCTCCATGGTTCTCTTGTTAGCTGTGGGTAGGAAAAACAAATGGATGGGAGCAGAACTGTGCTGTGGGCACAGAAAGGAGGGAAGGCTCCCTGCTTTTCCAGGGCTGACACTCTGAGCCTCACCAAGAAGGGCACAATGCATCTCACCTGCATCTCCTGGTACTGTAACAATCAATTTATCAGACTGTGATCACTGTGCTCTGAAGAGCTGCTCAGACCTTCCCCCTGCACAAAGCACAAACTGCCTCCAGTCTATAAACCCCAGTATTGCTCTGCTGGAAGAAACGTAATTTCTATGTCTCCCCATATCTTATGTTAGCCCAGTGTTTTAAGCCTGCCCAAAACTGGAGGGGCTGAGGGTGTGGAAGGAGAGGGGAAGACAGTCCCCACATGGCCAACCCATGTGCTCCTGTCCTTCCTGTGTTTGGGAGCATCCAGCAGGGATGGTCAGCAGGGAGCTGCTGTGCCCCATAGCCTGTTCAGCGTGCAGCAGGCTCCCACACTCAGCAAAACAGGAAATAAATGGCCACAAACCTTTCAAAAGCATTTACATGCCATCCACTCACCTCCCCTTCAGGGCAAGAGGACCCTAATGGGAAAACACCCCTTTGTTTTAAGGAGAAGAGCTACTACTCCCTCTCTATCCCTACAGACCCACCAGGATTCTGATGCCTCCAGGTGCCCCTGTTCTGGGCAGACTGGCCCTCGCCAGCATCTGGGGGGTTTGGTTTGCCAGGCACTGTGCCTGCAGGCAGCTGGCAGCGGGATCTGGAAAGCCTGGGCTGCAGTGTGAGCCTCCTCCAGAGCCCGGCCCGAGCCCTCCTGGGCAGCAGCCACCAGCCCTGGTGTTCCTGAGGACTTGCATCACCCTGCTGGAGTGTGGGTGGTCATCAGAACGGGGATGGGGCATGCTGGGACCCTCGAGCTGGAAAGGCCATGGGTGCCCCTGGAAAATGGGGACTGTCCTTCCATTGCTGCTTTTGTAGTAGCAACTGCTGTGCTGAGATAAAAGCTTTTGTTTGCCTTTTCTCTCCTACATTCCTAATCTCCCTCTGTGCTGGTCTCCCCTATAGTCCATCAAGCACTTTTAATCTCTAATTGCATATGACTGATGAGCCTGAACTCCCTACACAGCGTTGCCAAGAACCACTTTTTCGGAGCCTGCTTTAGCTCTTTAGGCCAGTCATAACACACTGCAGGACCATTAAGAGTTTATAGTTTGTATACATAACACCCTGGGAGTACCAAAGGGTGGTTTATCCAAACAGAAAAGAATTGAGATGAATGAATGCAGAAATGACTTTTGGCCAGGAAATACTTTAATTTTAATTAGGGGGGAAGGGGGTGAGAGAGGAATGAAGAGGCTTTCTTCTCTCACAAAAGACAAGACTAATGAGTTTACAGCTGCAGGCGCTGACCTTGGAGCATCCCCTATAATGCTAGTGCTGAAATGTTTGGATGTGATGTTAGACCCGATAACCTTGCTTCTAAAAGGAAGAAATAAAGGGAAACGGCTGAATAGGGAGGGATTCATTTCATGGGGATGTACGGACATATTTATTTATTTTTCCCCCTCTTGCATTCCCGTTCAACTGCCTTTGGCAACACAGCCATTCACCCAGCTGCTGAGCTTCATATGGGCCTCATCCCTTCTGCAAGAAAAAAAGTCTGTTATGGCAATTTTCCCATATTTAGGACTGTCCCTCATCCCAGAGCCTGTCTCACAAGCCCCCACCTCTCTGGAGCCCGTGGCTGGAGTGAATGGGGTGCCCGAGCCCAGGGGAACCCCACACTCTGCAATCTGTGCGCAAGGGAAGGTGCGGCCAGGGCTTCTGACGCAGTGGCTTGAAAAAGGCTGAAAGCCTGAGCTATCCTTGTGCAAGGATGTTGTCACCTGCTTCAGCTGGTCACTGCTTTGTGGTGTTGGAGCCTGTACTGGTGCCCACACACTGGGCTCGTGGCTGTCTCCAGCCCAGGAGGCTCCTGCTCCTGCCCTGGCAGTGTCCCAGCTCTGCTGCCTTGTGTCCTGGAGAGCAGGAGGAGCAGAGCCACTGCCACGGGGTGGGGACATGAGCCAGGGCAGCAGGGATGTGTCCCTGGGCCTGCTGGGCTCTCCCTCCTGCCTGGAACATGGCTGCAGGGGTGATCAGGGCTGATCTTGCACCTCCATCCCCAAAGACTGTGGCTCACACGTCTTCCAAAAGCTGCAGAATTGCTGTTCCCATCTCCCTGCCCAGCCTGCTCCTTCTGGGCTGGGGACCCCAGCTGTATTCTCCCTGGAGTTTCTAGGCATCCTGGCATCTCCTTCCTCCCCCAGAGCTCTTTCCATGGCCCTGTGAAGCATCATCTGGCCCTGTGGATCCTCCCATGGGTGCTGCCGTGCTACAGCCAGAGCGATTATTAAACTCTGAGTGTGAAGCTGCTGTGAGCTGCTGTGGCTGTGGAGCCAGCTTGGCCTCCAGGGAATCAACACCCCCTGCCCCACGAGCTGGCAGCCAGACTGGAACAATAGTGCAAGTTAACGGAGCAAAACAACCATCGGTGTTTCCTATTAAAAGTATTTTTATGATGTTGATTATTATTAATATTATATAGGGGCTGTAATTTTCTCCCGACTCACTCCAACATCTCACAAAATAAACAGTTGCTGTATTATCCCCTTGTAAATGAGACCACAGGATTGTAAACTTTAATTTGTTACTTTTGGCTGCTCTCAGGTTTGGCAGACAATTAAACCAATTCATTAGTTCACAGAGGCACATTTTTGGCCATGTCTGGCTGCGTGAAGTCATCCAGTGAACACATTGGAGGCAGGGTGTAGAAAAACCGTAGTGTGCCTTTGCCACAAGATCTGTCAGTAATGGTCCAAACAGGCCACTGTGGACTTTGCAGACCCAGGTGGGAGAGGGTGTCCTCGCTCCTGTGGCTCTGCTGTGCCCTGGGCACGGGCCATTAGCAGCCCAGTGCCCCTGTGAGCTGGCCAGAGAAGTGGTGATTCTGTATCTGACAGCAAAGCAGCTGCGTCGTGCCTGAGGCTTAACCTTTAAATTCTGCAGAGTTGGACAAGTGAAACTCCACAGGACATGGCAGAAAATGCTGAGCTCTTGGAAAGGCTAATCTGGCCGTGCGTGATCTCCAGAGCCAGCCCCAGCAGCTGAATTAATTCCTTCAATAGCTGGGCTGCTTTGGGTCCCTGCTTTCCCAGCTGCAGACACATGGTTAACCTGCAGAGCCCCATGACAGCAGAGCACAGCTTTTGGCCTTTTCAGGTATGTGCTGGGAGTTAAGGTGGGTTTCTTTTAAATGGAAGCTGTAACAGTGTGTTTTATGGTACTACCACCGCCTCTGTCCAGAGTGGCTTAGTGCAAATCACCCCTCAGATGAGGTTTCCTTGTCAGACATTTTTCACTCTCTGTAGTTTCTTAGATGTCCATTAACAAACCAAAAATCCTGAACCATCTTAGTTTTGAAAAAAGCCCCATAAAATTAATCCCTTTTCCTTTATTTCCTCCACAGGAGGAGGCTTTTTAATAGCATTCAAAAAGGAAGGAAAGATTTTTGAATACTGAAACCTAAAAGCTTCCCCAAACTAGTTCCTTACCATTGTGTTTTTCTCTGGCCAGCACTTTGTATCTGGATTTGCAGAATTCTTCTGCTTTGCAATTTCCTCTGAGTGATCCCACCACCAGCAGCGTGTCTGGGGAGCCTCGCTGGGCTCTGGCCCTCCATCAGCTGGAAATGCTGGAGGGAAGGGAAGCTGTGGAAGGGAACTGAGCATTTTTGAAAAGCTGGTCACTTCCTTCAGTGTCTTGACTGGTTTTTCCTTTTCCTGCAATAATAATATTAACAAAAGTGTTTTTGATAAAACAGTGAGCAAATGCTGCAGAAGAGCTAACTGTGACTTCGTATATGACAGCAACTCCTCTGGAAAGCAGCTGCAGAAACCTGCCCGCCCCACTGAGCCACAGTGGTTTTCTTCCAGGGTTCCTCCTGATGCTGGTGTGGGAGTGAGCTGGGCCCCATCTCCTTTGGGTGTCACACACATCCTCTGCTCCTCAGGCTGCTCTGGGGGGATGAAGGGCTTCACCCTGCTGCGGGCAGCTGCACTTCGCTGCGTGAATTCCCATCAGGAGCTGCAGGAGGACGAAGCTGGCTGGGTTTTGAGTCAAAAAAGAAGCCCTGTATTTTTCTCCTTTCAGCTATTTATCAAGGCTCAGTGCAAAGGGCCTGACACCCGGCCAGCAGAGCCCGGCTGCTGTGATGTGTGTGACACACGAGCCGGTAATGAGGGACCTTCTGCTGAACGGCCAATTGAGCAGCCGCTGCCTGCGACAGCTTCATCTGCGAGGGACCGCGGGTGGATCTCTATTTTGACACATCCTCGCTGAATGAGGAAGAGAACAAGCAGAAAATGGCTGATGATAAATGCAGCAATTAGGGAAGCTTAATGGAGCAGAAGGTTTTTTGTGAGAAGACAAAGGAATTGCCGTGCCGACACCTGCAAGGAGGTCCCAGCCGCTGTGCAGGGAGCCTCCAGCTGTGCCGCAGCAGCAGGGGCTGGGATGAGGGGAGCCGACCTTTTTACTTCACACACACATCCCTCAAAGGCTTTGGGAAAATATTTTCCAAGTTAAACTTCAAAACATCATTTGATTTTTCTTTTTCTCCATTATGTTCAGAAACGGGAGCCTGTAATTTAGGCCTGGTGTAGCCTTCCCCCACTCCTTGCTTTTTATTCAGTTTCACATAATACAGTGCACTGCTAGGAAAGGCATTTTCCTGACAAAGTATTGATCTTGGTGCTGTGAAAGAGCCGTGGCCTCAGCAGGAGGATGCCATTTTCCTGGACACAAGGACACAAGAAGTGGCTCCCTGGACAATGATGCTTGCCCACAGTGATGTCCAGCTTGAGGCTGAGCCCATGACCTGCCCTGCTCTTCCCAAAGCACCGTGCTTCTGAGCTAAGCCCTGGGCTGCCCGCTCCCCAAGATTTGAGCAAAAGTGCTAAATTTATTTGCCCAAGCTCCATTTCTCTTTATTTCCTTAGCTGTTGGCTTTCTCCCCAAAGCCAACTGCTTGTGCAAAGGGCACCAAGAAGCACTGGGGAGAGCTCTGCAAGGGGCGCTGCCATGGGGACACCCAGGTTTTGGGGATGGGTAATGCCAGTTTGGCCTCTCACAAGTCCATTACCAAAATCCCCCAACACTGCAACACAACTATTTTCTTAAGACTTTGGCAAAAAGGAATTTCCTGAGGGAGGCAAGGGAAAGGTTTTCTTTTTTTTCTTTTTTCTTTTTTTTTTTTTTTTTTTTTTTTTTTTTTTTGCTTGGCACAAGCCAAGGAAAACACACATCTTGTTTTCCCCTCTGCTGACGGTTCCTCGTCTCCAGCCTGAGCTGCACTGCACACCACTGATTTCTTTACCCCTGCTCTCACTCTGGCACTTGCTGGGCTGCCCGAAGCACAGCTGGTGTGTCTCGCTCTTCCCTAAGCTCTCAGGACACTGCATTCCTGACTAGTTGGCTCCTTCTGCTTTCCCTCCTCTGGCGCTGCAGACCTGACGTGGAAGCTCAGCCTGTGCCGAGTCCTTGGGCTCCCCTGCATCAACCCTGTTTGTCTAACTCCAGGTCACCAACAGCTAACTACATATTTATGGTATCTACATAGGCTGGAAAGGACAATTCCCATATGCTTATTTTAGGCAATAAAGCTGGCTTTTTAGGGAAGCACTGGATCTTTTTTTTGTCAAGGAACAGTTAATATTTTTGACAAGTGATCTGAGGATGTGTTACAGCTTTACAGATTGGCTTTTCCCCTCACTCCCTGGCATCCTAGTTGTCTATTTTATTGACTGTGCCAAGAGTGACCCACATTAACTGAAGCTGGTGCACACATCTTCCATGGAGCCCCAATGGGAATGTGGCATTTTGGACAAAACGTAATGTAAGTGCAACCACTGGTCTTCCTCCTTACGGCTTCCTATCTTTTTAAACACAGGCTGCCTGAGGCAAGCAATGAACCTTCCAAATCCCATCTTTTTCCTCCCACCCACTGTCATTTGTTTGCTAAATTCCACCCTTTTTTGGTGACTGAGGGAAGTCTTTGGGGAGACAGCCAAAAGTAGAATAAAAATGGTGAAAACGGCACAAAATGAAAGCTGAACAGTGGTAGAAATGCATAAAACCCAGGAAGTCCTTCTGTACCAGTTCTTTTAGCAGAAGGCAGCTCAGCTGGGGTGGCTTAAAGGAATAAGGCTGAATTAATTAGTTTCTCTGTTTAGGTAATAATACCATTAATCATGATGAACCATTTTGCAAGAAGGCTGATACTCGACACTGTGTAATTCCACAGGAATCCCACTGTAGTGCAGTATTATTGATGGGTCATCCTCCAAAGGCGTGAGAGCAATGCCTCCTAATACAGTAAATGGCAAACCACTGATTTTCTTTTAATATTCAGACCACCACAACATCAGTCATGATGTTCTTCTGGCACCAGGGTGGCTGCAATAAGCAATCCTTCAGGAATGCCAGGGGAGCATAGCATTGATTTAATGCTCACTTTTTAAGTCATACATAGACCAAATGCTTCCAAAGGCTATGGCCCATTTTTGCGTTTTTTTCTGGTTTGCAGTAACAATCTCGCTTACATGTACGTGCATTAGGAACATGCAGCTACGGACTCTAACAGAGGTTAGGGGGGCTCATTTATGCAGATCCATGTCAGAAATGGTGTCAAACAAGATGCCATGCTGGACACTGGCACCAGGAGAATTACAATCCCCCTGAGCCAGCATTATGAATCTTTATGCCGAGTCCAACACACTTTTCACATCCACCATGTGTTCTATGTTCCTCCAACTTCAGCTGCGAGAGCAGGTGCTGATTTTTAATGCCTATTTTGTTTTAAGCCTCCTTTCATCAGATTAAGGACCCTGCTATTTTACTTCATTTCATTTTTTCACGCTCAGTAATTTAGTCACACGCAGACTTAAACCCAGAAGCCGTGCCATGCTGCTAAAGCCCCGTCGCCGTGCGCTCCGTCAGCCGCGGAGCGCGAGGGGCTCGGGGCACGGCTCCGTCCATCCCCCTGCAGACAGCTCAGCCCAGGGAAAGCCTGGGGAAGCAAATGGGAGGTGCAGAGCAGCGCTGGAGGTGATGCCCTTCACGTGGTGATGGATCCCTCCACAGGAGCTGCTGCACACAGGCCGTGCTTCCTTTGCTGTCCTTCTTTCCCCTGGCAGGAGATGCTGGGTCAGCTCCAAAGGTGCAGAGCCCGAGGTGCCCCTGGGCTGTGGGGTGGAGATGCTGCAGGGCCGGGGGCACTGCTCTGCTCTCCTCCCCAAACCCCCAAATCCCAGCCTCCAAAGCGTGTTCCTTCTGCTGGGAAGGATTCGCAGGCAGAAGCAAATCCCTGTCCCAGCACCAGCCCCTTCCGCCAGCTGCCTCCTCCCAGCCGTCAATAAACCATTAGCCTCGAGTCAACAGCGCTGGCTACGACACACAAACACTCAACTGCCTTTTTCATCCAAAATCAATGTTGTATTTATCTTCATTGATCTACAAGGAAACTGAATGTTTAAAATTACAGGGGGTGCAGGGGGGAGGACGGGGAGGGGGGGGGGGGGGGGGGGGGAAACAAGAGTTACAGAGCCAAGAAAATAGTAGCGGATGGCTGAATTAACTAGAGAGAAAAAGCCCAGGATATATAAAACATGGACACTGAAAAATAAAATAAGGGAAGGGGGGATGGTACAGCAAGTAAAACATGGCAAAATTTACATATGGATGAAAAGTAAAATTGGAAATAAAAAATAAATCATGCCAAAAAGCAGTTCAAGGCAGAACCACACTGAAACAAACATTTGCTTATGGTCTTCATGTACTATAGATAATATATCAGAATTTCTTTTTTTTTTTTTAATCAACCATTAGACTTTTTTTTTTTGCACTCCTAAAATTCTACTTTGTCTTGTATACAGATTCCAATAAGAACACTGCACAATTAGCACAAGGGGTCCACGGAAAATTGTCCTTGCTTGCCAGCGATCCTGCCCACAACACAAAAAAAGAGAAAAAAAAAAGGAAAAAAAAAATAAGGAAAGGGTCTGCCGCATGGTACTGTGCCAGTTCCATCTGCTTTTGCCAGCTTGAAAAGTAGGAAACCAAAATTCCCTTCCAGGAGCGTGTGTCTTTCTCTTTCCTTGACGAACTGTCCCTTGTGTTTGTACAAAAAAATTCAGTCTCTCTTTTTTTTTTTTTTTTTTTTTTAAACACAAGCATCCTTCTTCCTTTTCACATGCCATTGCCATTCTGTCTCCAGAGTTGCGAGTTGGTTGTTTTTGGGTTGTTTTTTTTTTTTTAATTTTTTTTTTTTTTAAACCTTCCTCCCCCCAACATCCACTAAGACCTGCCTCCGAGTTCTTGCATAGTTGAAGTATATATGCCGTACTGAGCTTTCTGAGTGTGAATTTCTGACTGTGACAAGAGTATGAGTTGTAACCATGTTAACAAATAACCAGAGTGGTTCTAGAAACCATTTTTATAAAGTCTACCTATGTTAAGAATTTAATATTGGTGTACATTTATATTAACAGAATATTTACAGTTTGTTTTCTTTTTTTTTTTTTTTGTTTAAAACAAGAAGTCAAAAAAAATTCCTCTTAAATTTCTGCATAATATAATAAGGCAAAAAACAAACAGTTTTGTACATTATTATTATTATTAATATTTTAATATATATCTGTAACTTCGGTTCCAAAGTACCAAGGTAAATGATCAATTGGCCTCAGAAGGGAACCTCACAGTGGACTGTAAAACTACAGTATTTCCATAAATAATACTTTTAAGAAACCCTGGGTATTTTTTTCTTAAGGATCTGAGGCCTTTAAAATGCAAATTTAACTAAAAACAAAAGCAAAATTTCTTCTTTTTTTAAGTGAATAAAGAGCACAAAATTAAAAAAAATACAAATCCATTAAAAATGTTTCTCACATTTGGGAAAAAATGTACAAACTTGATATTCTTAACTCATTTTTTTTTTAGCACAGAAACAAAAAACAAAACCAAAAATCAATACCTATATATTAAATTCCCATTCTCAGCAACCTTCTTGTTGGAAAGTCCCCAACCCCGTTATTTATGGAAATGTGCTTAACTTCTACAAATTTTACATTAAAAAAAAAAGTTTACAGCAGTGCATTTTGTAAAAGGTTTGTTGTTTTCTTTTTTTTGTTGTTTTTTTTTCCTGTTTGTGTTTTTTTTTTTTGTTGTTGTTGTTTGCTTGTTTGTTTGCTTGCTTGTTTTATGTACAGGTGAGTTTAAAATTCAATGTTGGGGACTATCGTGCCTCTACTTCTTTGGGGTTCCTAGAGGGGGAATAGTCCCTGGACTCTGAGTTTGTGAGTGGAGTAGTCCTGCGAGGGGAGGCAGGTCTGGTGCTGCTGGCTGGTACGAGAGGCGGCGGCGCGCTCAGCGCTGCGGTCGGCGGGTTCCTGTTCAAAATCCCGTTGTGCATGGCAGTGGATGGACTCAGTCTGGGGTAATGCATCCCGCTCAAATGAGGCATGAAGGATGGCACGTGTGCCAGGTGGCTTTCGATGGGGGACGAGTGCAAGTGGTGCATTCTGGCACGCTCAAGTTCTTCCCGTAAGTGCAAGCGCTCGCGCTCCTCCACTTGCCGCAACCGCTCCTGCTCTCGGCGGGCTTCCAGAAGGTTCTCGTGGTTGTAGTCGTGTGGTTCCCTGTCTCTGTAGGAACGCTCATGGTCATAAAAGCCAGAGGTGGTAGGAAACCTATGGATAGGATCTGTCCGGAGCTGGAAGTCCATTCGACGGTGCAGGTCTAAGCTCCGGTAGGCATCTCGCAAGGGGTCCCTCATCGGGTCCCAGGAAAATCCGGGATGCGGCAGCCTCTCTCTTCCTGACAAAGGGTTCATGCCTATGAGCGGGGTCATCATCCTGCTGCGGTCCAGGACATTCATGTTGTTCATCTGGTGCACGCTGCCCATGGAGATGGGCATGGAGGCAGCCATCGAGTGAGGCAATGATAATCCATGGAGAGTGGGCGGTGGGGGATGCTCCACTGACCGGGAGTGCTGGGAAGGCTCAGACCCAACCACTAGCACATCGCTGTCTTCCTTCCTCTCCTCCTTGACTTTGATGTCATTCTTAATCTTCTGGAGGTCGCTGGGAAGCTCTGTCTTTCTCTCCATGTCCTTGCTCATGAGATTGGTAAGCTTCAGGCTCTCACTTAGTGCAGGTTTGCTGTATGGGGATACAGACTGGATTACTGGCTTTGTGTTGTCCTCAGAGGGTCTCTTATCATGGCTTGGAGTTTCCTTCACTGGGGAACGGCTCTCTTTGATCTTGTGTTCAGCTATGGGCGGCTCTCTCAGCCGGTCAGGGTGCTCTCGCTCGGGCTCCTTGGACCTCTCCCTGTCCCCGAGGCTGACCTGCCTGATGGGCTCGCTGGAGCTCTGGCTGTTGCTGCGGATGAGATTGCTTATCTGGTGCGTCACGGGGGCGGATGCCGGCGAGGATCTGTTCGAATGTCTGTTTTTATCCATGAGGTCTCTGTAAAAAGACAGAAGGTACATCCTTGGTTATGTGTGAACAAGCACACGCGTGATGTTGGGCAGGCACAGTGCTGTGCCCAGCTGTACACTTTGAGATTGCTCAGGAAAGGATTTGGAAAGTTCTACAAGCATCAGCTACAGCTGCGATGCTATGGTAAATGATATGCACAACCTGCCTTTACATACTTTAAAGACAAAAAAAAGTTAAACGTTCACAAGTGTAAGAGTAAACTGGGGATGTGGCTGGAAATATTCACCCTAAGACCATTTCACTGAGAAATGCAGGGGAAAAAGAATTCTAGACAGCTTATTTTTCTTTCAAAAAAGCTTATTGTGTGTTCATGTGTACATCTTGCTGCCAGACAACCTTCTCAGCTGTAAAACTTGGGTTCCTTTCCTAAAACATGCATCCAGACACACAAAACAGACAACTACAGAAATGCATGCAGGTCCTTCCCAAGTCAGCCTCCTTGACTGGAAGCAACCATAAGGTGAAGCTGATTTTCCTATGGAACTACAAGACTTTTGTTGTTGGCAGTTCTTGCAGGTAAGCCAGATGCTTCAGGAGAAACATCCTTGAATCAGCCACGAAACCGAGCAACTGAGCTGTGTTTCAAGAGGACCTGCTGTGATAAACAAGGGGTCTGATGACAACATCCATGGTTTAGAAAGAGAGGCACAAAGGTTTACATTTCCAATTGCACCTCTGCCTCTGAGCAAGCCAATTAGTCACAGTTAATCCCACCTTTTTAACAGGGGAATAAATAATGCTCACCTTCTAAAAGCACTTTGCTCTGAATGAGAGACACTTTAAATGCAAAATATGATCGTGTGATTGAGAGAACTGCATTATGCAGCTGAGAGGCTCACTTTGCCTGAGTTTTATGTTGTGTTTGTTTTTGAGAGCTGTAAGACCTGAGTGCTGAAAGCTGGAGATGTTTTGGGGAGCTGTGTAAGTATTTATCCCTTATGATTACATTTGCTAACCCAGCTTTCTTCCTCTGTGGTAGTCCTGATTGCTGGTCAAGGATGTGGTTTATTAAAAACATGGCCAGACCAAACAGGGATGCTGGGGACAGCTTAAGCTAAATTAATAGAAGTGTAATAGAGCTGTTAACCCCTGTGTGAACACTCCTGAGAGTAAAGTAACCTTGGTCTGCAAATGAATTCCACTAGAGCCAAGAAGGGATACCTTCCCTACCTGTATGAAATCTGTGCAAGGATGTCAGACAATTTAACATGTAAAGCAAGAAGATTTTCAGCCTATTGCTTCCATATAATCTTGTTCACAGGTACTGCCTGAAGATCTCATTAAAAGCACTCCAGCAAACGATGAACCCCTGTCACTAGTCAAGCACGCACATCTAAGACTTGCAGGCTGTTATTGCCTACAAAGAAGTAGCCTGTTGGAGACAACTGGGCTCTGAAATATAAAGGGCTTCACAGCTTCAAAATCATGTAACTGGGAGCTAATGAAGTAACTATAGACCAGGTGATACAGGCCTGTCATCCTTAATAAGGATTTGCCCACAATGCAATTTTTTAAAATCAGTTTTGCTAATGGATTCATGCACACTGCTCCAGATACAGGCATTTGCATTGTTATCTTGTTAATGTCCAGCTAACATTTGAATTCATCAGCATATCTGTACCTTAATGAGAACTATGACTGTCTCCAAAGGACCCATCACAATTTCAGAACACACAGCAATCCTAAAGCAGCTGCACTGAAAACAACCAAGTTTTCAGTAGACTGAAAACACAGCAACACATTCAATTTCTCAGCCTGGTGCGATTTGTTTACTGACTAGCAGGGACTGGGTTACTATATTTCCACAGAATACAAATCCCAAAAGGCAAAGAGGAATGGTTTTGGTGCTTATCTGAGCAAAATGCCTATCAGCTGCTTCAAGGATCAGCAACATTTTAGGGAAAACAGAAAAAAATACAGAGGAAAAGCAGCAGCAGGAGGAAGCGGCCAGAAGCCCACAGTGCTCACCTCTCTTTGTCTCTGTCGTCCTTGCTCAGAGAAAGATCCCTCTTCTCGGGCTCCCGCTCTCTGTCCCTGTCGTGGTTTGTCACCGAGGAGCTCCGCTCCGAATCCGAGGGCTTGGGCCACTGGGGAGGGGTTGGGAAGGACGGCGGGGTCCGGTGCAGTCTGTTCCATGGCTCATGGGGGTTATTGAAATTCTGCAGGTTTGGGCCGTCTTTGTGAGTAAAAATGTTGTTGTGAGCTAGAATAATGGCAGGGGGAGGAAGAGTTAGAAATAATTCAAAGCCAATCATTATACAGACATTTTTCACAACATCTGTCACAACCAGAACTGTCCTTTTAAGGCTTTTTAATGGTGAGGGGGAGCTACTAGTGAGTGGAGACAGATAATTCCAACACTGGGTGTAAGATCCACCAGCTCTTTAAAGGCTGTTGTTGGAGGAAGCTTTATACGTTTCAATAACTCAGAGACTACTGAAAATGCCCAGCTTCTCTTCTCCCCCCACCCCAGGCAAGGGCTCCAGCACAAAAGCAGTATTTTTCCTCAGCTCCTCTCTCTGGAAGAAACTTTAATTTGTGGGTAGTTACAAGCAATCAGCTGCCTGCAGCTGAGGCTTCAGGGACGTTTTTTTTGTTGAAGAACCCAGACTATTTGGTGGCATGTATGTGTGTGTATAAACACAGAGCTTGGCTGTAGGCTTTTCAGAACAGTCACTCGATTTTCCTCCATCCATCTTCAGCTGATTCCTGTTGCACCATGAGATGCACAAGCATGCTCTCTTATGTGCTCTCTTATGTGTGGCTCTCAAGCATGTTTCGCCTACAGGTAACATGTTTTTGAGGTAGAATTATTTTATACAGGTAATTTAAACTTCAGCCAACGGTTACAGAGGATGTCTACACGAATTAGAAGAAGTATCAGTAGCTGCTCCACTGTGCATCTTCGCTGGTGAAGGGTGTTACTTTAGGTGCCCACAGGGTCCCAGAGCTCGGTGGGGTTTTGCAGCTCCAGTGCCTCTCTGAGCACACAAGGTACCAACCCTCAGCAGTGAGGAGGCACAGAGCACAGCTACTGATCTCTGTGACATGCAGAAAAGCTCCCACCGCAGAGACCTGGAAATCTTAGGTGCAGTGTTTTCAGATAGGAGAATGGAGGTTAGGAATTAAACTTCTTTAAAAACTACCACCAGCTGCTGTAAATATTAGCATGTGGCTTTTCTGGAAGGGATGTTTGTCTGCAGTAACCCAGCCAGTACTTACTCAGAGCATGACTGCCTAATCCTCCAAAGGCATTGCTGCCTAAGTTCCCAAGGCCGCTGAAGGTGCTTGACCTGCTAAATGGATCTGGAAAGGCAAACAGGGATTTAGCAGGCATTTAGCCAAGAATGTTGGAGAATGAAACGCACCCCTCCCCTTCTTAACGGTTTGAATCCAAGTAGGATTAGGCCAGACTTTAAGCTGATCCTTCTCATTGCAAGGTTCTTTGCACAGAAAATTCCCATCATGTTAAAATGGAGAAGGGATTCAGTGCTCACTCTGCAAACAGGTGCTGTAATAAACTTTTGTATGCGCGTCAGAAGTGAGTTAGAAATTAAGGTCTAATAGCTGAAATTAGGGAGGCTGCTGAGCTATAACTCTCTTTCCTTATCAGCATTAATAGTAGAAACATTGCAATTGCCTCGAAAGAAGAATCTCAGCAGGCCCCTAGGCCAGCATTGAGGAGATGACTGTCTTGTTTCTGCACTTTTTTCCCAGTAAAGGCACCCATCACCAGAAGAGGTTCCTCTCTGAGAGCACATAGCCTGTCTCAGGTTTCCACACTCCAGAGACAGCTGTGGGTTAAATCCTATCAGTGTACCTGTTTTCTTTCCTACTGGTCATCTCTAAACAACTCCTCCTCCTGCCCACTGGCTTTTTGACTGTCCCCTTCAAGCCCTTAACTTGCCATGTTACAGGAGGTAATGCTGCTCTCCGCTTCCTCACAGATATCACATTTAAAATATCAAGGCAAATGGCACAAATAGCTTGTATTTTAAAGCAAACAGCTATTTGCTTATTTTCTTATTTAAAACAGTTCTTGCCCTTCCTCTTTGATCTTGTGGCTGAGTGACTCAGTAGAGATAGTTAATTTTGACAGAATGTTCAGGAATTGATGTAAATCTGGGTATTTGCAAGAGAAAAAAGTCTACTAGGTCATGTGGCATGCCACATTTACTGATTGGATGAATGTTACTAAAACATTAATCAACAGAGCTTGAACTTTAATTGGCAATGAGCTGCTTGTGAGCTTCTAAAATGAGGAAATTTGACAAAATCAGGCTCTACTTACTGCCAATTAGGAAACTGAAAGTCTGGCAAAATGCGCAGAACATCTACTTGCCAGGAACTGTTCCCTGAACTCTTTTAAAGAACTCAGTCAAGACCTTTCATAGGTGGAAAACGGTACAGGAGGAGCCCATTTTAAGCTGAGGCTTGTCTGAGGTATCTTTGCATAAATTTCCCCCATTTCTTCAGGCACATTCAGGAGTACAGGACTCTACAGGTCACATTTTGGCTCCGGTGTGGTGTCCCAGCAGTGACAGATGTGACAGCCCTGCACTGTCCCCTCCTTTGGGGGACAGTGAGAGCAAGAGCTAGGAGCAGGCAGGGATGAGAAGCTGGCCAGCTTCGGGATCCTCAGGCAATTTAAGCCTTTCCCTCCCCTAGTGCTAGAGTGCAGGACCACACAGAGAGCCAGGAAGGGGGCAGAGGTACAGAGGTGAAGGCAGGGCTACTTACACTTACCTGCCAAGTGGTTTGTAGGCAGGAAACTGCTGTGGTGAGGGGAGGGACCAAAAGGGGTGGTGGCTGGATGCGTCGCACCTGTGAGAACAAGGTCCCTTTTTAGTTCAGGGGCAAGTGACTCCTTGTATACACAGAGCTCCTGGCCACCACATTCAAGAGCTGGATGCAAAGGCCACATTTAAACAACAAAGACAGGAGAAGATCCCAAACCTTGGCTGAGTGAGCAACATGGATCTCCCTGAGAGACCTACCAAGGAGTCTAACAGGGCACTGGAGGCAGGAGGAGACCTTGCACTGAGAGCTGCTGCTCACCTGAATTAACAGGGAAGCCAAGCTCTTTGTCTGACATTTTCAGTCATTACTCCATGTTTACATGAAAAAGGGTCAGCCCAGGTTATGGGCCCAGCCAGAAGGTGCTCAGAAGTGACTGATTAGTCTATATGAAACACCAGTTAATGACAGGCACACAGGGAACATCAATCATGTTTCTCCCATGAGAGTTCCAGCTACGCTTTCACATCTGTCTCTGCATCCACAGGCTCCCCCTGGTATTTTCTCCCTTTCCTAGACACTGCTCATTGCCATGGTGCCACACTTCCCCGTGGGAAAGAACACCACTGCTGAGCGTGCTGGTTTACATGAGGCTGAGGAGATGGGAAGGAAGGGGTGAAACAAGCAGGTCTGCCCTGTATTTCAAGGTGGACCAGGCTCATGCAGAAAACTCTGCTCTGCTTTCAGAGCAGAAAATGAGAGATTTTCTTCCTTTGCAGGCAGGCATATGTGAATCTGAACGGGCTCACAACCTCAGTGTGAAAGCACTGGTGTCACCTGTCACAGGGTCAGCCCCTGACCTGGACTTCCTCGAGGTCAGAGGAGGAAGACAGAGCCCAGCCCCTGACGGCTGCTGTGAAACACACTCATGTGTCCAGAACACGAGCAAACTGAGAAACCTGAGAGGGAGACAGAGCTCTGTGGCCCTCACCAGCTTGGGCACCTCAAACCTAAGCAGCCAGAAAATGAGCTGAAGAAACTTAAGAGAGACCACAGCAATGAGACCCATCTAGCACCTCTCTATAAACATTCTGACTGCTCCAGTGCTTCAAGACGGATGGAGACTGTCATCTTTCTAATCCTTTAAGATTTCAGAAGGTATATAATGGATGGGAGATTTCTTCAAAGGAGACGGCTTACAAACTCCACTACATGGGCTGATAATAAAAAATCCTCTGGAGAAAGCCAGGAGCAGCATTGCAGGCTGTCAGGCAGTTATTAAATAGACCGTCTGCCAGGCAGCCAGCATCCCTCCTGGAGACAGGTGGCCCTAAGATAACTTATGTCTCCCCCAGTAACCAGGCAATGCAGCAGAACCAATGATTCACACCAACTGCACACGTGCTCAGTAAGGTGAAAAGAATGCCTCAGATATTCCAGAGTAAAAGCTTTATTCCTCCACGTATTCCAGCTGCAGTGTTTGCTCACACTGACAGCACTCTTTACCTGGATTTACTGTGTGATGGCTCTTGTGATTAATATACTCACAGACAAGTTGTTGTTTCTCTCTACTGAAAGTTTTTTATTAGTTTGCCTTCTTTAATGTTTCTATTTCATACTATTTTCCCTCTTGCTTTTACAAATGAAAAGCAAGCCATGCTTGCATCTTTTAAGGGAAAAAACTCCAGATACCAACTGGACTGGTGCTTTTCTGTCTGTTAGGGTAATTCTGTCCTGAACAGCCTACAGTAGCAAAACCAGATATGAAACAAGACTCTTGTAATGACAACACAGGACAGTGATAAGGAAACATCTGCCACAGGAAAACAGCCAGGGGTTTGTAAATGAGCAGTGCTTATGCATCCAAGTAGATGCAATAAATATCTTGACCTTGTACTGTCAAAACACCTTTACAGAGACCAAAATGCAGGGTAGCACCCCACAGTGTAGAGCTGGTACCAGCACTGACTACATGTGGGAGAAGTGTGCTTTTGATGTTTAAGAATTTCCATCCACAGACAGAGCAGAAAGACAGACTGAAGCACTGGTGGAGTTCCTGAAGGCTATTTGGCATCTGCATTTGAAACTCAATTCTCACAGAAATTTCAGCTCATTGTCATCTGTTGCTGTTCTGTCATTTTTGGGACTGAGTTCAAAACTAAAGTCATTAATTTCCACAGGCTGAATATGACCATGTCTGCACTGAGTTAAGGTGATTGTGCAATATTGCATCATAAAACCAGACTAACATTAGGGAAGAAAATGACATTATTTTCCAATTAATTACATACATAAAGAGCTAGGTTACATCTTGTCAATTGATGCAGCTCATTCAGAATGCAGACTTTGGCATCTCAAACACAGAGAGAAAATGTGAAGAAGTTGAGAAGAAAGTTAAGTTTAAGAATAAGAACAACATTTAGCATTTGGCAGACAGATGTCCACATGAATCCACATTGGCATCCTAGACCAGAATGGGAGAGCTGCAGTCTCCCATGGTCAGAGCCATCCAGAACAACACAGTGAAGGTTACTGTCCTTTGGTAATTGTGTAATTGTAATTACTTCTCCAACAGATTGGAAAACAATCAGTGTAAACTGTATTTAATTCTTTGGGGCTCTTTGTAAATTCAATATATCATTTTAACCCCTGGACTTTGCTTCACTTTGTAACACATAGAGGAATTTTCTATTTAAAAAACAAACACTTGACAAATACACCTTCTGTGATATTTTCAATGCTGTTATTGAAATTTTCCTTTTACAAAAAACCCTTGTTTTCAGAAAAGAAAGAGAAACTTGGTGAGTGGAGGAACTGAGAAGAATAACATGGCAAACACAAAGCAAGAAAGAGACTGGAGCCACTTCCAATCCTGTGCAATGGAAACATTTTCAAGTGTTTTGTCAAGATTGGTTTAAAAAAATTACTCTGTAGCCTACTAATTACGCACATAAGAACCAGCTGCACACACAGGACTGTGGGCCAACTGCTGCAGCTCAGTGATGTGCAGAGGATCCTGCACTGGAGGTGGTGGCAGAGCCCTGCTCACAGCAGTGTCTCTGCACCCCTTGAACCGACCTTGCTTCTATTTTTGAGAGATATGTAGCTGTAAAGTCATGCATGACATACACTGACTTTTTGTTTGTTTTGTTTTTAATCAACAAGGAATGATCTTCCCTTACCTGTGGTGGAAAACAGAGGCCTGGCAAGATCTTGTGGATAATGGAAGCCTGGAAACACTCCAGGGGCGGGAGGTCTGCTGAACAGGTCAAGTTTACCACCTATCTCTAGCTTGTGGGGATCCAGCTGCATTTGCTGTCAAATGACATAAAACCAATCTCATTACACACTTCCTTTTATAGGGAAAAACAAGAGAGGGAGTTAAGGCTCATTCCCCCTTAGCCCTGCCAGGGAGCATTAGCCGGAGTGACAGCAGCGTCGCCGCGCAGCCGCGGCCGTGCTCTGCCATGCTCTGCAGGGCCACCCCACCCTGCAGCCCCTCAGCTGCCAGCCCCATGCCAGGCTGAGCTCTGCAGGGAGCACTCAGCCCCTGCAGCACAGGCTGCAGCAGGAACAGGACACACCGAGTGCACGGCAGCCCGGGAGCAGCCGGCGCTCTCGGCCTGACGAAAATACTCTGCAGGCACAAAGCTGCCAACAGGAGCCTCGCCTCGGGAGCTGGGTGATGGGCTCCTCTGTTCTGCCTCTCCAGTCTGAGAGAGATGTGTCCACACTGTGCCCTTCCTGCAGCCAGGACAGCTCAGTGTGCAGGCAAGGGGCAAAGGATGAAGGAAGCTATGAGGCTCCTCCAGAGACCGATTTTATCCTTCCCTGCAGAAGTGAGCACGGCCAGAACTGCACCTTAGTCATAGAATCCTAAGAATAGCTCTAAGATTATGTATTTGCTTATAAAAATATATGGACATATACCCCTTCCAGAGGCACCTACTTAAGCAGAGAATAGCCTGCATTAATGGGACAAAAAAACTACTCTAGGAGCTGTGAAAAAATAAAATCTACACAAGTCCCTTTATCAGCTATTCTACCTGCCATAGGGAGTCTAAAGCCTGCAGCAGCACCCCAGGGTACCTACATCCTGTTACCTCTCAAGTGTTAAACCCCCTCCCTCTGCCCACCATCACAGCAGCACAGGAAGCCCCACAACCTCTAACACTGATGTTATCAATCTACTCTGCTGCTCTCTGCTCTGTAATGTTCTTCACTGCATTGGCCATTTCATTACCTCCTCCACAGGAGGTACTAATGCAGAAGGGAAGCGACATTAAATGTGCATACTTTGTAAAAAAAAAAAAAAAAGATTGACTTGGGGAAATTACTCTGCCCCTCACTTTCTTCCCCTCATTCTGGCTGTACACCCTTCCACCCAGCTCCTTTGCCCTCAGATAAACTTTACAGTTGCTACAATAAATGTTAAAGGAGTGTAAGTATTAGTTAATCAATACAGGCAAGCTTCAGAATCACCACAGTAACTGCTTCCTGCCCATTACTCACTCAAATACAATCTGTAAGCTAAAAGACTTGGCTTTGTTCCAGAAACCATCTGAATTACCTTTATCTTTTGCTGGTGATGGTAGATCTGCCAGGCGATCTGTACGTGAACCGCACACCACTTCCCAGGTTTCTGCAGTGGAAAGCACAAGAATTTAGATTAATTTATACGTTAGCAATCTACATCAGATAGAACATTTCATTTCCCTTACTGTCAACCAGGCAGCTAAGCAATGAGAAAGGCTGATTACTAAAACGGCACAATGGGTGATCAACATTTTCTGCTGTACTGCAGCAGATGATGTTTAAATTAAGAAGGAAACAGGAAGAATGTGGGATATCTTCCCCATCTCATGGACATCTGAGATCCTGCCTTGTTCTTTCCTACTTGCACTCCCCCCATCCCAAACTGAAATGAATGGCAGCAAAGAACAGTATGCCATGCTTAAGAAAAGCAACTAATGGTTGAGAGTTCTGTTTCTGAAAAGAGCCCTGTTCATTCACCCCTGCTGCACTGCAGGCTAAGTCATGCGTGGTTATTACGGCTGCTGGCTTTTGGGGAGGGAAAGGCTAGGGACAAACAATCCCCAGGACGAGCAGTGCCACAGCTGAACAAGTCCCTATTTTCAGCTGAGCCATGGTACTCACTGTTCCACTGTTTATGTGGAACATCAGCACATTGACCTGAGCCACCACGAATCTGTTCACTGGTGAATGTCTGCCCATGCTCACAGTCATTTATTTCTGTGACCCTCATTTCATACTGTGAACTATTAATGCACATAAATGGATGCAAAACAAGGCTGGGATTCAACCTAAATGTTATTAATCAGAAGTGGCAGAGAGCTAACTGACATTTTGCTTGAAGTAAAGGATGAGCATGAGATTTTCTATTGGACATGATGAATTGCAAAAGCACATGCATAATATTCCAAGTGTCTGTGTATAAATATGTATATAAAATCCCCCACAAACCTTACTTACTCTTACTGGAGGCCTATAAGGGTCTGACACCTATGGAAAAAGCAGAAATAAAACAATCAGTCTTTCTAAAACTAGCCAATATACAGAAAGGTGGGGAACTTCCTTCCTCTGAACAAGTGAGAGCATTTAGAAAGCAACGTTCCAGAGAAGTCCCCTGTGACACGGGAAACCTAAAAGGCTTAAAGAAGGCTTAAAACTTCTCTTTCATTCCTTGAACCAAACTCAGCAGAATTTTATGATAAACAAAGCAGCTTCATGCCAGCAAGTGAACAGTGCCAGTGCTTTTCTGAACCTTGTAATTATTCTGAAATGGAGCACATGAAAGTACGCTCCAAGCAATACCTAGAGGAAAGACATTGAAGGGGTTTCCTGCCCCATTTTCCTCAGACTTTTGAAAGAAGCCAATACATCCCTTTGAATTCATGACTGGTGGAGATTGCTGTCTCACCAGAAAAAGACAGCTTCTCTCCTCACTGCATGTTCCTGGTCTAGAAGGCCAATTTGCTCACCAGCCTACTCTCGTTTTTTTATCAGCAATCACTGTGTTTACTGTACACCCAGATAAGCTGAAAAGAAGTTTATATATTGTTGCCTACCCCTGGAGTCTTCTGCAGCAGCGTATGGTGGACTGTGCCTGGTCTACCTGCTACATCAATAGGGTTTGAAGTCTGAAAGACAAGAAGAGAGCGTGAATAATACTGTATCACACCAGTGGTACATTTAACATCTCTATCTGATGTTAACAGCATTAATTAGTCCATGTTTGCACTGCGCTTTGAACACGCATATTGCTACATTAGTGCTAAATGTTATCTCTTACTGACAGCCAACAGCATTTAACCACCATGTCATTTATTATTATTGAGCAGCAGTAACAGTATTCCAGTAGCACCCCTAAGCCTCGCTGAGATCACTCCCCCTTGTGCTGTGCATGGGCATGGGAAGAGACAGTCCCTGCCCCCCGAGCTTATTCTTTAGACAAAACAGGCAGGAGGTAGGAGAGAGAACAAGAGAGGTGGCCTGACTCCCTCCATTTTCCAGGCAGCAGACAGGAACAGAATAAGCTGAGCATCCCAGTCCCATATTCCACACACTGGACCATGGCCCCTCTCTGACTAGGGCCAGGTAACACAATGCCTGAACCAGCAACAGCCCATCTATCTGCTTCGACAAGGCAAAAATGAGAAACCTTAGAAGGTGCTTGTGGGTCTTTTATAGCGTTGCATTGTTTACCCCATCATTTTCCAGCAAGAATTAAACACCTCATTGAACGAATCCCTGCTCCTCCTCCTCCGGGTCCCACCTGTTGTCCTGTCCTAATGATCCCCAAGAACTCGTTCATCTCCTCACTCCGGCACGCATCCATCTCCCACTCCCACAGCAACTGCACCTGGTGCCTCTGCACAGCTGAGTGCAGAGGGGTTAAACCTCATTCCCCAAGAGATCATTTCACTCATGTTTTAGGTCGAATTATAGCAGATTTCAAACAGTACGAGGCATGAGTATAATCCTGGGTGTAGGAGGGAAGGTAGGTTTTAGTTTGTCTATGGCTGTGTAACTTCCAGACTCATTAAAAAGTGAATTCTCGTGTGTGTGTAGGTAAGTCAATGCACTCCCCAGGCAGATGGGAGCTCTCAGGGCTTCTCTGACAGCTGAGGTAGATATAAGGTGGCAAATAAGTTACAGCTTTCATACAGGCAAGAGCTTAAAGATCACAACATGTTAATAGTATGGTGTCATCCTGTCCCTTTGTCCCCTGGAGAAAGATGTGAATGCTTCCTCCGGCAAAGTAAACTGAATACTTCTGACCTTTTCAAGTTCTTAGCTTGTGAGAAATGGCCTTCGGGAAACTCACTGAGAAATTTACCGTCAGCCTGGATTTATGTGCAGTGGACTCACACGCACAGCTGTAGGCAAATGACATGGGAAGGGGAAAAACAAAACCAAGATCTCTGCTTTGGAAAGCAAGAAGTGCAGGAGTCAGAGTGCTAAAGCCAAATCATCAGGTCTGCAGTGATTACGCAGGCTTTAGTCACACAGCTTGCGAGGGAGAGACCACGGAAGAACAGTGCAGTAACGATGACTGGAGTGGCTTTGCCTAGAGTTCAGCTCTGCCTCCTCTGGGAAACTGGAAAGTAATGTGCCAAAGCAGCAGATACATTTTTCAACCTATCCCTCTCTTTTTCGGACGTTAGATTGTATGTAAATACTGCACTGTGCAAAGATCAAATGATGTCAGTGATTAACCACGGCACCAGAGTGTGACCTTGCACTGCTTAAACCCAAGCTAGCAAATGTTGGATGTATCTAAAATGAATTAAAAGGTAGTCATAACAGCACTAGGAACTACTCAAAAATGTAAAGGGTCTGGGCTCACTTTTTCCTTCTCACTATGTAACTGCTCCTTGGCCTAAAGGTATTTTACAGAGAAGATGGAAAGCAGAAGAATGTGCCCTTGGTGTAGCAGCAGCTCCTCAAGAGCAGGAAGGAGCTTTATGGCAAAACAGCCCTGGCTGCACGTGAGCAAAACTTGTCCAATTCCACCTTGTTCCTGCAGCTCCTCTTCTTGGAAAATCAAGTTCACACCCTGACTACTCAGGGTCTGTAGGGACTCCCTGTCACCCCTTGCTGGAGTAACAACAATTAACACTGGCAGACAAACTCCACCAAGGGATGGCCATGTTCTGTCCCTCTTGTTCCCTCTGCTTCCATGAACTGCTCCTTCTCTAGGCCTGCAGCCACCACATAAAAAACTGCCTCTGAATAAAGCCATTTTAGAGACTTTGCTATTTGCAATGTATCCCTAAACCAAAATAATGTCAAGGATTCGATGGGCACTGAGGAAATCCTCTGGCTTCCATGAAGAGCATTAAGTTAAGGGGGAAGGTTGTAAAAGGCCTTATTTGCAGTTGCTCATTACTGATTTCCACTGAGGTCAGTGAGACTGCTGAGGGAAGCACATCCCTCAGACCTGCCTGGTGTGGATATGGAAATCACCTTCCAATTGCAAACAGGAATGGCCTGGCTACAGTGCTGCTCCTTCAAGCCTTCTTACACAGTAGCAGAGTTCTATGGAAATGCAGTTCAAGATCAGAAAACTCTAAAATCATGTGAGGAAGCTGAACATGTCACCTTACAAATGAAGTACGTGCTCCATTTTCAAACAAATGCTATATAGACACAATCCATTATTTCTTGTTTGGAGAGATTTAACAATTTTGGTACATTTAAAAATAGTTAATAAAAAGAACACCTCTGGGAGGGGAAAAAAAAGCAGTGCACACCACAGAATTTGCCAAAAAATGGGGGTTATGATGTCAACATTTCCAAATGCCAATCAGTGCTAGTTGTAATGACATGTTACAGCTGCAGTGCACCTTTCAAACACATTATCTCAAAGAAGCTTGCAGGCATTAATCAACCCTTATAAAACCCACTGCAAGATAACTTTATAGATGAGGAAGCTGAGGAACAGAAGGTTTAAGCAACTTGCCCAAGGTCAGACAGTATTGGAGCTGGGAATAAAAATTCAGCTCCTTCAAATTGCTCTACCCATTTCCAGCAGTCTCTCCCTATTCTTCCCACACTTGTGCAGTCAAATTCTCATTGTTTTTTCTGGGAATAAACAGTTTATCTTTTGCAATCTCAGACCATTAGATTCATAAAATGATTTGGGACTCATTGGTCTATTATGAGCTGTAAATATTTCAATCAAAATAATGCACTTCACTGTATGCTTCTCCTCCAGTTTCAGCAGACCTCCCAAGTGAACCACTACATCCTTTCCAAGGAAGGATCTGCAGTGCCAAGAGAAAATTTCTGCTGAAGTGTTGGCTGCTTTGTGCAGAGGATGCTCACAGTTCTGCGGGGGGATCCTTTCCAACCCTGTGCTGCACTTCTGCTATTCAAATCATGTGCTGCAAAATCACCAGAGACAAGACTCTGAACACAGTTTCTCTCCCAGCAAAAGAACAAAGCCTTCAGAAGAAGAAGTTTGTACCTTCGGTTGAAATGCTCCCTGAAGTGACCCAAAGGGACCTGAATGTGGAAGCATGGGTGGCATTCCAGGCATTGCTGGAGGATAGGTTGGAAAGAACTACAAAAGAAAAAGAGATGCTTATGTCACAGGATGACTTGAACAATAATGGAGGTAGGTGCCAAGCCTGGCACATGCAAAAAAAGTACTGTGCTGAACAAGTGCCACAGTGAAAATACATGATAAATTTGCTTTCAAAATTTTTAAGAGCAAAGCCAAAACTTGAAAAATGCACTCATCTGATAAATTTTTTAGATAGTGCTGAATTAGTGTGCCTTTAAAAATTGTGGACTATTGCAGGAAGCACAGAGCATAATTTGGGGTTTATGTTCACTTTCCATTAACTTTGCATTTTTCTGCTGTTGCAAACAAATCGATCCTGTTTTGAAATGTGACTTGCTTTAATTTTTAAAGCCAAAGGAACCACAAGATGCTGCACTGCACTCTAACCACAGGCAACATGCACACCACCTTGTAGTTGTGTAGGCTGGGTGAAATTTTGCTTAGGCCTCTCCTGAGCACACACAGCAGTTTTACAAGTCCCAAAACATGTAGTTTTTTGTGCTTTGGAGCAGTGGGGAGCACCAGGAAGAAACCACCAGTCTGACTTACTCCTGTGACCTGAGCAAAACCTTGTGAAAGAGCCATGCACTCCGGGCTGCTGCACTGGGAGAAGCACCAGCTGCAAAGGTACTGCAGTGACCACTGACTGAGCAATTCCTGCGCATTCCCTGCCATCCCAGGCACAGCCATACAGAGCCGCAGCAGCAAAAATGCAGGAGACAGAGAATTTAAAAAAAAAAAAAAAATAAAAAAAAAAAAAAAAAGCCCAAAGAAAACTTGGTACCTTAAAAACACACAAAATCAAGACGGAAAAAGAGCTTTAGAAATGAATGGATCAAAACACTACTCATCAATTGAAAACAAGCAAAAGAAGAGCAAGCAGAACCATTAACAAAGAAACCAAGGAGGAAGGCGAGCACTCACGTTGGAATGTCGAAAGTAAGGGTTGTCTAATTTGGGAGCGTACTTGTCAAACTGGAAAGAAAAGAGAAAAAAAAGGAAACAGGTGAGTTTGGTTTTGGCAGGAGCAGACACATCAGGATTTCAACACAGACAAATAAATGTAAGCGTTTAACAGAGCAGAACTGACTGATTATTCCATACTCGCTCACCGGGGACATGACTGACTTCCCCAGGGTAACAGAGAGGAGCCCCCAGGCCACGCTGGGCACTGCCAGGCTCACTGCAGAGCCCTGTCTCAGGCACTGCATGACCAGGCTCCTGCCCTGGGAAGAGAGCAGTCCTGATACTGCAGCTCAGTGAAACACAGGGAAGTTCAGCTCCAGGTCCGCAACTGGGGTCTGCCCCTGGATTGCTGAACCAGATCACAGACTAGCAGGTCAGAAACATTTTCCATTAGACCCCAGCACCTACTGTGGGGCAACCAATTCCAATTCCCAGTTTCCTGGGTTCCTGTAAGCACCAAAATTCTTTGGAAAAGGGCTGAATTACTTTAGATACACAAATCTTGATATATTTGCCCTCACCTATAAAAGGGAGAGTTCCCTAGAGAAAAGGTGACTGTAAACTTTTTCCATTCCAGCATGGGGTTTTAACACCTCCATGTGTGTAGTCTGTGCCCTGTTTGTCCTGTACCATCTTGGAAGAAAACCCAAAGCACACACACATTGCATTTCTGAACAGTATGTACATTCTGCTGGGGAGAAGGGAATGGGAAGGAAGGCAGGGAAGGGAGCTGTAGGACCTCAGGAAAAGCTGCTTATTTGGCAAGTCAGCTGCTGTTTCACACTCCTCTGTGTGCAGGAGAGTAGATTTGTAATTTCATTAATTACAGTTATTACTGGAGCCATGTCCCCTCCAGTGTAAATACCGTAAATTACCAAACACATGCAGCTGTAATTTCAACACTCTTCTCTGGTGTTAGGATTAGCAGACCTGATCTAGTGGAATATAAGATGTGAGTGAAATATAACAAAAGAGCCTTGCAAGTTGTTTTTGGTCTGAAGGCTGTCATCAGTGGGCACGGGTGGGAGGAGAGGGACTTGTTCACAAGCTTGGGTATCACAGTTCTTAAATAACACAGAAGACTTCTGAGAAAAGATTCAGGATTGTTTTACACAGACCAAACAAAGAAGGGAAGGTATTTACACACAAGTACACTGAGCAAACACCTGGGGCTGGATTTTGGGTGGGTAATATTGCTTTTAATTGTCTTGCTGCTAAGCAGATTACAACCCAATAATGCCTTGAACAGCCAGCAGTGGGAAAGAGAAGTGGAAAACATTATGCTCCTTGAGTCCTTGGTAGTTCTTCCCAAAGGCTGCTTTTGCTAGCCTTAAACAAGGTTGTTTCTGCATTTTGGACACAGTGTGAAACTGAGAGGGGGAAAAAAAGCTCAATCTTTTGCTTTCAATCTCACAAAGTAATTGCCAGAAATGGGGAGAGAGTGCATTTTAAAGTACTGACAAAATCCATTTGTAGCAGATCCCTAACAATTTTGTAACAGCTGCAGCAAAGTCCCATTGTGCTACAAGCAAATTCAATGACCAAATGCTTATTACATGGCCAGGAGGATCTCTCCCAGCAGAACCAGCCACACACAAATTAGTGCTTGTTGATGTAATCAAGTAATAAAATGCCTAAATCAATACAGATCAGGCATTAGGAGGAAGAGGGACAGAGCTGGTATCAGATGAGATGCTGCACTGTGGTGAGAGCTCTGGGTAAGCCAGCAAGGTCTGCCCTGCACCCAGCAGTTGTGGAGACAGTGTCTGGGGCTGGAAACCATCCATCCTGGCTGGTCTCACCTTCTGATGTGTCAAGGCAGCTGGCTCTGGGAAAGGGGGAATAGAAATACACAGCAGGACACACAAAAAGGAAAATAAAGGGATTCTGGACTTGTCTTGTGGGTGCTGTATCTGCTCATGGGTAGCAGCACGGGGGACCAGGAGGCTTGGTGTGGGGGCTCTGGGTGGAAAGGGGTCCCTCTGGGAGTGCTGGCCTCCAGGTGGGAAGGGCAGGGACAGCACACCTGGCTGAAATGAAGAGGGCTGGGTTTTGTTTGACAAGAGCGGGTTAGGCTTTTTGACCAGAGATGCTCTACTTATCCTCACATTTTGGGCTGGGGTACGCACCATGGGAGGTGCAGAGGGCGGCATGAGCGGCGTCTGGGGCAAGCTGGATGGAAAAGGAGTGAATGTGTGCTGGTGGGTGTGTTGGTGCTGATGCGTGTGTTGGTGCTGGTGAAACTCCGCTCTCAGCAGCGGCACCGGGCCAAGTGAGGCAGCGGCCCGGTCCGAACTCTGAACCAAAAACCGGTTGTTCAGCTCTTGCCTGAGCAGTTCGTGATCTAGAGGAGAGAGAGAGAGAAAAAAAAAAGACACAGAGGCCCGTGGGCCTGTGAGTACCACAAAGACGGAGGAGAAAGAGTCAATATTCACCTGGCATTCCCTGTTTCTGCAGGTCATGCTGTGGTGGTTTTCTACGTGAGGACTCATTGGTGGAGGTAAGAGAGATGCCTGTGACAAAGTACCAATCAGAATCCCCGAATGAGGCTGGCAATACATGATTGGTTGGTTGAATGATATCAACAGGCTGGTATCTAAAGACAAGAGAGAACACCATGAGTCATCACAGCAGAAAACATCATCGGGGCTCGCACTCCGCCCGCCCGCCCGCCCGCGCCCCGCCCGGCTCTCCTCCCGGCACCTGCTGCAGCCAGGGGCTTGGCTGTCCAGCCTCACCTCTGGGTCACACCTTGGGTGTCCAGCCTCACCCTTGGGTCACACCTTGGCTGTCCATCCTCACCTCTGGGGATGCCTCCCAGGCTCCTGGGAGCTGCACCTTCCCACACCAGCCAGGTGCTGGGGAGCGCTCTGGAGGCCAACAGCTCACTTTGAAATGAGCAGTACTGACCTTCATCCTCTGGATGTGTGAGAGTCAGAGGCACACACACACACATACACTGAGAACTGTTGTGTGTTAAGCTCTGACAATGAGGCACTTGACAGGTAAAATTTTGGTAAGATCTGCAGTGCAATGAGACAACCGTGGGTTTGGGTGGCTGGAAACTGCCTGCTCAGACATCCATCCCTTGTGCCATCCCTCCCTTCTCAGCCCCAGGACATGCACGCAGTGACCAGAAACATCTATCCTATAAATCAAGGCCTTCTTTACAGTAAGGTTTTCTTGAGATCTTAAATAGGAAGCAGTCCTTTCCTCAATTTGTAACAGGCTGTAATTCTTGTTTTTTGTCGTTGCCACCCCAGGTTTTTCTCCTCTGAGAAAATAAAGAGGAGGAATCAGTGTGGAGGGGGAGAAACACTGAAGTGGCTCAAGATCTCATCAAGGTTGCAATGATTGCTGAAACAAAATGTTCCACCATATGACGTGGCCTCTTCTCAGCATCTTCCTCTGGAATAGCAACTTGCATTGAATGTGAATGTGGTTCAGGGCAGGGGAAGACACCAGTGCTTTTGAAACGATGTCACTGAAGACAATAAGGACCAATGTCCACTTCTCCAAAATGTCTGCTGGTATAACAATTAAATCTATCTGTGGCTTTGCTTAAGAACTTCAAACAGGGATTAGCACCCAACATATTACATATTTCTTTAAGTGAAGACCAGCCTGTGTCCCCAGCTGTGGATGACACACACCCAGTCCTGACTGATCTACTTGCTTCTGAATTTTCGTGAATCCTCTTCTTTCACTGTAACAACCCCTTTAAACTACAGCTCTGAATATAAAGGGGCAAAAGAACACCTGCACTTTAAAGTCTTATTTCATGTTCTGCAGGGATTTCTTTCACTTTAATTTTTACAGTAACATTAGAAATGTCTAAATCAATCACTTTCTGAAGTGACATGGTTAAGATCTTTAAAAACAGGCACTCTGATGGGGAACTTCAAGGTCTCTACTACCACTTAGAAGCCTATGATTGAAAGTCACATTTGATAGCAAATTTTGGGTCCTAAGTCATTTACTTTTCAGTAATAAATGTACTGCTAAGAGCAGGTACTATGTACTGCTACAATCCATATAATAATTAATACAAAAGCAGACAGTATATATATTTGTGATACTGAAGCCTAAGGCACTGGAGCAAAAGAGTCTGTAATGGGTTCTCCTTGGATTGAGCAAATAGGAAAAAACCTATAGGCTGAAAGCACTTAGGTCCAAAACCTAACCTCTTTAGAGAATATGAGCATGATTTCACGTGTGTGTGTGTGTGTGTTTACACTTTTAAATCTGGCATGGCTTAAAGAAACTGAATCCTTCTGTTAGCATCAAGATAATCCACTTTTCTGGAGGGAGAGATAAAAGCAAGTTGGCAGTTGTAAGCGCTCTGATATCCAATTTCTTTAAGAGACTGGAAGTCAGACTGATAGATTTGCAGCTGGCTCCAGCCCATAGCCCTCTACCACAGCTTTGGCCTCTGTCAGGAAAAGAAAAGGCCTGGAGATGTTTGGAGAAGCTGAGTGGCACTTGGAGGAGTGGCTGCTTCGTAGTAAGGATGGAATTGCAAAGGAACAGCCCAGTTCTGTGAGGGGCTCTGAGCAATGTCTGGATCAGAACTCCGTTCTTGTACCTGCCAGTGATGTCAGGTCCAGTCACAGAGTAACACAATCAGGAGCAGGGTGCTGAGCAGCCCTTGGGACCTGCCACCACTGTCCTGTGTGCACACACGAGCTGGGCAAGGCACAAAAAGGTCACTCCTGCTCACGGTGCTCTCACATTCAGGAGAGGAGAGACACACACCCCTGTTTCCTCTGGGTATCCCACATCAGGGCGGCCCTTGAGCAGACAGCAGAAGCCCAGCAAGGGTTGCTTCTAAGTTACTTCTGTTAGCTTTAGGTTTCAAAAGGGAGAAATGCCACCAGAAGCGCATTCTTGTCTCACTCTTCAGGGCTGCTCAGCAATATTGTTTGCTTTTAAGGAAGTTTTATGTGAATGACAACAGAAGCTCCTGGCTCTGCAGCACTCTGTATTGATTTTATGATGTGCCATTTTGCAGACATTTCATATAGTGCAGACAAGAGGCATTTCACTGTCTGCAGGGTTAGACACCTAGACCTTTCCCTCCACTAACTTCGGCTTCTCCTACTTAAATTGCAGGAGAAATCCTTTTAGTAGGAGCAAGACTGTTACTGTTTCCTGGCAAGCTGCTGAATGTGAATAGGTCACTTGATCTTGCATCTCCTGAAGTTAATGGTGAAAACATACTTGCTTTCAGTGACTGCAATATCATGCTTTTAGTGAGAGCTCTGCTATTTCCTTTTGCTATGCTTTCAAAGTCTCCATCACAGTAGTCCTTCGCCTTAAACAGGGGAAGCAATGAATAGGTCTCCCACAGTGCTGCCAACATCTTCCCAGCCATGTGGTTGAAATTCTAGATGGTGCCAGGGCTCGTGACAGCTGCCAGCTTTGGCCTATGTGGTCCTGTCTCTGGCAGGGAACCCACAGCACTATCATCATTCTCAGAGCTCACTTTGGACCCGTTCGTACTTTTTTTTTTTTTTCACTTAGAGAAGCAGTAATAAATAATGAGACATTATTTAGGTCCTGGAAGCAAACAAGGGGGATGGAAGACCATCAGATTTTTCCACAGCAAATCTGTCATTTCCTTATTCCTTTAACTGACTTCATAGGAAACAGAGAGTGTGTTTTTTGCAAAATGCTTGTCCTGTTTAATCCCTGCTGAGTTAGTTGTGGATTCAAATGCCAGATCAAAAGGAGGCCCCAGCAAGTGAAAGTTGCTGGGAAGTCTCCAGCTGCCAGGGTCTCTTCCAGGGACAGCTGTAGGCTAATGGCTAAGCTATAAACAGGGCATTTAGGGCAGAAGTGACAATAGAATGGGGGCCAGGGTGAACAAAGGAAACTTTTTAAAAGGATGCAAAGACAGTGAGAGTAGAACAGCAGAGCTTGTCAGCTGAGCTGTCTCTGACTCAGACTGAAAGGCCACGGGGCCATGGGCACAGAGCAGTTGTGCTGCTGCAGGCAGAGGATCCTGCTCTGCCACCAGGATGTGCTGCTGGTCGAAGGACCAGACAGGAGATTCAGTGATGTTCAAGTGCTTGGTTAGAACAATTGCAGAAACAGTATTTTCTCACCAGTTCTAACAGCAGCAGCTTTCTTTGGAGAGGGGAGAGAGAAGGAGAGAATGGCAAACTGTGCATCACTTCTCTGTTAATCTAAAAAACGTCTGATGACTGTGGAATGCCACACTGGACAACTCATGCCCTGAACAGGACTTATTTTTTTTTAAAGCATTTGTTATGAAGACTTCCCATAGGAAGTGATGTGTCCACAATCTCTCATCTGGTAAAGCACATCAAGGTCTCCTGCCTGTTTCATGAGCACTGCCACAGCTCCAGCACACACTGAGGGGTCTATGTCAAGGGATTTCACCTGCCCACCAGCCAGCCCATCTCTCAACACCCTCCAGTGCATGCATGGCCGGTTAGCCCTGGAGAAGAAGGGACCTACCCGCAGGGTGCCCTGGTATCACGAGGCTGTTGGTGGGTAACGCTGGTGGAGGTGGCAGCGTGGGTGGGGTGGCGAACATGGCCGGATGGTGCTGGTGTTGGGTCTGCGATCTGAGAGAGAAGTGCGAGGTAGCAAGATTAGAGATGGAGAGGGGCAGAGCTGGGCCGGAGGAATGGTGTGGTGGAATCTGGGGAGACAGGGGCAGGTGCTTCGGGAGGCTGATGCTCGTTGCACTGCTAGCACTGCTGCTCCGGCTGCAGGGAGAGAGATGGGAGGGAGGGGAGAGAGACAGACAGACAAAGAGTGTGTTACAATACAGGACTGAAACGGTGCAAGAAATACACTACCAGAGACAACACAACTATGGAACACTGATCTCCCCAGGCTCATGCTTTTGCTGGTCTTAATGGCAGTTAAAGCATCTTAATGAACGTCTCCAACAGGGCAGAACGGGCTTGGGCTCTCTGGAGGGACATCTCCTCCGGTGCTGCAATCCTCAGAGCTATCTGTAAGTACTGATGAGGGCCACAGAGGCAGCTGGATTTTGCATCTTTACGGAGCCTCTGATGACCTTGCAGTGTCCATGTGGTTCCTTGTGACCAGAGGACACAGTGACACCAATTCCTTTTTCTGCTGCTCTGGGTGTGCAGAGCTGCACAGCACGAGTGACTGGGGCCCTGCTGGATCTGCTGCACATGTGCTGTGCAGTTGTAGTCACACAAGCATGCAAATGCACACCATGTTAATAATTTTTCTCATAGTAATTTGTATTTTACATCTTCTTCTATTATTATTATTACTCCATTGCAAGTGATCTAAGTTTTGTGGGCTGAAACACACTATCACTGAAGTTATTAGTTGTGCAATTCCCACAATATTGAATATCTGCTGCAAGCTAAACCTCAGAGAGATCTTGAATGGCTTGAAATATTATTCACCATTTATACTATGGTGGCATTTACAAGATAAAACCACAACAGAGCTTAAGTATGCGGGATACTATGAAATACACATTAATGGCAGCTCTCTGTATTCATATTCTGACCTTTGTGCAGTCAAATATTATGCTTTAAGTCAGTTTTCTCATCTTGTTTAAACTAGTCTAGCTCTTGTTTGGGAGGCAAGGCATGTTTTCTGTACCAGCAAAAAGACTATACAGGTTCCAGCTGACTGACTAAACTCTTTTGTCTAGAAACATTTTATCCATACCATTTTCACCCACCCTCCTGACTGGATGGAGGCAATTTAAACAGCAGAGCTAAGCCTCCTGCAAGATCTGAACATGTCAGATTGATGCAGATTTTTCAGCCCACATGGGAGCCCTGGTCTCCAGGGACACAGCATTTTCCAGTACAGATCACAGGATATTCTGAGCTGGAAGGGACCCACAAGGATCAGAGTCCAAGACAGATATCCCTCTGTTGATGCTGGTGAGCCAAAAAACCTGAGAACCATGAACAATGGAAGTATTTTTAAATATGGAACAAAGGTGTTGCTCAAACTCAAACCACCTTAAATTTCTAAGTCAAGAACTAGCCAGCTCAGACAAGACCGTGCAAAATTTTACTTGAAACTGGACTGAAAGGAACACGTGCCTTTCTGCAGAAGGTGTGCATTTATCCCCTCATTTATCACGTTTCAGATGCACTGATCCACCACAGCTGGAAAAACCAGCCCGGAGTCAGCCCGTGAAGTCCAATACCCAAAGCTCAGACCATCTCCCCCCAGGTGAGCGCTCGCCTTGCCTCCCAGCCATTTCTACCTGCTGGAAACAAGCTTTAGCCCTGCAGCAGCCTGAAGATGACGTGAGCATCCCTTCCCCCTACCTGATGTTATTGAGTCCGTTGTGGGCCACCTGGTGATGCACTTGGTAGTTGAGAGGCGGAGGGATGTGGCTCGGAGGCTGGCTCCGAAGGTCGGGGATCAGCTGAGGCTGCGACTGCGGCCGAGGCTGCGGCTGGGACTGCGGCCGAGGCTGCGGCTGGGGCGTGAGCCTGGGTGGTGCTGGTGCTGAAATCACTGGCTCCTTCTTCAGCAGGGGGCTTGCTCTGGCACTTGACGTGGGCGCTGAGGAAGTGGAAGTCACGACGGCAGCGACTGGCTGGGGGCTGGGGATGGGCAGGGCGAAGGGCACGTCGGTGCTCAGCTCCCGGCTCCGCTCTAGCCCAGACACCTTTGGGACATTGGCTGCTTTCGCTTCTGGCTTGTCATTCAAGGTGGGACCTTATGGAGAGACAAGAGAAAGAACAAAGCGCATGCTGAAAGGTTTGTGTTTCTCTCTCTGCTTGGTGGAACATATGCCTGGGAAAAAACAAGTCATGTTTCAGCTCGTGGGAGCGCCGTGGGAGCGCTGCTGCTACAAGATGGATGTGTGTTTGAGTCTGTCCTTCCGCTGTCCTTGACTGGCCGGTCCACAGTACTTTCAGCATGTGTGCAAGAGACTTAGCTGTCATTAAATGAATGCATACTAGAGAGAACACACGGCTTTGTGACTTCTTCAGGGGCCCAAGGTTATGTACAATAGGAGTGTGAACAAGTCTCAAGTTACTGCTACAGTATTTCCTGCTCAATGCAAGTTTTATGCTCATGAGACACAGGCCTCATCATTAAGACATTTCATTTTCTCAATGCCCTTTCAAGGTAACCCACACTGGATTTAGATTCAACTCCAGCTCCAAGCACCAGGAGCCAAGCATCAATCCTTAATCATAACCCTATCTGTCTTCTAGGATGGAGACTACCTGGGATCTCTGTAGCAAAGGATGGGACAGCTCTGCAGAGAAGCTGCGATGCTGCTGTCCCCTGGCCACACACTTGTGTTTAAGAACAGAGCAGGGAATGGTGGAAAAATCCAGTCAGAAGTTCAGCGGGCACCCAAATCTAGTCCTGCTCACCCTAAACAGTAAATATCTGTACACTCAGCATGCTGAAACTATCAGGAATGCTGCAACCTTGCAAAATGCACCTACAGAGAGAATTCCATATGGAATTACTCCTTCTGTGGGGCCAAACCCTGCCATTTTTTCATAATTAAGCTAAACAAAGCACCCCAAAGAGTTAAAAGGCTGCGAAGGAAAAAGGGAGGAAAGAAGAGATATTTCAGATCAAGCAGTATCCAAAAGGTTGAAGACAACTGAAAAGACCAACATGAAAGCAATTCAACTCCCACTGTAACTCCCTTTTCACCCTGATCTGTGGATCCTTAAGTGCACACATACCCACAATGACAAGAAAAGCTTTTCATGGGCTACAAGGTTGGTGGTGTGCTTCACACACATCCCACTGTGCATACACTGCACCTCTGACTTTTAGGAGACACTTTTGTTACCCACCAAAACGTGCTGGGGGCTGCTGGCATTTCGCTGTCTTGCAGACACACAGGAGATGCTACCTACACTCATTAACATGCCCCCAACACCCTCACAAACTAATTCCACCTTTGAAATTCTCCCGTCTCATCAAAGGACCGAGCCAGTTCCTGATGTAGGAGGGTGTGGAAATAACACACAGCACACCCTGTGAGCTAATTCTGGCCGTGCAGAAGCTCTGGCCAGTGTTTGTGAACCAGCCCATGCGAGGCCAGAGCCCCCAGTGCCGCTTCCCCAGCCTGAGTGCTGGCATCAGATGGCAGGAGGACAGCAGTGAATCAGAGCCTGCAGCACACCAGCTCATGCTCTGCACCCAGAATGCCCACGTGGTGATGGCATCTCCTCCCTTGAGATAAAAGGCAGCTTCCCACACTGCTTCTGGCTCTGCCTGCACTCTCGCCAATGCACCGCTTCCCTCAGCCATCAGTCAGTCAGCTCATCACTGTATGTGCATGAATTCAGAATGCAAGAAGAGGACGAATGGAAACATATGAACTATATTTATCAGCTGAAAATGTCTTGGGGTCTTGGGGCCTCAAACCCACAAGTAACAGGAACAGAAGCCTTTCCAAGCACCAGTGTTTTGGCTGGCAGCGAGTACTATCAACACTGTACTTTCCAGCACCTTATATATCTTTACAGGTTTGACACAATGTCTGGAGATCCTAAATTAATCTCTACAACAAAAACAAGGTTCTCATTTCAATGAATTTCTTTATCAAATATGAATTCATGCATCACAGGTAACCTGGTTGTGTGCTGTAGCTAGACTTGGTCCAATGCTATTCAGAATTGATTTTTGAAGTAAAATTCTCAATGCTTTTGCGCATCATTATTTTTTATAATATGTTTGTAAATGTCCCTCAGTTTTTACTGCTAACAGCTGAAAAATTGTCATTGCCTAGTCAAGCCAGGGCTCCCCACACTGCATTTTGGAGCAAGTGTGTTCACAGCTGTAGATTCCACTATTTTTCAGGAGCTACCCATTAAAAGCAATTGGGTTTCATTCCTGAGCATAGGTTTCCTCAGAGCCCATTAGCTCTTTGCATCCAACAGGCCTCCTCCTACAGAGTTAAACTTCATATTGTGTAATTATAGGCAATGTAGACTAATGGTGTATATTCAAAACACACTGGCACCACGAAAGTTAGTTGAGTAAAAAGTCAATTAGATCCAAAACAAATCAATAAAGTCCCACATTAAAAGCAGCTGTTTGACCAGTTTTATGTGCAACTATTGATTCCCTGTGGTTTCAGCACTAGTTCTCATTTGCAATTTTCTCAAAGCAAAAGCTCAGTCTCCCGTGCTGACTGAATTGACCAGCCAAGCCTGGTTGTGCTAGCTCGTGCTAGGGGTACATGACTAATTCCTGCTGCCAACTTCCATCTCTCAGGATGCAGTACCACAATGTTTTTGCGTTTTGTTCTCAACAGCAATGAAAATATCCACATGCCAGTTTCCCCCTCGCCAGAAGAGCTACAGGCACGAGTGGGAGCATCTTCTCTCCTTTTGCACAAAAGCAGAAGCACTGAGAAGGGAAAGATATGATGTGGATTCATGGGCAAGAGGGGAAAAACATCTGAGAGAGCAGCCCCCAAGCCTTCTCAGACACCACACAGGAAGGGGAGAATTCTGGTGTTTGGTGACTTTGTCATTTTTCCTCTGATGGCCGCAATGCACACATGGAAGTCTCTCAGCTGTCTTTCCTGAAATACCTCAGAAAGTTAATCTTAATGATTTTAATGAGGGATGTTGCCCATTCTGATCAGGATCCTGAACTTTGTAGTTTCTCTGCAGGATACCTGAATATCCCTCCTAAGAGAACTACACTCCTGCGTGCCCAAGCTCTGACCAGGCTGACTGCTGCTCACATATGGAAATATCCCAAGGAAAGCAACCAAATACTCCCTTTTGAGCGAGCTGGATCAGGTTGCATTGAGATCCTTTCAGAAATTTCTGTTCTTGGGCTGCTAATCCAGCCCTCCTGAGCAGCTGGACCCAGGGAGCTGAGCACAACTGCCCCAACAAAAACACAGACCCACCCGACCACACCACAATGTTCTAGAGGCAAAAATGTGTTTATTTTTACCAAGTCCTAGAGTAATTTTCATGCTTAATGATAACAGGCTGAGCCAATTTGCCTAAGACTTGACAGTCAGCTCCAATAATTCAACCTTAATTAAACCTGAACGCATGTCAGTTCAGCTTGTCCCTTCACAGGAAATCTGACATTTGTAATGATTCATGTTCCAGCCATGCTACGGGAAGGCTGGATCACATCTGCCACTCTCCACCGTGCACAGCGCTACCCCTTTTGAGCATGCCAACTTTTGTTTATTTTCTAACCAAACACCTTGGACTTCTTCCATTGAGAGGTTTTCTTAAATGAACAGACAGTGCAACATGTCTTGATCTCACAGGGATGAATGATGACTGAGTGTGAGAGACAGGGAAGAAAAGGCTGAAACTGCTCTAACAAGGAAAAAACCTCAACAACCTGGGATTAGTAATTCTTGCCTCCCTGATCGACTAATTTGTTCATTTGGAGAGTTGCAAAAGGTTAACTTCCCTACATCTTGGGCTGCATCCAATTCCAACTTCAGCCGGTAAAGAAGAAAACGTAACAATTTTTAAAAGCACAGAGAGCTTTAGCTCCTGCTGTGTAAATCCGTAGGAACCGGAGGTGAAGTTTAAGGGAAACCCCGAAGTCAACAACAGCTTAAATTACTGTATAAAGTGTGCTTCAGGAGGAATTACCTGAAGCTGAGAGACCATCAGCCAAGACCCCATCTGAAAGTTCCCTGAATTCTGGATCCGTGGCTGCAATAACCGTGCACTGCCCATCCCCAAGGCTGCAGAGGGGACATGCCTGCCAGTGTGTAACTACACGGCATTGCAGGCTAAGCACAATACAGAAAGTCCCAGACACAAATTAAACCTTTCTGTTACAGGAATTTGCTTTCAAGCTGATTAAGAGTAGCTCAAGTGCAAGGGATTAAACATGTAAAGGCTGCTTTGAGAACTCCAATAAGCAGTTACTGTGTTATACAAACAGTACTTAGGGCAACAGCAGTTTCAGCCCTGCCTCTTGCTCTTTGCAAGCTGCTGGTTGTTGCTGAAAGGGGACTGTCAACACACGTACAATGTGATTGGAAATAATCTAATCTTGCTTGCACGCCTTTCCTTTGTCTCTTGGAAAAAAGAAAAGTGGAGTCATTCAGATGTCTTTCTGCAGCCTCCCTCTGCAGTCTCCCTTGTTGCATTCAAACAGCAAGGGTGATGGGGTGATGTGAGAAAGAAATTCCTCTCCTACATCCATCAATGACATCTTTACCAATGGCAATTTCCCAAGAAACACAACAACCACCATCTGTAGCCCATCTATCCGCCCTGTACATATCCTTGAAAACAGACACAGGCCAGACTGGCTATGGTGAACCCTGCTCCATATTCCAGCAAGAAATGCTAGAAAAGCAGCACCACAGGAATTAGACATGGCAAAAAGCTGAGAATTTCAGAGTGAGTTGATGAGTCCCAGAGAAGAATTTTGAAACACCAGCAAGGGGAAAGAGTCAAGAAGGGCAGGACTTTCCAGCAGGAGGTCAAAACAAAGAAATAACTAAGTAAACATCAGTAAACATTTTGTGGGGTTTTTTAAAAAAAAAATCAAATTGAACTTTTAGGCTGCTGCATAACGTACTGTGGATATGGAACATATAATAAGCAGAAGAGAGAGTAAAGCATTTTGCTTTGACAACGATAACACTGATGCTGGTAGAGTGCTTACAAGTGAAAATCAATATTTAAGTGCTAATTCTTTATCCCTAGATGGCTTTTGCTTTTATATAAATGGCTTTTTCATTGCATTTTAGGAGAGTAGCACTACTTAAGACTTTAAGCGATTAGGCTGTTTGCAAAGGTAAGGCAAGCAGAGCTACAGCACAGAAGCTCCCCAACAAAGGGAGCACAGAGTTCCTCCACCTATTTTAATGCAAATCAGCTCAAGATAAGACATAAAGACCTGGGACTTGCACATAAAACTACTGTCTGGAAGGGTCCAAGGTTGTGCAACACAACGATTTTTAATATTACTGAGAAGCAAAGGCCAAGTTTCCATCACAACAGCTGCGCCAAAACAACGTTCTCCTGTGCCATGGGCTCCTCTGAACATCATGGGCTCCTGGTGGATTTTCCAGGAAAAATTACAGTGTTTTCTCACAGAGGAAAGCAAACTGTGAGCACAAGCCCTTGTGCCCAGCTCTGAACCCGTGTGCCGTGGAGCTGGCCTTTGTTCCCGGTGCGCTCCCGGAGACCATTCCAAGAACAAGTGGGGAGCTCTTCCCAGCCCGCCTGGATTCGTCCCCTATCACTCAGTTCATTTGTACAGAGCTGTCTGTCAAGTCACATTGCCTGCTGCAATCTGAAACACCTCCCAACAGCTGCCACTATCAATTACTCTCCCAGGCAGCCCTGACTATCAGGAGGAGAACTGGAGCGAGCACTTGCCAGTTTTAATAAACTGTGTTGCCCAAGTCATTTAACCTGCTAGATTGCTGTATGCTGGGGCTGTAACAAGCCTTCAGCTTTTCAACCTAGAAGAAAGCAACAGTGGCAAAAAGCTGTCAGCTTGGTCCTCAGAATTAACTTCCAAGGGTATCTTCCCCCTCCCTCCCTTCCGAAGCGCCCAAGTTTAAAAAGTGAAATATCTTCAAGCCATTTTCATAATGTCACGACACGGAAAGCAGCTCTCCTTTTTATCACAGAGCCAGCAACTCCCAACAATGAGGGGCTGATGTGCTCCACGGTTTCCACGTTAGGGGCACACCTGGGCAGAGAGTTCCTCTCTCCTGCGCCCACATGGACACATCCAGTGAGCACTCCCCAGAGCCAGCTCTGGGTCACCAACACCCTGCAAATGCTGATGAAACCCAAGGGCTTCAGGGTACCCCGACCAACTCTAGGGCTTTGCAATCCTCCACTCTCAGTATAATTAAAGTTTCTCCCCCAACCAAAACTTCAAGCATGGCAAATTTACATTTACTTTGATTGTTTCAGAATCGGTAGGAAAGATTCCTTAAAGAAATAACTATTTAAAATTTAAACACTTCCATCCAGATCAGTGTTTTCAGTCTGTGGCTCACATATATACCAAGATGTGTGTGAATGTTAACCAATAAGGTCTGCCATCACTAGAATTAATTTGAACATAGGAATCTGCCATCCACCAGAAAGCTTACTGGACTCTACAAATCAAAAATAAAATTGAAACACAACTACACTGAATGTTTTCCTCAGCCAGCCGTGTAGATAAGAGCCTTTGTTGAGAAAGCTTGAAGCACAGAAAGCTTTCACCCCCTCCTGCAGAAACTGAGGAGCAGCAGCAATAAGATCTACGGGCTTGATGCCTATTTGCTGCTCTATGGTTCTTTAATGGGATGTTTTATTCCTAGAGATTTGGGAGCTTTCCATGCTCTATCGAGGCATGTTAGCTGTAAGCATGCATGATGACACACCAAAGCTGCAGGAGCTGAATGAAAATGGGTGCCAAACACAAGGATTGGGGCCACAGCATAAAGAAGAAGGATCACCATTCAAATCCCCCCAAAGTAAGTCACACTGCATTTTCCTAGCAATGCTGCTTCTGGCAATATCTCAATGCAAAGCTGGAACTGGATTTGCAGCTAAATCACCTACTGTGGATGCTGGCGTTGTAATGAGATTGAAAGTTTCATACAGGCTTTTTAATCCAGGGCTATAATGCTGGATCAAATGGGTTAAATCTCTTCAGCAATGCTCCTAAGCAGATGCTGAATGCCTACAAACCAATGACGTAGGAGCCACTCTACCTCCCTGGCCAGAAAACATTACTAAAGCTTCTTGCAGTTGTGTACTAAAGGTGTGTTTGTCTTGTTCTGTTTTTAATGCATGATGGCCCCTTGTACACCTAATCTGAGTGATAGACAAGCAACAAGGCAAATAAGTTATTTAGAAAGACATGCCCCCAATATGAAAGCAAGCAAGCATGCATCTTCAACTCCAGCTATAAGCTTTTTAACAGACAGAACTGTTATAAACCAAGGAATCTTTTGATTTTAATTAGGTAAACAAGGGCAAATAATAAACCATCAACTACTACATTACCAGAGAAAATGTACTACTTTTGGTGTTTGAAATCCATATCGATTCCCACCTAGCCTGCGAGTGAGTTATTAATCACTCCAATTAAATCATGAACACAGGTCTTTACACTGAAATTGAACCCCCACCAATAGATCGATAACTCAAACCTCCAAGAGCAATTACTGCTCAGCATAATAGAGCAGCTTGTAACACAGAGCTCCATGCAGACCACAATTCTCTCTGTCATATCCTTCACAGGCAGTGCAAACAAACTGGGAAAAGAAAGATTTTATAACTATTATTTTCAAAATAAACAGACATCTGCTTAGAGTTACCTAATCTCTCACATCACAGAGGCAGATCTGCCAAGGTCACATTGGAGACATGATTACATTTTTTCACAATTTGTTATTCTAGCAAAGCCCTGATAAGATTGAACTATTGAAGTTCACACTCTGGTTTAATTTCAAGAGGTTAAATGCCAAATCCTTTTCTTATTGCTACAAGGAAGGGATCTGCCAGGCTGCATAATACCCTGTGTGGGCTAAGACAACAATTTTGTTTCATCTGCACAGTCTTATGAAGGTTTTGATTCTTTTTTTTTAAATGACATCAGAGAGCTCCAAACTCCCAAGGAATGATTTAAAGTAAAATCAGAAAGTGAGACTGTTCCGGAGGAGCGTCAGTGACCTTTCGGATCTTCCAGCCTGGAGAAGTTAAGTCAACGTCTGGCTGAGAAAGCACACTTGCTAACCAAAACCAGAAAAAGGCAAGAAAGAACATTCTGAAAAACCAGATCATCTCTGCTGGGAACAGATGATTGTCCTAACCAGCCAAGCATATGCAGGGTCACAGAAATCCCCATCTCTGCCTTGGAAGACAACTGATGCCTGTCCTGATGCAAGGAAAGAACTGTCCGTGCTCAAACCCTTGGCTCTCTGTCCTTTCCAGGTGAGATATGTTTTCCTGAGCATCCTTGCTTCTGACAGGCTGGCCCCTTCCCACAGCCCTGGAGCCCCATCCATCATCCTTCATTAGGGCAGCTACTGGCAGCCAATTAAGTGGTGATGGACCCACACCACAGAGCTAATCAAGATGAGTTCATACCTTACCCTTCAGCCTGTGAGCCAGTGCCCACAGGCTGAAGGGTAAGGTATGAACTTACCTACCTGCCTCCCCTTGCTGCTGGCATGGAAAAAGGCACCAGATCAGGCACCAGAAGAAATGCAGCAGGCGAGGGGCAGTGTTACTGCTGGGGTCTCACCATGGCTTCCCACCACCAGGCAGCTTTTACCAAAGGAAGGCAGGGAGATTATCTATTCCCCACTGCAGCAGAGGCAGAAAGAGCCCAAAACCCAATTTTCTTCCTCCCTAAAGGGTGGCAAACAGATCTGTTTAGAAACAGTCCCAGTGAGAGAGACTTGAGGTTGGAACTGTGAGAATGCAAAGTTGTGCTGCAAGGTGACAGAGTCTCTGCTAAGCAGGAGCCAAGAGGAGAGACCCACCATGCACAAATTAGCAAAATCCCATCTTGTTTGTTTGTTATGTCCAGCCCTCACAGCTCAGTGGCTGCTGTCACATTAGTGCTAATATGCTCATAATTTGTGAAAACAACACTCGAGGTCGAGTGCTTGTCAAGCGGGGCCACTGCTTTCCAACCAGCAGCTCCCCATGCCCTGCATTCTCACACTGTCCCTCTTCATTCCCAGGCACAAGGGGGCCCCTTTCAGGCAGACCCCTCCCATGGATTCAGCAGCTGCACATCACCCTAAACCAACATGTTCAGCTGTTACCCACTTGCCTCCATTCTACCAGAAGCTGTGAAATAACACCTCTTTCCATTAACTTGCTTGAGAATGTAGGGTCAAGATGAAGAGAAACTGGAAGAATTTTTTTGCAAGTTTAAAAGCACTTAGGCATCACTTCTCTTTGCGTGGTCAAAATCCAGCTCCTGAGCTGCTGGAATGGCATCTTAAGAACAAATTGAGATATTGAAACTAACAGACTAAATACATTCAACAACATTTCCAGTTGCATCATGGATAATTAAAATATTTAAGGGACAAGCTGCAAGTTGTTAATCAGGGAACATTTATTTGAATGGTGTGTGCCCTTTGGATTTGGTCCCTATGGCAACCAAAAATTCACTCCAAAAGGATATGCTGGAAGAAGCATGTCAGGAGCTGCCTCAACATTTTAATTCACAGAGTGAGCAATGAATAAATCCAGCTACTGACAGCACAGCACAGCCAAAAAAACGTTTGTAAATGTAAACAGCATCAGGAAGTCACAGATGGCCTTTTGCTTTTTAAGACTGAGAAAATTCACTCTACCTTTAAACATGCCCACTATCAAGAAAACTGGACTGTGTTGCACATGAATCACAGTTATTAACTACTGATAACAAAAGTTCTAGAATAGAGGAGCTTTCCTTCACTTCAGTTCTCAATCCTTAATTTTTTGTGGTAGTGTTTCCACACCTCACATTGGAAGGCGTTGCATCTTCTGAAAAATCTTTTCTGTCCCACCTGGTTCAACAGGAACCACACTTGAGAGAACACAACAGCATCTGAGGGATGGCTTTGCAAAATGCTCAAGAAGGAAAATGTGAGGGATGATTGGTTTTTCCTTCTAAACAGGAAAGAGTGGTTTGGTATGCAATAAGGGAAAGAAAAGAACACTTCACTGCACTGCAGAAGGCAAAATCCTTCAGCATGATCTCAGTGTGTGAAGTGCAGCTGCAAAGCTCCTTCCAGCCTTCTCCTTTGATGAAGTGTGAATTCTTCAATGGGCAGTAGAAATTCTGGAAATATTTTAGTGCTGGATATGCTGGAGGATAATGTATGATCTGGCATCTAGCAAGACCTAACAGAGGAACACTGTGCCGTGCATTGCAATGGAATCACACCCTATTAATGAAAAGGTACTCTTGAATCTCTTCTTGTGTGAGGGTTTATGGCTGTGGAAAAAAGTCTTATGAGGCTGGAGGGTGCAAGGCAGCACGGATTGCTGCAATGCCAGCCTGGATGTGCAAAAAGCCTGGAACAGTCACTCAGCACTTGCAAAGCCAAATGTGAGCTCTACACTCCTCTTCCCACTGACTCCTTGGGGTCCCTTTACATCCACTGCAGTGGCCCTGCAAAGATCATCAAGCACAACCGTTTCCACAAGGCTGCTGGATGGAATCTGCTGCAGGTTGTCAAGGCCACGGAAAACCCTTGTGATTGTGACAGGCATGAGACTACTCACTGTAGTGAGGGAAGCTGTTCAGGAGAATATTCACTGCCCTACTGACTGAGGCATTTGGCTTTCTTGGTGCCTGGGGTTTGCAGAAGCCCCAAGAGCACACAGCTCTGAGCTCTCCCACTGCCCAGGCTCACAATCCCCATGTTACCCTCTGAGCTGGAATTGGGCAGGCACTGCCACATCCAGCCTCTGTGCCGGGCAACAAACATGTACAGGCTCAGACTTCTACAAAGATAATCATAGGAATAGTCTGGTCTGAAACTGCTGCACATTTTCATTTCAATATTGGGTGAAAGAAAAGAGACAAGTAAGTACGTGGGCTTAGCCTGCAGATACTTTTCCGAGACAGTAATTGCTGCATAATTCATAATCTTGTTTTTACATGTTTGCCATGTGTACCAACAATCCCACTGAAATTACTCTAAGTTTTTCCTTCAAGTCCTCTCCATGTCACAGTTTTTCCAAACTGCACACACAAACATGCCTAGAGTCCAGTACTAACCAGCTACTTGGGTTTGGCAAATTCCTGTATTCCCAGATTCTTGCACATTAGGAGAGGAAAAGTGGGGTCTCAGCTAATTCTTGAGAGTTTCCACTCCCCATTAGCACAGCAGATATCATCATTCACTCATTATATATTTTCTTTCAAGCAGTTCTCTGTGAAGTCAGAATTGAGCCTTTGCATCTCTGCCCAGAGCCACCTGGCTCCCCATCAACCCCAGATCCCCAGGCTGGAGGAGTGCTGCCCTCTGCACGAGGCAGGGCTCACAAATAGAACTATTTGCAACTGATAGGAAATCTTAGCCCAGTAAGAAGCAATTCGTAGCTTCTGTACCAAAGAGGCTCACAGGGAAGTGCAGTGATGCAGTTCCTCATCTCAGCCCTGCAGCAATGGTTTGAGGTATTTTTGTTCATATTAAACTAACTGGAGATGACATCATAGATCCTTGCAGGGAGGGGAAATGCATTTCTTCTAATGGACCTCAAAGTGGTTAATCAATTCAACGATTACAAATGAAATGCCTAATCTCTCAAGGGGCAGAATTCAAGGGCTGGTGCCACTGGTTTTGGTTTTGAGGACACAATATGGTTTTGTTTTTGAGGACAACACTCCAAAGTGCCAGCAGCTGGTTTCAGGGAAAACCACCTCCTCCCACATTAACATATTCATTTGCAAAATCTATCACATATGTTGCGTGCAAACTGGCTGAGAGTTGATTCAGCTCTGACAGCATGAGAGCCTCTAGCCCAAATATCTGAAAGTAATAAAATCCACACCATCCTCCTGATTCCTCACCCTAGCAGAGAAGTGACCTATATTTGCTTTGCACTGTCAGTGCTCCCAGAAGACAGAAAATAGTAGCACTGGTCCATGCTGGGGTTGTGGACCTCACAGTGGGGTAATTGTCACAAGAAAAACACAAGCAATAGGGCTTTTGTTACAGGTTATGCTCATGGCTAATGGCAATGACTGGGGTATCACATTCTACCTTGGGGTCACTCCACAAACAGGAATTAGGCCAGGAGGGACAGAGCACCCGTTATTTTATATAAAGAGATGGGAAGCAGGGGAAATTACGGAACAATGTCTCACAGACAGCAAGTACTCCTGTGTTTTTAAGAGGCTTCTCCTCAGCCCTTTGTTTTGCAGGCAGGCTGGCTCTGAGCTGGGCTGTTCCCAACAAGCTCAGCCTGCCAGAGGCTCAGAAAACCTGTTCTGAATGAGCATGCTTCTTCCCATGAATTTGTTAAAACCAAAGCCAGATTCCCTTTATGCTGGGTGCTGCATGTTTCTGAAAAATCCTGTCCTCTTCTAAGGCTGAACACAACCATGAGTGGCAGGAAGGAAGCAAAGATATTCCCCATTATGAAAGAAGGAAAAAGACACCGAGGGAGCAGGCAGCCTCTCCAATGCCACACCACATCTCTGGGGACTAAAGCTTTCCTGCATCCACAAGATAAATCCACCTTCTCCCCCTGTTCCTACAGCAGCAGAGAACAGCTCCCCAGTTAGCAGTGCTGGATGCCAGTAAAGGTCTCCCTTTTCTTCCTTGTGTAAGGCATTTCCCTCCCCTTCATTTTATAAATTACCAGAACAGGCATTTAAATGTTCAAGAATAATCTTAACAGAGTATTCATGCCTTGGGCATTTTCATGCTCTACAAGGAGTGAAACAAAAGGGCCTCATTTAATACCTCCCTACAGCATTCCCTATTCCTGCTCTTCCCTTGTGAATCTCCAAAGGCAAACTCTCAGTGGTTCAAGGCTCCCTACATACCCCATCCCTCCCTTCTCCCTTTTTAAGATGAGCTTCTAAAGCAAATCTTGCTGGCTGACAGGAGCAGGTGGTAGGAATCCTTCAAAAGGAGAGAAAAACCATTTGCAACCAATAAAAGGAGAGGAAAAATCTGATTCCTGTGGTTTTACTGAGCACCTCTGGGAGTCCCTCGGATGGCAGGCACGTCCTGCTGCCCTGTGCCCTCCTGGCACCCCAGCCCTGCAGCTGCAGGACAGGCAGGATGAACATCCTCCCTGTGCCTGCACCCCTGCCTCCCAGGATGCCAGGGAGCAGGGTGGCAATGGGGCATTTCAGGAACACTGCACCAGCTCCAGAGCCTGATGGGGCAGGCTAAGGGCTGAGCCTGTCTTCTGCACTGGATTTGAGATCTAGCTTCACAAAACCAGCAAAAGCCTCTATCATTTTCAAACATATAGAAACCATCCAATGTTTGAACAAAGTTTTGTGCTAGATCAAAAAGCCAGACCTGCAAAACCCTCCTTGGGGCTTTGCTTTCATTCTTTAGCAAAACCCCTCTACAGTAACTTTCTGATCTTCAGACTTGGAGAGAAACATCACAATACACTGGAGGTGAACAATATACCTTAATCTCTTGCCTTATACTTGACAAGTAAAGAAGTCTGACTTGGAAAGGACCCCCAGGACATGGCTGGCAAAGGCTGGGCTCGCTGTGTGGCACTTGGAGACAGCAGCTCTCCTGGAAAGAACTGCAGCCCCAGGACAGCAGCTCCCCTCTCCAGCCCTGCCATCCGCCTTTCTCCTTCCCTTATTGTCAAAACTGATGAAGGGAGAGGCGACAAGCTGGAAAGGCATGGCCAAGACTCCAGAGCGAGCATTCAAAGCACCCCTGCTGTGCTCCAAAGTGCTGTTATGGCTGCTCCCTGTGTGCAGGGAATTAGGATATGGTCTCCAATCCAGCTACAAGCAAAGGAGGCAGAGGAATAAATGTGCTTTCTGCAGAGACCTCAGATATTGCTTCTTTCCTGTATTTGCTGGCAAGCACAAGGTGCAAAAACATCCATGACCAGGAGCAAATGCTGGAATCCAGGTTTATCTGGATGTGATCTAAGGGATACTTCACTATGATGTGGCCAATGCAGTTGTTTGTTCAAGAGTTAAAAGGAAGGGATATTTCTTCTTATGGAGGAAGATCAGGAAATTAAACCTGGACTTGACTCAGCTCCTCCTCCTTTCTCATATGGGTTTCTCTCCACAAAGAGGGGGTGGCAGTGGGTTTGAATGTTCTCCAAATGTGACTTCCCTTTCCTCCACAAGAAATGTATAGACAAAAAGGTCTGAAGTCCTTGCAGTCTTCTACAGATATGCCACATTTAGAAGCTCTGGACTTCTCCCCCTATCTTTCGTTCTCCATACCAATTTAGCCTGTTCACAGCCTGAAGTTATGCCCACCCCACCCCATGCACTGCACATACATTTGGTGAAACTCCATCACTGACCAGCTGTTCAGCAGCCAGCCCCACACCAGTGCCAGAAAGTCCATTTAGTTCGTAAGGCTACACACCCAACACACTCCTTTACAGAGCCTGGAACAGCACTGCAGTATTTACATCCCTTCCAAAGAACCACAGAAACATTTATCACTGCCTGGTCACGCTCTACTTGTCACACACCAGCACTGGCATCCTGGAGAGGACTGTATTACAAACAAGCGCCCACCTCAAGTACCTCTGGGGTATTCAGCATGCTGTGGCTGCACTGAATTGGTTTCTGACCAGAAAAGAGAACACTTTCTTCAATCACCCTGTAGAAATGTTTTCCTTATGGGCAAACTTCAGAAATATCCACCGCCTGATACTGAGGTTGGTTTTTCTAAGAGCTAAGAGTCGTAAAGTAGCCACGTGTTTAAACAAGAGGTCATTATCCACCAGCACCAGGGTTCAGTGCAAGCTTCTAAGCAAGAAGCAATTTGAAAATAGAGCTGTTAAAGCAGTAACAGTAATTTAGTGTAATTTAAGTTTCTGTTTTACTGATTTTTCTGGCTAAGATTCATAGTGCTATCAAATTAGCATCTGGTTATCTTGTTGAGGGGGGTGAAGTCAATAGTCTAACAGGCCCATTTTGCTTCTCTTTTCTGCTGCAATTGTGTGACTTCATTGATACTAAGACCTGAAGGCAAAGGACACAAGGACAGTGCCCTATGGCAGATGCCAAGCTCCTATTTTGTGTGTGATACAGCACAGTCCAAGAGATGAGATTTCAGACACAGCAATCAGAAGAAACTATTTCTACTCAAGATGCCGTAATACCAAAGGCTTAACACTAAACTTATTAGCTACCACCCAATTAAGAAGTGAGATTTTTCAAAGGCATGAAGTCACCAAGAGATTGAGAGTTTGACCCAAACCTTTAAAAGCTTTGTAGCAGTTCACCTGCGCCAAAACCTGGCAGCATTTTGGGACCAACAGTAGCATATAGCAACATTTGTTATTAAAGCAAATGTGCTCGCCTAACTCTTTGCAGAGAAATCTGCTTTACCCAGTACCAACCTGCTCAGTCTCTCCAGCTTCATCCACCCAGTGTGGTAAGAAGAGAAGCTCCTCCACACCCTTCCTTCCTCTCCCTCTCCTCCACCTCCGGACAGCACATCATTTTCAGCGTCGGTTTGTGCTGCCCTTGCCATTCCACATTGCCAGACTGGTCAAGCCCACAGATGCCTTTCCAAACCCACCTCTGGAAAGATGCAGATGTAGTAGGAAAAGCCCTGCAAGCTCCCCTTGTTCCCTTTGAAACCCGAGGAGAAGAGATGAGCAGCACATTTGAAATTAATTACAGCAAAACCTACTGCATTGTTCTCTCCTCCCCTTCCTTTTCCCCTAACCCCCCCTCACTGCAGAGCTTTCACTGGAACCTCTGTGGCGTGTATATTTTCCTAAAGTTGCCAGGGCCAAAATGGTACAGCTGAGACATTCACAGGAGTCAAAGAAAGTGCAGGCCCAGGTTAGTGCACAGGGGTACAATAGTTCCTTAAGAGCGAGCGTCTCCCCCGCTGCCGCCCCCCTCCTCCCAAACCTTCCGTCTCTAATGAACCTTTGGTGTCTGTCCACAAAAAACAAACATCAATCAGGCAACAGGCTGTTCCTTTTCCCCTGTTGCTAGTCTGAAATAACAGGCATCCCCCGCTGGGCTGGGAACGCCACTTCCCTCTCCAGCACACATACGGGATAATAAGGGGGAGGCGAAGGAGGGAGGAAAACCCGCTCCGAGGTGCCAGAATACACAGCGAGACGTGCCTTTCAGAGCCAGAGAAAACTTGGGAACACAACAGCTTTTGATTCCTCCTGCCCCACTGGGTACGTTAATTATTTAATAGTTGGCTTGTGAATTGGTGGTGGTGGTAGGAACAGGGGGGAAGGGAAATCAGGCTTTTCCCCCCCGCGCCCAGTCCCCTCCTTGTGCTGGCAGAATTGTGCACACACAGACACATACAGACACACAGACACACACATGTGTGAGGCTTTGGGCACACCTAGCAGCCTCCTGTGCTCCCTGTCCTCTCTCCCCACCCACATAAGATCCTCCTTGTTGGCCTGTGACCACAGTGGCCATAGACAGTATGGGACAGCATCTGGATCAAATGATGCTTGGGGCAAAGAAAACCCATCTGCTCTCCCTTTGGAGGCAGATATTTTTCACTTATTATGCTTGGGGGAAGGGCACTTAGAAGTTTATATTGGATTTCGACAGAGTTGGAAATGGAGTTGCAAATCAAACAGAGATCAGCTTATGATTTGCAACCAGGGCTTTCTAGGTGTCTGAAGCAACACTTTGGAAGGAGCGTAGGGAAAAGGAGAATGTAACTACATCTCATTTGGATGGAGAGGACTCGCAGATGTTAGGAATATTTTTGATCAACAGCTTTCCTGGCACTGATTGTGGTGGAATCCACAACCTTGACGGCTAGCTGAGTAAGAAAGTGCTGGCAAGCTCCTGACTGCATGCAGGCAATTTGCAATGCTGCCAGTCAATATTTCAGTGAAAACAAAATTGCAGGGATCATATTAAAAGAGAAGAAAACAGAAAATAAAACAAAACAAAATCCAGCCTTTCCTTTTAAAAGAAACTCTGACACAAACCGATGGGAAAGTTCCTTCCAAATCAAAATGCAGTCTTTGTTTGTTTAAAATTAACACGCTGTGATGGGAGCCCTGCCGTGAGCACGCAAGGGCAAGTCTGCCAGCAGCAACAGAAGCAGACACAGCAAGAAGTGGCTTTACACGGGGACACCTGGGTGGCATGTTTAGTACAGGCCCGCAGGAAATGATGCAGAAAGAGGTTTATAGTTGTGTCCATTTGGTGGAGGAAATGTATGCAGCAGGCAGGGGTCTGAGCCAAAAACCTAGCCCCAGCTCTCTTCAATCTTTGGGAGGAGAGAATTGATGAGAGAAAAGGAGAGAGCTTCTCTGGCAGTGTTTTCAAGCTCTGGCTCCTCATGTAGCCATGCTGGCCTATTAGTGTGAAGCAATGGTGTTACTGTGAGAGACTGCAAGCAGAGTAGCCCGGGCAGTATCTCTCACTGGAGCAGCCTTGAGATGACTGACACGGACTCTCGGGAGCATCTGAACTCCTGGAACAGCTCACAGAGCCATCTGGAGCACCTTCAGAGGTCTCTGAATTATTCCCACTTGCGTGGCTGGCAGAAGGATGCTGTGCTGCTCACAACCACGGAGTCAGGCCCTTTTCTGCCCTGGCCTCAGGACTAGGCTTGGCTGGGCGTGCTGCTGGGCAGTGGGGAGTCCCCAGATGTCTGCTGAAGGCAGCTTTACAGCACATACTGCTAGAATGACATAAAGAGCCCAGAGACTGGCCTGTAACACAAAAATATTTCAGGCCAAAAGGTACATTATGCTCAGAGAACATTTTTGTTGATACAATGAAAGGCATTAAATAATCTGCTCTACTTTGGTTACTAAATTGATCAGTACAGAATGCAATGAACATACTCTGCTTCTTGGTTGCATATTTCTAGCTCAAAGACTGGTTCAATAACAAAAATAATGACATGTTCATTATTGTATAAACATTCAATGCTCACCCTGTAAATTTCTTCCTCCAGCCACTAAGCCTGTATTAAATCAGGTTGTCTCTGCAGAGCTTGCACTGTGAGCACCTCTCCCGTGCCCAGAGAAGGCCAGCCATGTACAAAAGCAAGTGGCTGGGGACAGCTCAGCTGTTTGGAAGCCAAATCACATAATAGTGAGGAACATTAAAATGCTAGCTGCTTCATCCAACAAGGCTGGCCCTTTTCTGCCACCCTGCTTTGCACAGAGCTTCCCAGGGAGCAGCTCTGGCTTTGCAAGCCAACGCAGCTTGGGGTGAGTTTGCAAACTCTGATGTAAGCTTTGGTGATGCTGCATGGTCCTGCACTTCCCAAGATGTCCCAAGGATCAGGACTCATGGGACTGAAGGGACAAACTCATCTTCTACAGGTTTCACAGTATGGGACACAGAGCATTCAGGCAGATCTCTCCCAAAACTGGATCATCAATAAATACAGAAATAAAGAACAAACCTAGCAGACAGCAGCAGCAGATGCAGGTTCATAGATGTCTGCTTATTACCAAGCCTCACTCCAGCTGAGATTTAAATAGGCTCCTTTATGCACAACGGGAGGGGGAGCGGAATTGAAGGAAACTGGCAATTACACAATTTTATTTCCCTGCTAGCCCGTTTGCTGTGCATCAGGTGGCTCTGCACTCACCAAAGGCGCTTGTGAGCACTAAGTGAAGCACAAAGCCAGCTTGGTGCTCTGCTTTCACTGGGAGGAAGTTTCTGTGTGCTTCTCTGGATGCGGTGCGAAAGCACAGTGAACGCATTATTTTGCATTATTCTGAAAGCACCACGAGTTCCTGAGACACAGGGACTTCCAGGCTTCACTGTGTCTCCTTCTGAGAAGGCTGCAACCTCTCTTGAACATGATGGTGCTCAGAAACAGATACCAGGGTCTAAGTTTAACACCACACTAGGATTATCTGAACAGATGCATCTGCAATCTTCTTCCCTACTTTTAATGCAAACTTCCACTTTCTGAAATCTCCATGCTAACTCCAGCAGGGTTGACTGGCAAAGCACCTGACACAGTGCTTGATGATGTACTTGGGTGCAATCACGCTCTCCCAGCTTTGCTCACCTCGCTGACACTTTTAAGAATATATCTCCAACAGGGCAAAACGTTGATGTCCACTTCCTTGGAGAGAGATCTGGAACTCTGGCTATTCCCTTACGGATAAGCCTTTAAGAATTTATTAGTGATGAAACCAGTGTGTTTCTTCAGAAACTTAATAGGGTTCCATAAAATTACTTCAATAACTTTAAAAATTTAATGGTGAGCAAGACCCTTTCCAAAGGCTTTTTGAACTGTCCGACAGAATCCCAGAGTGGGGATAGAATTCTACAATAAATTTTGCAGGATGGTTAAAAGATTTTAATTTCCTATTACCTCCTGCAAGTCTTTGCCATCCATTTAAAGCAACTACATGAACTAAAAGCACTGTAGTCACTTTTCTCTCCCAGCGATTTATGAGAAAATATTTACTGTTTGGGGAAAAAACCCAACAAACTAGAACAAGTATCCTTTTCAGAAACACAGACACGCAAACACAAACACTCTGCCAAGTCCTGCTCTTATACACTGGTGTAAACCCAAATAAATACAGGGAAGTCAATGGAGTCAGTATGGCTTTACCTGGCTGAACCGAGGCCGGGAGCCGGGGCCGAGTGCCCGGAGCAGCAGAGATGGAAGGAAAGCCTCATGCTGTGAGTCCCCAGGCAGCTCGGCAGCAACATTAACAGGCTCCACGGGGAATGTGTTCAGCCCTTGTTAGCAGGAAGGATGGCCAGCGAAGCGCGGAGGTGAGGGAAGCAGCGAGCACACGCGTGCACGGTTATTAAAGAAGAAAACGGCAGGAACCCCACGGCTGAAAGCAAACCCCGAACCCAGCCTCCCTCCTCCCCTCCCACCGGACAGGAACAGAGCTCCATCACTCACAGCACTGATTTCAAATGAAGCTAATACAGAAAAATCAAGCCCAAAGCAGAAACAGCATGAACTGCTGCAGGCTGATCAGGACAGCAGGGTCCTGCCGTCAGCCCTAGCCCTGTGCTGGGAGGAAGGACTCGGTCTCCAGAGGGGCAGTGAGAGGAGCAGGAGAAGCAGTGACATGCTGACAGCATCCTCTTCCTGAGGTCTCTTGCTGGGACTTACAGACCTTGCCAGCACTGCACACAAAAGAGTAGCCAGATCCATTTGCAATTAAACAGCACGCCCTGGTCTCATTGATCACTCCCATGGATTGCCCAGAAGGAGACACCAGCTGACCCGGGGTCAGATCCAGCTCCCCCTGCACCAGCACTGTCAAATCCCTGGAGGATGGCCAGGCTGGCCTGTTCTGTGCTGGTGACCTGCACTGTGAGGGGCTGCTGTGTCTGCAGGGGTCCCTAATGGGCTGTTAGAGAGCCCAGCACAGCTGCTCACGGGTACCCTGTCAAACTGCCCCACGAACACAGAACCAGAGCCCAAACTGCTCCACGAACACAGAACCAGAGCCCAAACTGCTCCACGAACACAGAACCAGAGCCCAAACTGCTCCACGAACACAGAACCAGAGCCCAAACTGCTCCACGAACACAGAAACAGCTGCGGAGCAGCTCGGAAATGGGCATCACAGAGCTGGGAATACCAGCACAACCCCAGCTGAGCAGAGTCTCAGGCTGGGCAGCTGGAGAGAACAAGGACTCTCCACGGAGCAAGGCTGATTTAATCCTGGCGATGTGCTGGGCACAGCTCAGACCCACACCTGACACCTCCTCTCATCCTGCACTGCTCGCCCTTTGGAAGAGGGAATCAGGTTTATACCCAGCGTTTAATTTTCTCAGAAACTGAAGCTTTACAAAATCTTCCATGAATAAAACATGTCTCTGAGGTATTTTAAAAGCAGGATTGAGAAGGCCCAATGGTTTTGTGGGGGTTGCAACTGCTGCTCTTAACATCACCCCCCTACAGCATCCTTCTGTGCTGAAATGCAACCAGGGACCACAGCTGGAGACAGCACTGGGACTTTACCCATTGGCTTTCACTACTCAAGAAAAAAGAAAAACAAACTACAAACAAGGAGTAAAAAGATGGTATCTTTCAAACATCCTTTAAAAGCCTAGGCAATGTAAACTACTACAGGCACTTGGAAGGAATTTTTATCTTTTTCTTCTGATTTACAGTTTGATGGTCCTTTTATCTACTTTTACATGAACTGAGAAAAGCTAGAATGTGCCTACTCAATCAATATAAGCTTGTGCTGGCCCGTTCAGGATATATAATATTTTGCTTTTATAGTTTATTTTAAATAAAAAGTATAATTAAAGAAAATAAACCACCCACTTCATAACATTTATACAACGAAGACTTTATTTATTTTATTTACATTTTGGTGGGCAAGGCACAGCATGCTGTTAGCTTTCTGTGATACTTAACAAAGCCGCATTTGAAATTTAAAATCTTTAAGGAAATTAACAAATTCTGTGGAGGAAGGGCAGTTGAGCAAAGAGACTTCTTACATTACCCTAGATAATTGTGCATATATATGTTTCTGTGAGTCTCTCTCTACTCCAAAAACATATCCATGACTTGGAAGCTTTAAATCAAAAAGCAATTTCAGTCTGTAATTCTCAAATAAATAATTAAACACATTTTATCTCCTACAGTATTGCTTCTATTCATTCTAATCCCACTGACAGGAATGCAGCAACATACTCCACCACATCCTTAAAGTAACAAAACAAAACACAAGATACCAACCAGAAGGCCTGGAAATGTTTATAATTCAACTTTTCAACTCTCCTGGCTGCAGCCTGAAGCTACAAAGAAAGCTCTATGCTGCCTCAGTGGAAGGGGAGAAGCCTGGAGATGGCTGTGCAAACCATATGGCCACGGGTGCAAGCAGACCCTGCTGGCCTGCACGAGGCAGCTCTCACTCTGGGAGGCACACAAGACTCAGTTTGTGTCAAAGTTAATAAATTATCCACTTTTGCAGTCTGAGTTTTACCAAACTAACCGGGCAGTGTGGTTACGGTGAATGGTCTCTTGCTTGTCCATCATAATTTCACAGACAGCTGCTGCAGACAGGGATGGCTGTAGCCTGGACTAATAAATACACACAAAACTGCTAACAGGGGAGACAGAGAGTGCATTCCCATTCCCAAAGAGAAGGCTCAGCTTTCCAGAGCCTAGCCTGCAAAATCAGAAAACTACAGTACTAAAAGACTGCACCTACTGCACCATTTTCTGTGTTTAGTTTTGATTTGAAATGTGGGTAACTGGCTGTGACTTGGGTGATTATTTTGGTTGCCCATGCTTTTTGAAAATCTAAGTCCTCCTTCTCAGACCACTGTATAATTATGTTTATACACATGCAAGAAAGCTAACTCGCTCATCCTGGTGGCAAAATTAGATAGAACTTTCCAAAAAGTTGAGATGGTGGGATGGGCTCACACACTGGATTTATCATTAAACTCAGAGTATCCAGTATTGCCAACCCCAGAAGCATTTACAGATCACAAACTGTATTTAAAACAGGGTTGAAACCAAAGTATTTGGGCTTCTTTATGACTGCCTGCTGGCTCTGAAGCACAGAAGAATCAAAAATTCTAGGCTCTTCTCTGTAGTCAGGAAGACTGAAGTCTTGCCTAAATAACAAAATTAAATCTTAGATTTTGGTACAATCCTCCGAGGGCCTGAGTTTCATGAAAAAAACAGAGTCTTGTAAGCTTGTGATAAAATCACCAGAGATGCAGCATGGGGAGCAGAGCAGCTGCAGAGCATCCTGAGCACTGTATAAATCACAGCAATATGGTTGCTATCTAAATAAATGCATTACTTATTTTATTTATTATTACAGATGCTGCTGTGGAAATTTTTGCATGCCTGTAATCATGGTGGACTCTTGTCCAAAGGTTCAGCTGTAAATTATCATTCCCCTCAAGCTCCCTGGCTGCGCAGGTAATCAAGCACAAGATGGTGACCTCATCAAAATCTAACCAGAACATGGGGATAGAACTGAGATCAAGAGACAGGATGCAGCTCAGATCCCACTGTGGACCCCACACAAGAAAACTGGGAGAATTTATGACATCTCTCCTGACCTCCATTTGTGTAAAACACAGCTGAGTGCCTGGCCAGGTGCGGTGAGACTCGTTTGCTCTGTCTGTGCAGACCTTGCAGTGATGGAAAGCTCTCTCTCCTGGCACAGTAAGGTAAAGCCCTGAAGGAGAAGTGGACTTGATTACAGGAGATGCTGTCCCAGCCCAGACAGGGAGTCTCTGACCCTGCCAACTGGAGACAGAGTGCCGGGGGACGGGACCAAGGCAGGCAGGCAGCGCGGCAAGCCCGGGAGCACCGGGCTCCTGACTCCCCTGTCAGTGCTGAGCATCCTTTGAGCTGTGCTGCTGCAAACCTGTGCCAGGCACGGTGTTCTGAGCTCAGCTGCACTCAGGTTGTTTTCTGCTTCACTGGGCACTCACAGGTTCCTCCTGGAGAGCTGACTTGCTGCTCTCCCGTCCTGCCCCTGCCCGCCTTGCCCCTCCTTTCCCCTCTCACCCCATCTCACAGTAATAACCATCAGTTTTTAACAGCATGTCCTACACTGGAGGTTTTGTAGTTCTAGCTTTTAAAATGATTTAGTGTGACAGTTTAGTGCTGAATTAAAGGAAAAAAAAAAAAAGAATAAGAGAAAGGAAGAGAAGAAGCAGAGAGAAAAAGGAGAGACAGTCCCCTTAAGGCAACAACATTATGGAGCAGTGATCTCAGAGGAACAAGGGTTCTTCTCTGGTTCAGATGTGCTTGTCAGAGCTCAGTGTCGTCTCTGAACAAGAAATCTCTCTTGCTGGCCCAAGGCACAGTTTTGTGGTCAAGAGGACAGAAAATAAAGGGAGGGAACTTCAAAGAAGCATAAGCTGCATTAGCCCGCTGGGGCGGGTGGCTGCGGCACATCCCATGGCTGACAATTATGACCTGCATGCCGAGAAAGCTTGCCTCCCTCTTGTCAGAGGGATAAGACACAGGCTGTGAGCTTTAGAGCTTTGAGGATGTGTACAGTTCATGATGAAAGATAGCACTTCAAAGCCCTCTGCCTAGAAACCCAGGGAGAAGTAAGAGCGGAGGGTAAGCAATCTTTTTTCCTGGGGGGTGCATATGCAGGGGAAGGATAAGACTTACTTTCACTGTCATTTATTATTGCCATGAAAATGAAGCCTTGCACTGTTTATGGAATCTCTCATTAAAAGGATCTCTTGATAAATCGCTTGACAAACATTCATTAATTAAGTCTCTGAGCGCACTTGGCTGACAAGCATTAGTCTTCATTTTGCAGGAGGGGGAAATTGAGGCGTGGAGCTCAGCGAGCCCCCAGCAGCCAGGGCAGGGCTGGGTCCTGGCCAGCCACTCTGTGCCACCAGACAGATGGATTACACTGCTCCCTCCGTGCCCAGCTTGATTCTCATCCAAAGACAGGAGCAACATACTGTTCTCAATAGACTTCAAAGCTCTTTTTCCCCTCGTGCTGCCCAGTGCCTCCCAGGGCTGCAGGGCAGACGGGGCTGTGCAGGTTTGGCTCCTCCATGGGCATCTCATGCCCCAGGGGCTCCTGGACACCTCTTTCATCTCACAGGCACCTCCCCACCCACAGCCTGCCCAGGGTTATGAATGGAGAAACCCTGGCTGCTGCCCAGGCTCCAATTTTTGATGGAGGTTTTCCTCCCTGGAGCCTCTGACCTATCAAACCAAGCAAAAGAAACACCTCCTTTAAGACATCCATTTCACTCTCACTGCTGCAGTGGCCTTGGGTTCAAACACTGGGGACTCAGCAGGTCACCTGGGCTGCAGCTGCAAGGCTGTTGTGGGACCAACCTCTCCTGCTTTCCCTGGCATACAGCAGCTCTGGAGCAAGGACTGGGACAAGGAAGCTCAAACGCCTCCAGCCAGATCCCACGAGGGAAGCCACAGCTGGAGGGAGCAGCAGTGAGGACCCAATGCTCAAGTCCAGAAAATACCAACTATCCTACCCTACACACTTCAAAATATGATCACAGCAGGCAGGAAGAGGTCCTTGCAGTGACTTAGGGGTGACTGTCCCTCTCACCTCCTCAGCCTCACAACTCATCTGACTGTCACCCCTCTGGCTCACGCTCCTACCTGGAGACAGAGGGACACATTTGGCTTTTGCCTGTGCTTCCCCTGCCTTTCCTGGTACTTGCCCTTCAGAAAAAGGAAGGGCTGGCTGGCAGATTCCTGTGAGAAAGGAGCTGCATGAGAGAGCAAACAGACCTTTATTATTTGTTTATTGATTTATTCTCCAGGAGGATGTAACACCCGGCCCTCGGCAGCAAATGCCCTTGTAACTCTGTACTGCAGCGACAAGTTGGCCAAACAAACACTTTTCTGCGTCAGAAAACAAAGACTGTCAGCAGAGCAGATCAGGGCTTCTCTGCTCTTACTTTTAATTATTATTTCCTCACACAGAGGATTTAATCTCCTCTTCTGCTGGAAGCTCAAAGTGCCCCATTCAGCCTATTTCACAGCTGTGACTACTGAGGTCACCCCGGGTCAGGACACCTCTCTCTGCAGCATAATAGTGCCTGGTCCCCGAAGTGGACATCCACGCCGTGCATCTGCTGCTGCAGATGAACTGGTGTCAGCAGGAGGAGCACGGCCACCACGGGGAGGGGGCAAAGGCAAACGGTACCCAGAGAGCCCCAGACAAAAGACGCTGCTCCTCCGGCCTTTTGTGGAGCTCTCAAATGCGGTCAAAGGTTACATTTTACAGCTGTTCCAGCCTCAAATAAGCGTAACCCGCCTATCTTAATACTTAATTGCATTGCTAAGCTGCTGATAAACTAGGACGGCATAAAACAAATACACAGGGCCAAACACATCCCCAGGGAAAGTTTGTGGGAACAGAGGGAGTTGCACCAAACAATGGACTGGGAACACGGGGAGTTGCACCAGACAATGAATCCACTTTATGTGTTTTAGAAGCCTGGTTACCTTCAATAAAAGCTGCAGCATGGATGGTGCACGTTTGCTAGCTAATATCTCTCCAAAAAGGCCGCCGGTGTTTACAAAAGAAGGGCACAGTGCAAATGCCCACGGGAGAGGAGGAGCGCGTGCCGCGCCATGCGTGTGCCCATCAGGAAACCGTGCTGAGCTAATCCCCTCCCCACAGAGCCACCAGGGCTCCAGCCCTGGAGAACACGGCCTTAAATCAACGCTCTTATCTCACAAAAGGAATTTAAGTGCACTGCTTTGAAAGTCACTTTCTCCCGGCCATATGGCATCCCCGAGCCTGGTCGCGTAGGAGCGGCGTTCATTTGCATGTGCAAGAGACAAATCTGGCTCTTGCATTGCGGGAGTGATAACAGGGCGAGGGGTAAAATTTAGCACTGTTTGGGTTTCTGCACAAAATCTTTGCTGAGGCGAATTTCTCTCACCTGTCAAGCCAAGTGCCAAATGCTGAGGTAGCCCCAGGAGAGCTTGCCCACGATGGCAGGCCATGCCACAAGCGAGGTACACCGGTACAGGGCCAGGGTACAAGAGAAGCCTGAGACAAAACCCATGATCTGAACCCAAAGCTGGCAATGTCTACACCCACATTAAAGCAAACAGGAACAGGCTGAAATTGTAGGGATATAAACAGCACTGAACACAAACTTCAAGACAGCAAATTCACAGGCGTTCACACATTTAACTTCCTGATAGGGAGGTATTTTGAAAACTCATGTTGCTGAGCTGCTCCATGATATGAAGGGGTGGGGGATCTTGGGCTTCAGCACAAGGAGGAGCCAACAAAGCTGCTAACGCTTCAACATAAGCCTCTCCAGCAGATCTCTGTGCCAGGCATTATGCAGGATGGCAAGATTTTTGTTTTGCCGAGGCAGTTCCATATGGGCAATCTGGTTTGCCTTCTCAGCAAGCCAAGTGAGAGAAGAGAAATGTTCTTCCCCACCATTTGTTTAAATTTCCCTCTTTCCCCCGGATAAAGCTGCATACTTTTGTAAAAATATCTACAAATGTAATAACATAATGGGCTTGTCATCGGTTTCCACATTTGGCATTGAAAATCTGCAAAGCTTGGAAAGAAAGAGAATTCCTAATAGTTACTGCTGCTGAAGAGCCCAGCTAAAAACTGGGCCTGGATCCAGGTGATGGAGCACACAGCCACCAAAACGCCTTTCTATGTCCGGCACCTACTCCTACACAACTGCAAATTGTTCCTTTCTTGGCCCCACTGAAATAATGCAAGAAGTTTATTTCATCACTTCTTGTTGATGGGCCTCATCTCCCCTCTTTGGGGTACTTGCATGCCCCTAACATCCACTACTGCTGTGAACTGATTTTATTTTGCAGCTCAGTGCAGAGGATGCTGCAGACAGCCACAAGCCCTGGCAATTCACTTGGAGCCACACAAACCTCCTAGCATGGTGAAGTGAAACCATTCCCAGCACAACGCTTTCCACCGTGTACCACAGTTTGCCTTCTCCAAGGCTGTTTCTTTGGCATTTCTGCCCGGTATCCATCTCAGTGAGATTATCCCTGGGAACACACGAAAGCAGAGCAGCCTGGTTTTACGGCTGTGCCGAGCCCTCAGAGGAGGGCTGGGCGTATTTAGAGATCCGAGGCTGTGCCCCCCAAGGGGCTGTGGAACGAGGCAGTCTCTTAGCAACACCCAGTGCCTCTCACAGGTAACTGTCATTAACAGCAGGAGTGGAGCTGTGCCGTGCTGAGCACCCTCCTCTGTGTCCTGGAGAACAGAGATGTGCCGGCACAAATGCTCCATGGGCACTGGCAGGGGAGGGATGTGCAAGCCCTTGTCAGGATGACACAGACAGCACGACACAGACAGCACTGAAATGCTGATTTGTTTAAAAGAAATGAGGATTTGATTGTATTAGAGGGACAAGCACATCCCCTACAGTAAGGACTGACTTCTTCTTTGTCAGTAATCCCTCCCTCCAAGACACTTAATACAAATCTTACTGGAAGGGAAGAAGTCCCACCCCACACTGAGACAATGCATCTCTAAATTTTAACTTAAATCATCACAAGCCTGTAAAGCTGATCTTCATGACAATGTGTGTGGCCAAGCTACAGGCTCTGGCAAAACTGATGTCCTGCTATTCGCACAACACGGATTCACAACCCAAATCTCTCGCTGTAAGATAAGGAAAGCATTTCTCCAGATCACTTACCTTTATTTGCTGCAGGGGAGAACAGCTTCTCAGAGCCTACAGAAGCCTGAAAAAGGAAGAGAAAGAGAGGGTGAATAATGGTGAAGGAGAAATTCCGAAGGCTTGCTCACAAAAACACAGCTCATAAAACAAGTGGGTTATCTGGAGACCTGCAGTTGCGCATTGCACCTGGAGGGTGCAATGTTGTGCCATTAAAGAACGAGCATGCATCCTGAGGAGATGAAAGCCAAGCAAGAGGACTGTCCTGATCTCACCCAACTACATCCTCCTGTCTCGTTTGTTTAGGCAGCCATGCAATGCACAGCTATTTTATCCATGATTCCTCATATAAAAACAAAACCAGTGAAACTGCTATCAAGCTGAAGGAAAAAAAAAAAAAAAGAAAAAAAGAAACCAAAACACATTTCAAAGGCTCTCTCACTGAAAATAAGCTCAATTCTTGCTGAACATGCAAAATGTAATTTGTGTATTGGAAACACAAGTTGCAACTGAACACATCTGTATGAAGGAGGGTGTTGTTCAATATTATGCCAAATGATAGGTACATGCTGCTATGCACTTAGTTGAGTATGAAATAAAACGACTTCCTCTTGGAAGAAGCCCGTATCCTTGCAGACTGGATTGCACTATGCTGTCTGAACTTCACAGCAGTGTATTTGTGCTCCTCACAGCTCTGGGAAACAGTTAAAGAAATCCAATTAACCTAAACCTTGTAAACAGCTTCATGATAATCAGGGTCACTGGGTTACAGACAAGATGATAACGACAGACAGGGAAAAAAGTCCATTCATCGTAACTAAAGCTTTTATGAGTTAATTTGATGGCTTCCTTTCCTCCCCCCACTGATATCAAGCAGTCAACCGATTTCAGCATAAGCTTTTCCTCCTCGCTATCTGATAAAATAGCAAGCAGCCTCTCCAGAATCAAAGCTGGTCTGGGAGCAGGAGCACGATCAACATTACTACCATCTACAAGAAAGTATCATCAACGTGTTGGCACTGACTGCTGCATGAATAAAATGGGTGAAGAACAAAGCTGACAAGCAAAAGATACTGAAAGTGAAAAAAGCCTTTTTCCCCTGGCTCAGCTTTAAAAACAATTAATTAATTCAACACATGGCTGAACGAAGTTGATTTTGGTTTTGATTTTATTGATTTTATTCTAAGGTGCCTTGGGAGATTTGCATGATAAAGAGCACTACAAATTGTATTACGTTGCTACATATTTTAAATGACGACTCAGAAGGAAAAAAACAAATAGTAAAATGCAAGAAGTTCTGCATGAGATATAGTAAGAAGCAAGAGTGATCCATTAATGTTACTTCTAAGAAAAGTGGCACTGCAAGCACTGAATGTCTTACTTAATGCAAATGCATAAAAAAGAGAGGGAAAACAACATGAAAAATAGGTTGAGGCTGAGACACATAAGAAAAAAATTCTGAATTATGTCCACGACAAAGCTGCACGTGTAGCTGTGGCATGTATGATCATTACACAGCTCAGCAAAAAGATCCTAAAATCTTAGGGAAAATCAGTTACCTGCACGATCCCTTCACTGCATGGATTAAAAAGAGGAAGAACCAGGATTAAACAACGTTTTGCCTAGGCTGGTTTGCAAAGAAAGTGTAACAGAGTCACACAGCAGCAACAACAGTGGTGCATAAAACGTTTGACAGCCAACTCTGAATTTACAACCCATTGTTAGGAGATTTTTCACTTATAATCAACACCAAGTCACCACGGACGCAGAACACATCTGCAGGCTCTGGGAACTCACCCATGCTAACAGCTCACACAAAGCCAGGGCCTACTCTCAAAGCACTCCACAAGCACTCAGACACGTGGCAGGTGGATAAATAAGATTCCCCCATTTTACAGGCAATGAAACTTCGGCGTGGCTTGCACTAAAGCCCCAGCAGTAAATCGGCCGCTGAGCCACAAATCCTAAATGCCGGGTCCAGCTGCCGGGGTGTGCAGAGCTCCAGAGGAGCCTGCTCAGGAGAGCCCTTCCTGGGCAGCCAGCCACGGCTGCAGGACCTGCTCGGCCACCCCAGCTGGAGAAGCTTGGTGCTTCCCCTGGTCTGGAATCGGGGCTCGCAGCCCCACTTGGCAGCAGCCACCAGCCCACTCCCTTCCCTGCGCAGGCTCAGCGCTCAGCCGGCAGCTGAAGGGCTCAGCGCTGCAGGTCCAGACTATATAGAAACAATGCTTAAGGAAGTCAAGCCAGAAAATTCACTTTAAAGACAAAGTAAAACACCCGGATTATTGCTCAGTCTTCTGCTATCAGCATGTGCCGCCGCCTTCCACAATCAGAGTCAACATTTACAGAGCAGCGTTTTCAACATCGCAGCTTCAGTTCACAGACACGAACCTTCACACCTAGAGTTTACAGTAACTTTTGCTCTCACTTCTGGTGATTTCTAGCTCCAGATCTGAGCAGTTTTTGGCACGAGCACCATTCTGAAACAGTGAACGCCTGTGCTATAGGATATTCTGCGAGCTGCTGTAAAGGCAGGAGGGAAGCTGGGGGAGGAAGAGCCTGAATACATCATTCAACCCTATCAGTCACCCTTTAAAGAAAGCATACAATAAAACCTATGTGTCTGAGGGAGCCCACTAATGACTGAAAAAATCCAGCAAACCAAAACATCTGCTAAAACAAGTCCCCTCCCAAATACTGCTGTTCCAAGCAAATCATTTGCATATGTTTAAGAAGGGATTTAAAAATAATATTAATAAAGTTAAATTCTTCCCTTGTGAACAAAACCAGGCATTTCGAGTCTTTTATGCAGAGTTCAAGCCATCACAGGAAATCACATGCTCTTTGATTGCAAAATGAAACTAAAAATTTCCTTTTTTCCCCCTCTCGTTGCCTCCTGCCTGCCTCCATCTGAAAGACCATTTCACAAACCCCTCAAGTTCCTTTTTGTTGCTGCATGAGGCAGCGAGACCTGCCCAGCCTGAAGCTCACAGACAGAAGACACCTCCACCCTTCCTTGCTCAGTGGCTGCTCATCTCCCTTGCCCCGGAGCACAGCCCACAGCCACAGAACCCACCACAGGCTTGTGCTCACAAAAATGCTGCTTGCACCCTCCCACCCCTGTCCCCAGTAACTTGAAGCTTATCTGACACCTGTCCCCAGAGCAGCAGTTTCTGAGGTAACCTCATGTTGCTGAACCTCTAAGACCCAGCACCCTTTCGACGACACCAAGCCTCCCAGGCCCCCTTTGTGGGCTATTCAGTGAAGTTACCAATCCTTTACCACCTTTTGATTTCCTCTCTTTTCTACTCCAGACCTAAAGGGGAAAATGCCTCCATGCAGTTCTGTGACAGCTTGAAACCAGGCTGAATGCACTGTAGAGGAAAATAACATTTCTGCCCTTTTCTGCTTTGTGGAGAGCAAGCAGAGGAGTGGTGCTGCAGTCCCTCCCCCTTCCTCCCCTCAAACCCAGCACATATAAACACTGATTCAATTTTCAGCACTAAAAGCTCAGCAAAGGCAGCTTTTTCCTCAAATCTGAGGTGGTAACCACAAAGGATGTAGCACACCCTCTCCTCTGAAGGTGAGCAGTGAGGCAAAATGAAGTCCATGCCTCATCCACCCTGGTTCCCACCAACCCATGCCAGCTGAAAGGTGCAAGAGCTCTTGCAGATTAATAATTTAATGATTATATATAACAGAACAACATCATCTGACGAAGACAACACTACAAATTATGTCAGACCTCACAGCAATTACTTCTTTTTGTCCCCTTATTCTGTAGCCTATAAATAGCTAACAGGGAATAGAACTGCTCCTCATCACCAACAACAGAGGCTCTGTGGACCTTCATGCCATCTCCTGGAGCACCAAATGCCAGATCCAAGCCTGATACTCCAGGAGCCTGATAGCAAGACACTGGGAAACTGCTTATAAGGCTGCAGGTCTGGCTCACAGGGAACAAGCAAAGTAGTGTTAGGGAGCTGGTATGTATGTCACACACAGGGCAAAAGCCAAGCATTCCCTCCAAGTGAGTCCAGTACAGTAGGCAGAAGAAGGAGACAGTAAAATACAGTTTAAATTTTAGATCTGGATGGCTGCCTATCTACTAGACAGCCAAAAGCCAGTCTCAAGAGAGACTGTTTGCACAATTACTGAACTTAGCAAGCACTAAAAAGCTCACAAGAAAACACTTCTCCGGGAGATTTCCAAACTAAAAGTGCTGGATACGCTTCAAGAAAGTTTTAGCATAAAGCACGGACACTACCTGAAAATTTTGGATCGATTTTCATTCTTTCCTTTGATCTGTATCCCTTGCTTTTACCAACCACTCCAGTGCCACTTGATCGCTTGTCCAGCAGAGAATTTCAGCAACATCAGTACTGCTTTACTACTTTGCAGTTCACTCTGCAAGTCATTCATACCAGACCCCTGATCCAGTAATGTGAGAACAATAACTAAAACAGGAAGGTATTGTTTGGGTTGTGATTCTTCTGTAGGAAATGGAAATTGATACATATGGAAAGGTGCAAGAGAAGCCTAGAAATAGCACACATGCACACAAAACCCCAAAGTAAAAATCCCCCTTAAGACCAACAAAGTATTCTACACATTTCAGGATATAGAAGCAGCCCGTGGGTAACACTGCCTGCATTGTGAGGGGATGTTTCAAGGTAGCCTACAGTCTTTCCAAAACCTGCATTAGTTTTGGAGAGAAACCACAGCTCAGTTAGGAAGACAAAAGAAAAGTCAGACCTCCAATTCAGTAATTTTTGTGAACCTTCTAGGAATATCCAGCTTTGTGGTACACAGCTGGCTGGGACACAGCACAGCCCAGCTGTGTGAGGGATTAAGCAAGAGGGAGCAGGACTTCTACAAATCCACACTGTGATTATCTTCCCACAGAATTTATAGACTGGGCTTTCAAGAGGGCTCAGCACTCAGCAGCTGCCTTTGGGGCATCAGCCTGACTGGAACTACTGGGTATAGAGCATTTCCAAAAATCCATTTAGAAACCTGAATGGTGACCAGGTTGTTCTGAAAAATCTGCTTACAGCTGATAGCTGGGATCATTTATGAAATTCTGTCTTTTGACCTCCAGTACAAATAAGGACTAATAATAAATAATATTCCCAAAGCAAGAGTCTCCACCTCTCTAGCAATCCTGACAATACACTTGTACCTTCAGTTACACCATAACACACCACAGTGAAACACGCAGCACAAACACCCCAAACCAGCAACTACTTCTTGATTTGGCAAAGCCTTAAATGCCACAGATACTTCTAGTTCAATTATGATTCAAGGCCATCTCTGAGAGGTATCGATGGGTCTTCTGTATCTTTCATGAGTTTACGCTATAGAATGCTCACCAGAAACAAAATGTTCCATACAGCAACACACTTGTTTAGGTTCCCACCTACATGCATTTAGCACACACATATTCAGTACTGCTCTGCTCCTGGAAGGGACTGTCACCATGCACTTGCCTCTTTGTCACTTTTTCTTCCAAGAATGCTCATTTCTCTCAGCAGTTTATATGACCATGACTGTTTTTTGCAACAGCCCCTTTGAGAAGCTAGCACGAGTCTGGGAACAGATTAAATTAGGCCATAGAGAGCCTAGAAGCAGAGATCACTGGTCCTAATTCACCACTGAATTACACCGACTTTACACAATGGCAAGTGGAATGGGAGGAAAAGTGGATGAGGACTGGAAGCACTGAAGGAAATGCTGTATGGAGCCTGACACAGTGCAGGGCAGTGAGGAACCGAGCTCATTGCTCCTCCACAAGTTCCACATCTTGTTTTGGTCCTCTTTTGGCAAGACAGTGGTAAGCTTAAATTGACAATGTTTTGAACCCTGAGCATGTTCCTCATCATTTCACAACCATTGTGGGACTGAACAAACTAGTTTCAATCGAGCATCAGCAGCAGTAATTCTTAAACACACGCTGCTGTGGTGTGTTATTGCACAGATGTGCCTCTTCCCGTGACAAAGGGTGACTGAATCCTCTGACACAGAGGGACATCTGACCTACAGCATGTCTGCCATCACAGCCTCGGGGCACAGGCCTGCTAACTCCTCTTCCCTCCCTCCTCAAACCATCCCCCAGCCCCTGGGGAATGGCTGCAGCCCAGAGTTCTCCCTTTCCCATCCCCTCCATTAGCGATGCTTCATGATTCACCTTCCTCTGAGCAGTTGCTGTCTCCCAAAGGAAAAGATCAAACTCCCTCTCCTTCCCAGCTCAGCTCCAATAAATAAATAAATAGATACATGTACTGAAAAAAAAAATTTAGTGAAGGAGGAGAAGGGAGGAAGCTGGGGAGTTCCTGGACCTCACCTCGTCAGACAGCTGCAGAAGGTTCCTTGGTTGTTTCCAGACAGCAACAAGAAAATAAAATTTCCAGCTGTCCCTCATTAAAACCAGCCAAAATACTTGCCTAATGTTAGTGTGCCTGTGTGTCCTAATTTAAATTAGGGTGCACTTGGTCTTTATCTCAGGATCTTCCTCCTTCAAACCTCAGCTCCCCAACCACTACCAAATCTACCTTTGCTTTACACTCCTGCTATTTTCCACTTTAATCAGCACTGATTTCCCCGTAACACATGTTCATATGCTCCTGGGTGTTCTGGTCTATGAGTGGCACCCAGAGGACAGCCTGGATGTGCCACTGGGTCAGGCTGCAGCTCTCAGAGTAAGTTGGAGGCAGTGATGTGTCCGTGTTAGAGGCAACTGATACACACCACAGCCAGGGAAACACAGTTCTCCATGACACACTGAGAAAAGGGCTTTGTGTGGTCTGCTTTAAAACATCCCAAACTCCAGAGCCCTCGTGCCTTTCTCAGAGAGCTGAACCCCTCCCAAAACAGACTTCAGCCTACACTTCCACAGTCAAATTCTTTTCATTGCCCAGACATTCACTTAGGCAAACACAGGTTTTATTTATCTTTTGCTACAAATGTAAGGGAAAGCCTACTTCAGGTAGGAAAGGTTGGGAATGCTGTGTAACACACTGCTACAGCAGTTTGTATTATTGTCATTACAGCTTGATCCTATCTAGTCAGCCCATCTATTTGGCGGGGATATGGCTTTTTATTTGCACTAAATCAAAGGGAACGGCGAGTGCTCTTTGCAGAACTATCTAAAACTTCTTATAATTCAAAGGCTGCACTGCAGGAAGAGCGATGGGGGAGAGCAGGGACTGTGCTGCGAATGACAGGTGGCAGACTGTTGTTTGGTACCTACCAAATTACTCTGCTGCTCCCAGGGCTGCCTTGGCATTTCATTATCCCAACTCTCTCCTGGAAGGATGCGGACATAAATTCACACCTCATGTCCTGGTTTCCGTCAAACTGAGTAAGAGTGCAAATGCTGGCACCAACTGGGAATGCCAAGCAGGGCTTGGCATGCTAGAACAAACTCTCAGCTGTGGTCTTTGCCAGCTACCTGCATTTATCATTGTAATGGCCTGCCAGACAGGACTTGGCAAGCGACAGAGGAGGGCGGGAGGAGGAGGGCCAGGCTCTGCACTGCCAAGCAATTCATTCCTGTAGCTCCTGCCATCACTGTACCAGCAGGGCAACCTTCATTTTATTTTATCTTTTAACCAATTATGTGTCACCCAAATCCCACCTGCAGCTTTCTCCAACACAAATGGCTATAAATCACAGTTCAGAGACCAAGAGGGTTTTGCAAGACATTTGATTTCATAAAAAGGTCACTGTCTGTCTGAGGATTGCTGCAGTTCAAAAATGAACTGAATAACAACCTGCATTGGCAGACAGGGAAGGAACCGCTTCCATCGTCTGTTGCATGTTGTCAGATAATATTAGAACAATTAGGGAGGCCAACAATGGCAGGATCATTAGGATTCAGCTGAACCAAAGCACTGATAAAAATTCAGTGAAATATCTCCTCCTTTCAATTTTTGAAGAAAACATAATCAAATCAATAAAAAAGGGAAAATTGCATGAGCACACCAGAAACATTCAACGTAATCTCCTTGAGCAGACAAACAGAATACATGCCTGTCATCACTGCAGCCTTCTCCAATCTGCCTGGGTTTTCCAGAGCTTAACCCCCAGCTTTGCTATTTCTCAGAGCACTACTCTGTGGTCTTAGACCACTCAGAATGGTCGGCTCTCTAGGGAAAATGTTGTATTCTTGTTTTTAATCCATATACTGGATACATAGTGAATGCCATATAGAATTTTATGTGAACCATATCAGAAAGCAAACATTTAAGGGTGCTCAGAAATCATTTGACACTGATGCTGTTCTGTACACCCTTAGTGTCCATCCCTTCCTTGCAGGTGACATGTCATGCCAGACAGCCCTGACAAACCAGCATCACATTCTCTGAAAAGCATCAGGTTAACTGCAGTGAGCACATGAGGCACAGGGAAGATGGCAGTGTCCTCCTAGCCCAGACCACGGCACGTGACACAGCACATCCCTCTGACACAATTTCCCACTGTGGATGCAATCCTGGCCCTTTCCTGCGCCTGGGGGGTCAGGGAGCTTATCAGGAAAGCAGCTCTTGTCTGCTGCCATTGAAACTTGCTGTCTTACCCACAGCAACCTCAAAGGAGTGCCTCTGCAGAAGGCTCTTTTGTTGTTGTTGTTTCTAATTCACTGCTCCAAAATATTTCTTGGCTGCATCCCAGGGCTGAAGCCTTATCTGCCCATCCCCCCGGCAGACACACAGCAGCTGCAGAGGCTTATCACAGTTGCCTGTCCACTGAGTTTACAAATTAACACCCTATCGAGGCTGCACGAGGGCTGATTAATCAGAGAGAGGCAGTCTGAGGGCCTTTATCACCGTAAGCGGCTGCTGGGAGAGAAGTCACAAATCTCTCAGGAGGCCAGAGATGCCTTACAAATGAAAGAGCAGGAGGCCAGAGAGGAGGAGGAGGGCCCAGTGGTAGGGGAAGCAGATATTTTAGAGATAGTGGTGGTGGAGGAGGTGATGGAGCAGTGGGAGGGGGGAGCTGCAGGCAAACGCCAGTACATTATGACAGCTTAAAAAAAAAAAAGATAATTAACAGCCTATACCTCATGATTCTAACTTTCCCTCCCCGGGCTATAATTTAGCCTATTGCTCCTTTGCTCCAGAGGACAATAAACATTTATTATGTTAAACACATAACTGCGCTGCACAAAAGCACCGTTCTTTCCCAGGTCCACTCCTTGCACAGCTGTGCAACCCAGGAGGATGGGGCTGCTGCAGTGGGCTCCCCTTTCATGCAGAAGATTACTCAGCTTGGACACAAAGCACATCCCTGGCTTCACCCACAGCTGCAGCGTGCTGGATGTGCTCATACTGAACGTGAAGGCAAATCCCATGAGACTCGGAGCTCTTGGATGGGGCCACTGGCCCAGCAGCAGCTGACAGGCAGCGTCAGGATGTGCCCAGTGCTCTGGCAGGCAGGAGCAGCTCCTGCAGAGATGGTGTGATTCAGGCAGGCTTCACCACCTAAGAAGTATCTCCTCTTTTTAATTCAGCAACCTTGCTAAGGGGTTTACTGGGAAATTTTCATTCCCACCAGAATTATGTGTAGGAGAGATTCTCGTTACAAGATGAATATTACAGTCGTGTGAACCATACCAGAGCAGAGCTGGCCCTGCCCCCTCTGAGCTGTAAGAGCACTGAGATTCAGGAGATTTGCCTCTGCTGGTGGACTGTGGTTCAGGGACTGCTCTCCTCTGCTTCAGTGCTAGTACCTGCTGCAGCCCTCCAGTTCTGTGCCTGTGGCAACGCAAAATAATTATAGAAACCAAGGGGACTCACACTAAAAAGATTTAAAATCTAATACAACTTCAAAGGAAGACAATTTGGACATCTGTCTACATCTGTCAACATTAATTTCTACATTTAAGTTTTCAAGTTTAATCCTTGAGACCAAGACACACAGCTGGATTTTTCCTTTGAAGCATAAAACGTGTGGAAGCTGAGATTCCCATGCAGCAACATGACTCCAGAAGGTAACATTTTAATAGAAATGTTACCAACATGAATACATTCATAAGCAAACAGTGCAATCACCTCCTGTCCAGTGCTTTCTATTAACACACCAGTAAAGAATTTAACAAATAACCTCTGGATAAAAGTGTCATTCACTGCAGCTTTAGCACCAACAGCGCTGGGTGTGTGCATGATCTTGGGGAATGGCCATTCCCATTTTGCCTATGGAAATTGCAGAAATAGAGGACTGCCACCTCCTAACTCAACATCTTCAGACTAGCTCTTTTCAGACAGCACCAGAAAGCAAAATCAAACAAAAATGAATGATCATCTGCCTTCTCCTCCTCTCTTGATCCAATGAGGAAACTATTTCCCAAACCACCTGGATTATTGGTCTGCGAACCCTTGCAGATGCCCAGTTTTAACACCATCCATTAGGTTAATTAGAACTGGGCAAGTAGATGCTGAGTATGAGTCCAGGAAAGGAACGACAGCTTTTTTATTTGAGAACTCCCTGCCAGGTTCTGTGAAGCAGACAGCTGCCCAAGGTCTTCTCGTGGCTCTCCTTCGCCAACAGACACCAGATTAATTTGAGCTGGACTGGACCCTCTCTCATTATGCTCAGCAGACCCTGGGTAATCAGATGGGGAAGCTACAGGACTGCAACACCTCCTGTCACCCCCACCACGTAACAGCAACTCTATCCATGAAGGAAACATCAAATATTCATTAGGTAAACAATACGAATGCGGTAATCCCAAAACATGGTGAAATTCCAGAAGCTGTCTCTCTGGTGTTTATTAGATTGACTCTTTAAACTTCATTATCAAGTCTGCCCATCAAGCCTTCTCCCTCTGTCTCAGGTTTTGTGTTTTAGCATTTTAGGGAAAAAAAGTCTCCGTTGGATTGGCTGTTCCCCACAGCTCTGCTCCCACTGGTGGACACCCTCACCCTCCACAGAAGGCACACCACTGTGGGCACATATTTCAAGATCCAACAGAAGGGATTAGGAACACCTTAGAAAAGGACAGCATATAAATTTCCCTGCAAATGGAGGCTGCAGAGGAGAAAATATGGAAGGAAGCCTATGGTTCACATCTGCAGAGCATCTGGCTTCCTATCCCTCACTCATTCAAGGGCAGTGAAGTGCACTCACCTACTTTCTACAGGAAAGGGTCACCAAGCTTTTCTCCTGTGCTATACAGCAAATCAAGAAAGAAGCCCTCATTCTTGTACCTTGATTAAACATGGCATTAACTGACCTCATCTTCTGCCTAAGAAGGTGGTGAATGGGGCAGTCCCCCATTTGCAGCCAACATACAATCTATCTTCTCCAATTAGATATGCTTTGCAACAAGTGTGGTGGATCCATTTATTTCCATTCTGCAATAATGCAGATAAATCCAACTTTGGCTCCAGTCCCACTGCTTTCAAAGCTGGGGCTCTGCATTTTCAATTGCTGCCCTTTTTTTTTTTCCCCCCCTTTCTTCCCCCCCTTTCTGCTGCAAAATGTCACCAATTTACTTTAGCCTGGGGGCCCATTTCGAATTTTACCACCAATATACGAGAAATGCATTTTTCAAGCTGTTACCACTTAACTGTACTGATATCAGCCACTCAGGGGACACAATATTGTTTACACATCCTGCTCTATGGAATAAGCACGGATGCCAAAACTCTGCCTGGGTTGTGAAGGAGACGTTTACTCTCTGTTTTATGAGATTTCCTCGATTTGTGGCTGCCTCAATGGTCGTAAAAACAGCTGTAAATCAAAAGAGCACCACAAAATTGCAATAACAACTGTCGAACTCGGCTCTAAAAAGCATAACTCCCAGCACCAGAAGGTGGAAGGCTTTTCTCTGATTTAATACCAGGTGTGGGGGAGCCTGATCAAGCCTGTGTGCACCACTGTGTCTGCCCACAGCCACCCCCTGAGCTCACCCAAACCCCTTTATTTTGGCTGCTCCCCCACTCTGCCCCATGTAGTTCCTTCTGGCCCCTCTCCTCCACTCCTCTGGAAAACAGAAGTCTTTTTCAAATGCCTGGAGGATGCTTATACAAATAACTGCTGAATGCACAGCCCTGTTTAAAGCACTAAAACAGGCAGAAAGTGCAGGCTGTGCTCTGCAGGACAGCGATGGCTTTAGCAGATGACCTCAGCCTGTCACCTTGCTGCTGGCCTGCCCGGGAGAGCCCGAATTCCTGCACAGCCTCCCAGCCCAGTTTTTAGGGAGTGGAGTGAAGGAGGAGAGGGATGATGAGACATGAGTTATTAACGACCTTCTGGGAGCTGATTCCAGCTAAAATGGTTCCAGAACAGGCAGCTCCATTTGAGCCTCCAGCGAGGACTGGCCAGGCAGCAGATGCATGAATTCAAAAGTTTCTGTTACTCTGTGCCACTGGCTATAGTCCAAACCAAAGAGAGTTTCACCCGTGGGTAAAACAGCCTTCCTGGATTTTTCCATGCCCCATTCCAGTTGCTTTCACAAACAATCTTCTCATCCTTGTCTCCAAAAATCCTAAAAGACTCTCAGTTCCTGCATCTCACCACCCCCCGCAATCTAAGACTAACTTGGCCAACAACAAACTCCCTTCAGCACCTCCCAGCTCTGAGAAACCAGCTGTGGCACCAACAGCCACACTGCAAAACCTGGGCCAGCAGAGTCACCCAGGCTCTTTGTGCCCTCTGTCCAAAGCACGAAAAGCTTTCCTGGCCTCACCAGCCAGGCCTTCATTCTCTTTTTAAAACTTCCTCTTAAATCAAACTGCTTTCATGGCATTTAAACAACCCAACTTTCTCCATTACAGAAAGAGGTCTGTATGTGAATAAGCCAAAGTATGTGAAGAAATGATGAGAGAAAGTTCATGGGAAGTAAGTTTAGCCAGTGTCATCTCAGTTTTTCTATTGTCTGCAGCAGACTAAAATACACTTGAGTTCCAGTGTGTTACTGTATCTCTGTCTGGTGGTGTGTTTTTTCAGATGCACATCCTAATTATGCTCTTCAAGCAAATGCCCTGTGGAGAGGGGTAGTAGAAGAGAAACCCTCTTTACAGTCACCACCATGCTGTGATCCATTCTGGACAGGAACTCCCCCCTGCATTTAGAGGACAATTTAATTTCCATGGACCACTTGATGCAAAGGGAAAAGGATCTATATTCTTTTGTCTGAACCCCACAAAGTGTCAGCCCTTCTTTCCCCATTCTTCTAGTAGATGTGTACATTCACATTCTTGAGAAAATTCCCAATAGATGGGAACAGTCTTTCACTTCCAATACATTATGCCTCCCTGCTATAATCTTTTCCTTCTTGTACAATGCCTCTTGACTTTCCTTTGACTCTTTTCTTTGCAATTTTTCCTTTATGAATACAGAGAGACAAAATGAAAAAATGCCCCAAACCTAAATGGACAAAAAATGTCATTCAGAGCCTTTGCCAATGATGTTACTGGCAATTCCAGTTGAGAAATCATCTGTACAGACATGAACTGATCTGACATAGGGAACAGCTAGTTTTATTTCAAAAAGCTGTGTGTTCTTCATGTTCTGGGTACAAGAACTCTACAGGCCAGCTGAAGCTAATAGGGTGAATATGTGATCAGCTACACCCAAGCAGCTCTTCCAAATTTATTTCTTTTGTACTACAGTGAGTATTTGGGTGGGGTTGCAAAAACTATTAAAGCAGTCAAATGCATACCATGCCAACTGCTGACCACAAACCCAGGCCATTTCCTCACGCACAAACTATAAGAAACATCTCCAGTAATTGGCTTGTATCAGTAACCAGCTATTTCCAACAAAAACATGGCTCTGCTCCACTTGGAGTCGGGCAGTTCTCAAGAAGGATGGAAGGCTGCAAGTGTAGATGCATGACTCTTACCGGGAAGGTGGTGTAGCAGGACACACCATCTAACAGCAGTTGCTTTGATGAGGCACAATTGCAGGGCAATTACTAGGTTAATTTTCCACATACACCAGTACAATTTCACCATGAAGTTTCATTTGCCTGTGGCGAGAGATAGATGTCTGTCTGTTTTGTGTTCTAAAACTCTCTACTGTGCCTGCTCATGGACCTGTGAATATGCAGAGCACCACTGGTCTGGCTTTGCTCTTCTCCCTTCATGGTGATGTCTGAGGGGCAAATGTTTTTTCAGTCGCTGACTAATGCTTGCCATGCTCAGCCACCAGCTGGAGAGTTTCCAGCACACTCACAGACATGGCTTGCCTTGTTGTTGCCACAGGCACGGCCATGGCTCTGGGCAGGAAAGCTGTCCAGCTGGAGGAGGAACATCACTGGTGTGTGTTCAACCACCACTTTGCATGGGAGATGCTTTTGGAAGGAACAGGAGAACAAGCTGTACTTGACCCTTCCTTGGCTGACCATCTGCTCGTTGGCCAAGGCATCAACAACTCCATCCAGGGCATTAAACCCCCCTGACAACTGCACCTCCAGGAGCTGAGTGCTGGGCTCCTGTGCCTTGGTCCTGGCTTGTCTCCCTTTGGGCTCTTTGTGGCAGGAGAGGCTGAAGCCACTGCCCTTTCCCTGCCTCTCTTCCAAAGCCCCACAACCACTAACAACTCATTTCACCAGAGTTTATTTCTGAACTGGAAGCACAAACGGAGCATTGTAAGAAACCTTTGTGATTTTAGCCCAGACATGACTGTGCTTGCTTAGTAAGGAGATGAAAAGCTTACAGTGAAGAAAGAGGCAGAATAATCCTGCATGTTAATACACAGTGACTAACACTTTCCTGGTGACAATCTCCTTGTAGTCTCTGCAGAGGGATGTGTGTAATGATCCTCCAGAGACACTATCTTGAAAATGCACAAAAGGCTCTGATCAGACCTCAGCATCTCCCGATTAACTTAGCAAGAGCAGTGGAAGGGACATCAATTTTCTAGGAAGTGTATTCAGAAAAGCACTTGATCAAATGCTTAACTCCATGTATGTGCTTAATCTCACCGTAGTTGAAGCACTTTCCTAAACCAAAGCTTTGTTTATTCCTCCTGTGAAAAATAAAATGGTGGAAAGACCTCCAAAAACCAAAAATATAGATCTGAGTCAACAGTTTAGAAAATTTTTGAACTTCTGTGGCTTTCAGCTTATCTGTAAAACAATTTGGAAGTGATGACTCTAGCAAATTGGAGAAGGAAATCAATAGAAAATAAAGAAAAATAGCCAGAATGGATGAGGGTATGTTATCATAAACAAAGCCTAGCTTAGTGCAAAGCAAATGTATGTCTCTGTTGATGAGTATAACCTTCCTGGGATTTTATTGTTTTTTTCCCTTTGCTCAAACAATACCAGATACACCTCGACGAACCTGGCATGCTGCAGCCAACCCATCAGCTTCTCTACATCGAGCAGACTGCAGAAAATGGAATTTTGCTTTCCTGTTTGCCTCACTGCTGCTGCTCCCCACGAACACACTTGCAAGCCCTTCCCCTGAGCCCTGGCTGCTGCAGGCTCCTGGACAGGGAGCAGATGGCTGATGGAGCTGGGAGTGCTGCTGCCTACGCACTCCAGCGCTCCCAGTCAGACCTTGGTGAGTCCTGCCCGGCTCTGCAAGAGCACAAAGCAAACTGTCCAGCAGTCCTACACCCAGTGAGCCAAAGCCACTTCTTACGCTCACTTCAATTATCTATTTGACTAGGTACTTCTCAAAATAGGCACCTGTATGCTCAAGCTAAATGAGAACAGCAAAAAATAATCTAATGCACCTAAATACTTTGGATTTTTAATTTTCCCCCCAAACATGTCTGTTGCAACTTTATCACTCTGGACAACATAATTTTGTGCAAGATCATAAGCACAATTCTACCAGACTGAGCTCCCCTCTAGCACAACCAAGGAAATGCTTGGTTTTCTACATCCAGCCAAAGCTTTGAGGTCCCAAGACTTTCTGTTGTATGCAAGTAATGCAAAGAAGTCAATCCCTATGCCTCTAACTTAATCTCCAGACACGTAATTCCAGAGCCCCAAGTCCTCCTCCAGCAACAGAGAGCAGCCTGAAGCATGTTCCGAGCTGGATACTCACAAAGAACCACTGTGGGTTTTGTTGTCTTTATTATGAACACTTCAGGGCAATGACCACCTTTAATTTGTGCCTTCCATAACATCAAACATGATATTAAAACCTCAGAAATAGTTGTGCTTGTGCATGGTATCCTGAAGGCTTTTTTTCTCTAAACTACTTCCAGCATGTACAGACAAAAGAAATAATGTCATCCTGCTTCCAACACTCCCAGCCATCAGAGGCAACATTAACCATAACTTCGCTTCTGCTCCTCATGAGCGTTTCAGTGCATTACAAATAAGCACCTTATTCAAAGCTCTCTCCCCAATTTATTTCACTCCAAAAAAGGAGACAGATGGTAGAAGACAGAGGGTTTTACAGTAAGAGGGGTTGGATTTTTTTTCCTCTTCATTTGTTCCCTGTGCTGTTTCTTATCCTTGGGGACCTGGAGTTTCTTTTGATAGCACTGTGCTGCCTAATAAACAGGCATACAAGCACAGTCACAAGTATACATCTATCATCAAAGAGCCCTTCTTGTCTCCACTCCCCACAAAGTTGATTAATGATTACGTGTTTAACACATACATTATACATGGGAGGGGGAGACGAAGAGGGTAAATCCAAGCCCCTGTATACATTTACATATATTTACATACTCACATATAAAAAGCAGAGGAAAGCAAAAGAGGGCTATTCCCATTGGGACAAAAATCCATTTTGGTAAACATACCTCCTAGCTCCTATTTTTCAAAACACAAAGGCAAAGGAAAGGCTTTACCTGGTCTAAGGAAGAAACTGAAGCTTGAGCAAGCAATCTTGTTTGGTTCCTGCAGTTCAATCCCAACATGGAACTGTGTTATCAGTTCCATTACTTATGGTTTGTAAATGGGATCTAACAGCTGCAACCAGTTTGAGAAAAAGGAAAGGGGTTTAAGTTTTAAGGGCGCTCCTTGTTTGCACTATTAATTAATACAGCTAAAATCCCAGTTCATCTAGCAATAGATTAGGTAATTAATTCAACTAAATGGCACCTTTATGTACAAAATAAAAACAGTCTGTCCTGTCAGATCACTCAATACCTAAAGATACAAGGAGCATTAATGGACTCAACAAGGTGTGACTACAGATGAACCACAAAGCCAGCCCTGACCCTTAAACACAGATGAAGAAGAGATGTGGAAGGGTACAACACAACAAACTTCCTTCTGCATCCTTCCAGGCCGAGCCAGCCCTTGGACCTGGATAGCTGCCCTTGTAAAATAAAGCTGCCTGAAGGCTGCTTGAATCATGCTGACTGCCAGTGGTCTCAAGCAATTGTTCCAGCAGCTGGGGGAGCAGTGCCATGGTAGAGGACTCCCCTGACAAAATCCCTTCTGGCAGCTGGGACAAAGCTGGCACTGAAACTGCTATTGTGGCTCTCTGCTCCCCAAAGTGTCCCTGTGCAGAGTTAATCTTCCAGCCACCCGCTCTGCTGGCTTCCAGACATCTTTGCAAGGTTCAGATTTAATATGGGGCTCTTGTGGCACACCAGTGGCATTAACCTCTGCTGAACTGACCCATCCCAGCTTTCTGCTCACCCAGCTCCACCAGCTGCAGCCACAGCACAAGTGCTGGGGAAGACAAGGAGAGAGCAGCAGCCACTGACAATGTTTCTAAAACATATTTGCCTAGTATCACTCCTAAAGAGTGGGAGGGATAAACTCAGGGATCAACTGGAAATGAAAAGAAAACCTTCCATACTCAAGGCTGGTTGCAGTCCTAAGGCTGTGGCAGCTGGCCAGACAGAAAACTCAACTACTAGAAGGCAGAAATAAGGAACTCTATTTTTTTTCACTTCTTTTTTACCCTGTAACCTTTTGACTCTCAATCATGACCACTGACTCTATGATTTTACACTTTCTATTACAGTATGGCTCAGGGCTGGCACTAATGGAGTCACTTTCTTTCACCTGCTCATCCCTTACTTCAAATATAAACATTTTCTTAGCTGTACAAGAGTGGAAGAGATTTGTCTTGAGTTTTTCAAACAGAAAAATTCACAACTGCTCTGGAAGTCCCAGCTAAGAAACTCCTTTGAAATTCAGATAACTGCCAGCATTCATTGCCTCATCTGTATCCCCTTCCTTTGCTCCCTGATCTCTCCAAGTCCTTGCAGACCAGGTTCTTTAACACACTTCACCACACCATAAACTGAAGTGGATGCAGACAATTGCTACAAACACATCCTAACATAAATCTGCAGTAGCCACTGTAAAGTATTCAGTTCTTTTGTGCTGAAATGAAGGAGTCCGGGGTGGAACTGGAGTCACAATGAACAGCAGCAAATCCTTCTGGTGTGCAAGGTCACCAAGTATGAACACCAGCTATAGGGACAGGGCTTGCATCGCGCACATTGTGTTTTCAAGGGCTCATTTTATCTGTCTCATATAAACCTAAGTGTACTTCTTTTGCATTGCTGCTGCATCATTTTGTGGTGGATATTTCACATCTACCTGGGCTACAGCCAGGAGATCTAGCCTTTATAACAGGGAAGTAATTAATGAAGAAAAACAGCTCTATCAAAGCACTCTTTGTTCAGCTCCACTAGTACAAACACACACCTGATCTCAGCCAGTGCTTATCTGCTTCCCAAAACCATTTTCACACAATGGAAAGAAAAGCATGGTATAAAAATAAATAAAATATAAAATATAAAATAAAATATACAAAATATTAAGCTATCCTTTTCCAGTCTAAAGGGAGTGACCCATATCTGGCTTGTCTGACTTCATATCTAGGTGGCCTCTGAACCAGAGCCAGACTTCTGAGATGACAGGTAAGAATTTAGACACTTTTGATTCTGAGACAGGGAAAATTATCACATTAAAGGTGTCGTGGCTCAAGCGAGATACCAGGTTCCTTCCACCCCTCCTTGGCAGATGGAAGTCAGAGTGCTGTGCTCCAAAAGCAGCAGCAGCCACGAGCATGGGTTATGGTATCAAACATGAGTGAAGTGACCCATGGCTGAACATGCTGCCTGCTTCATTATCTTGCCTATGCATGTGGTTGAAAAGCACTATAATCAAATTCACTTTTATCTTCCCTGCTTCTAGATTTCAAGTTCTTTTACTTCAAACTGACACTTACTCTGGAGACTGTTCAACAATGCATGGCTGAAGCCTTGAGACTCTCTGCTGTCTCCAGAGGCAAACCTCGTGCACAACTCTGGCAGCAGAAAAATGACTCAACTGGTAGACTCTGGGGACTTTGGGGTTGAAAAAACGACAAACCATGCATGAAAACACCGTGATCGCTCTTTGCACCTTTTAAAGCAGGGAGATATCACAGAACAAAATCTGAAAAGCCAACAAGAGGCTCACTGAAGAGTGTGCAGGACAAGGAAAGTACCACTAAACAGTACCACTAAACAGTACCACTAAACCACTAAGCTACTAAACAGGTACCAGCACTCCTGCACCTGGCCTGAAGACAAGGTTACACCTCCAGCCCAAAAGAGATGACATTTTTAAATCAAAGAGATTTTAAACTATCTTAAGGCACAGATGTCATGAAAATACGAGGCACGACTCTAAGATCTCCAAACACTGTTTGAAACAAAGACCTTGCTCTCTGGAGTAACTTTAGGGAGCTTTGTTGTACCGTCTTGCCAAAACATAAAAGCCATATAAAACTGCAGGTGGGATAAGAGCCATCTTCATCCTGCTGTTGGGTAGGTAGCCAGAACGATGCCCCACAATAACCACACCTAAGACATGTTTCCAGAGGCAGGGCATGAGAGAGCAAAAGGGGCACATCAAGTTGATGCAGAGAAAAAAAGATTCAGGGTTTGGGATTATTTCACATTGTGCATAGAGAGAGGCTTGAGAGTTCACATTACACACAAACACAAGGAAGTGATCCTTCAATGGCTTGGGGTCTTGCCTTGGAGGGAGCCATGTGGGTGAGCACAAGGTGACCAAGAGAAGTGTGTTCAACCCTTCCCTGGTGCCTGAGCCACAGCTCTGGAGGGAATGCCAGCAAAGGCATGGCAACAACGTGGTGTGCTGCCAGCAGGGCTGCACCTCTGCTCTTTTCAGCCATGAGAGCCCCAGAGATTGCTGCAGGGACCTTCCTCACTACACAGAGACAAACAATGCATGAAAACATGGGTGGGGAAAAAAAATAATGATACTCAGTGATTAATTTATCCTGCCTCATGATACAGGAGGGGCAGAAGTTCCTCTGCTGTTAGTGCCTTGGGTGGGCAGTGAATCCAGTGCTCTGCACCAGAAGAAAATGAAGCCGAACTCGTAAGAAACACAGAGCATACAATGGAGCTGTGCTGCTGAGATATCCAAGAGACTGAGCAAGGTTTAAAGCTCACAGATTAGAGCACAGTACAACGTGACAGAGTTGGCAAAGTACTCCAGTGCAGAAGTGACTCCAACCTTGACATTTTGACTTTGAAATTCCTGTTCAAATATGAGTCTCTCTTCAGCTACAGAAGCAATGAAAAAATGTCCTAGCCATGTCTCAAAAAAAATCCCAATCTGCAGCACAGAATGCTTTTTTCCCCACCATGTTTGTACAGAACCCACTGTGGTGAAATCCTGGTCTGCCACTCAGGCCTTCAGGAGCAACTAGAACACAGGGAGTCATAAAAACACCCACCCTTGAAACAACAGTCTTGAAAAAAACCATTGCCCTTGGTACTGCAGATACCCCTGTAATAATCTGCACCATAATAAGAAAATGTTACCACTGCACCAGGAAGTGCTGGAAATATTAAGTACTACTGTTATCAACCTGGGTTTAGTTTCATTAGCAGCCCAGAGATGTGGTAATGAAGAACCCATTCAATTCTCTGTCTCTGCTAATGGTACACTCCACGGGCTCATGGAAAGCACACGTAAACCCGTTATCTCTGACAGGAATGGACACATGTGTGCATGTCCCAGATTTGCAAATTGCATTGCAGCGAATGCAGCCCTCATGTCACTCAACTGCATAGCTTAGAATTTTACATTTTAATTTTTTTGATGTCTGGGGAGATTAAAATGAGAACTGGCAGCATGTGCAAGGGATACTGCACTTTGAATGCCTTATCTATAGTGATTCAGGCTTCCCGGAGCTCCAGATGAAGCAGGTTTTTCACGATGGAAGAAACCACATTACATTGCTCCCTAGGAAGTGAAACAAAACAATAAAGGACGGTTAATCTCTTCTCTAATTCTGCTCTGTGGGACAACTCCTTCAGCAAGCAGCGCTTGGCTGTATCTACCTGGGAGGGGGTCATTTTACTTCGGCTTCCTCTTCTGCTTCCCTCTGTCCCTGGGAGCGCTCTGTCTCCCTGCTGCATCTTTCAATGGCTTTATCAGAGCTTGCACCAACTCAAGCGTGAGAAGTAGCTCTGGGCCCAGCAGGGAGAGGTGGGGGAGTGTGTCTGTGTGTGCCGCGGGGGGGTGGGGGGAGACAGGGGAAGACGAGGGAGGAAATGTTATTCTGTCCTTTGTCTTTTCAACAATTTCTTTTTAATGCAACTTGCAGAGCAGCATATAATTAGGGGTCTTGCAGAGCAGGCTTAAACTCAGGAGTAACCCTTCTAACGACCTCAGCAACGGATAATCAGGTGCGCGGCTGTGGGGCGCAGCACGGCTCCCCACCCGCCGCGCCGCTCGGCCTCGTAATTAGAAGCCTCCACACTCCGCTGCATAAAGGCAGATTGCAAGGACAGCGTGAAGCCCTTGTTTGAAGCTGGGGGCACAAAGATTGCAGTGCCTCTGATGGATGGAGACAAAGACTCCGGTACTGGAACGCTTCCAGCAGCCTCCGAATACTCGCTGCGTTTCTGATGGACATTTTCAGGATTTCTTAGAGCGGCGAGGTTTATTCTCCTGCTCCCCGCCACCCTCCCTCCCTGCCTTGCCTCAGAATTCCTCCACAGCTCCCTAAGCCGGGGATGTGGATGTGCCACTGTATGTGCACACGTCTCCGGAGATGCTTCCGTGGTTGTATTATGAGAAAAATGCATTGCCCCCTTTCCTCCATCTATTTTTGTTAGTTCTCATTTCTGACTACGAGAAACGTGGTGACACTTTAAAAATGCTCAGAACATTCAACCCCCCCCCCCACCCCCCGTAAATTCTCAAGCTAGAATGGTGTTTTAGCTAAATTCACACTGATTTGAAACTGTGGTAGCAAGTACTATGTTTAAGTTGTAGCTGATGTTAGTGTAATTCCCCTCAGCACTCTAGCATTAATAAAAAAAAAGCCCCTCCTTAAAATCACATCTCTCTTTGGTGATCACAACTTGCTTTTCTCTATTTACATAACTTCAGGCACAGGACTAAACGAAAATTGACACTGCAGTGTATCCTAGCTACAGGAAGGAAAGAGGAGGAGGAAGAAAAGGATGGAGGACAGGACCTCTGGGTGAGAAGAATGTAAGAGTGAGGGGAGTGTCAGTCTGTGTCATGTAGCCTGTTATAAAACAGTCACTGACTTCTATTTTACCCCGATTTCACCACCTTTTTGCATCTTCTGAGCTGCTGCCATGGCTTGTTTGTGGGTTCCTCTGCACCTGACCCTCCCCAGCAACGCTACAGCTTCTCATCCCACTGCAGCAGCAAAGCAAACGAGAGAAAACCAAACAGCTCAGGCAACTTGAACACAGCACAGCAACAGACTGACAAAAAGCAGCAAAGCCAAAAGTGCTTGAATAACAAAACTGAGGAAAAAACCCCCAGTAGAGCCACTCAGAAACTGTGAATTGCCAGACAAGCTCCCTTAGAAAGAGCATAAGAGGCGGGTTCAGGGAAGAGCAATATCCATAAGGCAACACAGTGTCAGTGTTTTCTTCCCTCTATTTATAATGACAAGTTAACAGGGGCTGGAATAGAACAAAACATGGAAGACTTTCATAGGAAAAATCAGGACACTGTGCCAAGGATGGCTGCCCTGAACTCAAGTTATCCATGAACTCACATTTGTAGGCACGTAAAAACTAGCAAGATCATTAAAAAGAACCACCAGCAAAAGGAACATAACCTGGATTCACTAAAGTGTTTCATCCTGAATCATGAAAGGGCAAAGGCATCCAGACACTGAGTTGCCACAGCTAAAAAAAAAACTAACAAAAGATGCTGTGATGCATGCTACCCTACCTTTTCCATACCAGTACAAATGCTGCTACATCAAAGTGGACTCCATCCTATTGCCAGTCTGCCTGTCTTGTGCTCTCCCTACTTTTCAAAAAGTACAGTAATTTCATAAGTGCTACAATATCCTCCAGAAAACCAGACTGGAACAAACACTGTACAGCTCAGCTCAAGAATTTCCTTTGTTCCTCTGCACAGACTCATTGAACCACTGAGCTCCATGACCAGCCCACTGCTCTTTGGAAATCAGCAGTTTCAAGGGAGCAAGGCAACCTCAGAGTGTGGGATCTGCAAGGACATCTCTTGACTCGTGACTATTTCTCATCCACCAGGGTTTGAGGAAATACACTATGGGTAGTCCTGATTTGGCACTTCATGCCAACCTTGAACTCTGCAGTGGTTTTGCTTTGGTTGGCAGCATACAGGGACAAACCTGTTTATGCCTTCCTTCTGAAATGATCTTACAAGCTTCAGATCCACTTTTATGCTGGTTGTGTCACACATTTCAGCAAAGAGGAGCATGGTTTCATCACGTGGCAGATCTGCTCTAATTTTTCTGCAGCAAGACGTGTAGTCACCTGAACAAATCTTTTCACCAGATCTTTCTGGGGAACTGATGATGAATACAAATTTGGGGAACTACAAAGAGGTAGGCTGTAGAGAGCTTTCGAATGTTTACAAGCTGATCTGTGGCATTCAGAAACTACGTACAACCAACTTCACTTCTTCCAACTTCCCATGCTAAAAACAGTTTGCATAAACTACTTCATAGATCTTAAATTTATTTAAGAAAGAACCTCAGCCAGCACCTTTCTTCCAGCCCAGCTCACACTCCCTGCAGCTCTGTTCCCAAGAGGACGTGCAGTAAATCCCATCAAAGCAGTGGGAGAGCCCAGCCTGGCCATGGAGCACGGTCAGAAAAAAGGTTCCTGCCCAATGTGGAGGGGCAGGGGAGCAATCCTTGTCTCCTAAGCCCCGGCTTGCGGGCTCCTGGGCTCCCAGAAGAGCAGGCCTGCCTGTGCTCCAGCAGTGAAGCCGTGCAGACCGAGCTGGCACAGCTCCTGATGACCCTGGAGATGCGGCTCCTCGGCACCAGGCAGAACTGTACGAGATCAGGCAAGGAGGAGAACAGAAAGGGAACAAGAGATTCCAGAGGGCTCTTCTGCCTCTGAATCTTGTTACTGTTGACTCCTTTACTGTGATTAACTCCTTGACATCCTCCTTCTGTGACAAGTGGGGGAGGACAGACTGAACTCAGTGATTAATTTATCAGTGAATTGCCTCCTTCCCTTTCAAACCTCGCCCCCACTGATATCTTTATGATTTAGCACTACCTCATGAGGGCTTTACAGCCTGATACAGGTTTGGCAGTTGTCACTTCACCACTGAGAAACTCCATTTGGGGCATTGTATGTTCCTTCAACAGACCTGGTGGCAATAGCTGGCAAGCTTCAGCCTACCCCACAAGCTCTGCATGAGGAAAAGAAATCCTCTCCTCCTGAACCTCTTGCTCAAATGACAGTAATTAGGGAATCTCATCACTCTAGACCTGGAGAGGGAGGGGACTTTCACGGTAATTGGAGACATTATATGAAGCCACACTGTGCTTATAAAGAAAAGAAGAGTAAAACCACACACAGAGGAAACCAGCCCCCTTCTTCCAACCTGGCTGGCATTTCCTGAATAAACTGCCTTTTTTCAGGCACATCGTGTGCTTTTTAATGCTGGAGACTACTGGAAGGACTCCTGCAGCCCGATTAAGTGTAATGCAGTGTAAAAAAATAGGAAGGAGGGGGGAAAACCCTTGGAAAGGCAATCGAAGTGAAAAATCTATCAACAGCACGGGGGCTCCAGGGGAGCCAGGAGTCCTGTTCTGAACATGCTCCGACTTCCCACTCGTTTGCTCTGCCGGACACTCCGGGGACCCCAGCACAGCAAACTACAATTTCTAGTAAATATATCCCAGGGACACAATTAGTTTTTCAGCTGGGGGCATGATAAATTGGTCATGCATAATTCAAGGCCAGCACAGGCTGAGCATAAACTGCTCGGTGGCAGCTTCCAGCTCCCTGACAGGAGAATGCAAATGTGCTGCTGGCGCGGGGGCTGCCGGACCCGCTGCTGCCTGCGCCTCCCTGCCTGCTCCCCTGCCCAAAGACCACTCCAGCCCTTCCTCCTGTGCATCCCTGGGTGATTTTAATTTCACAGCCATGTATCCATCACTGTCCGGTGGCCTTTCGGGACCCAGTGCACATTGTTATCACAACAAATACCGCTCTCTGCTCGAGCTACTCTGTTTTTTCCATATGCAGACACAAGAGAATGGTTTTGGCACAGAAAGAGGCCGAGGGACTGTGTGGTCTATTGTCATCACTAGATGGCCCGGGGCAAGTAATTTCCAATCTGCTTCAGTGTTCCCATCTACACAATGGAGATAATTCCAACCACGCAACTGCAGAGTTAGCGAGACACGCTCGGTTTGGAGTCTGATAAAGGTCTGAGAGATCCTGAGGATGTGCAGCCCGCACAAACAACAGTGTCAGCTTCTCTGAGCTTATTTTAGGTATCTAAATAAATACATCTGCCTGCTCAAAGCAGGAGAACAAGAGAACTCGCTGCTTCCTGGAAGCTGGCGTAGTGATACACGAAGTGAAAACTCCAAAGAAACTTCGGGAGGCCTTCAAAATGATGTCCTCAAGTTCCTCAGTGCATTCCAGTACACACTGGAAAATTCTGCTAGAAAAATCATTACAGATACATGCTCAGATACAGCCATGTAAGTGAAGGCTGACAGACACGTCTCACCAGCTGCAGTTTTCCTATCTACCAAAATCATGAAACCACTTCTCTGGATCCACTGCCATTTTCTGGCATTTTAACTCCAGTTTGTGGAAAATATTCTCAAAAAGCAGGGCTGAAATGGAATGGGGCATTAACAAAGAAAAATTTTGTTTAATTTTGGCTGTGTATCTGCAGATACAAAAGCCCTTTAATTTCATGGTCAGTTTCACATACCCAAATAGGTGAGTTTGCTTTACCTAATAGTGAAAATAATCCAGGTCTGTCTGTTTATTTTAATAGAAATACTCTTTGGGATTTTTTTCTAAACTATTTTGGATAGAGCTGGGTTTTACTTGAATGAGACAAAATAAAATTAAATCCAAGATTTTATATCTGCAGAGATACAGAGGGTGCAAATCTATGGAGCACAGATGTTAACCATGGTTAAGACTGAACATCCTCATCAACTTCAGTCACACTATTCTGCCAGTACTCAAAGTAACCCTATTACTGAGTCCAGGGAAAAAAAACCCCAAACAGTAACAGTAAGGATACTTGTTTCTTCCAATTTATTTTTAAACAAGTATTTCTTATCCAAAGAGTCAGGACCCTTTTGGCAAGACCACCACGAAATCTCAATGCTCAGTTCAGTGCAACCCTGCTTTGAAAGGGCCAATGCCCTCTGTCATCCTCTTGTAACAGATGCTCTCTGAGCTCTGTGACCAAGCAACATGCCACCTTCTGACACCCTTTGTGGAGAAGGCAAGAAGTCTAATGTAGTGAACGTTTCACTCAGTCTTTCCCTTCCTAACTAAACCAGAGTTCACCTGTGTGCACATATACACACAATTATCTGAAAAGCTATTACAAAATTTCATTTTGGACTAGATTAAATAAATTAGTGCTTCAGAAACAAACCACATATTTAACTGAACTTCCAGAGTTTTGTATGATTCAGCAAGTCTGTCTTGTGTGGACACCTTCACCCCTGAAAGAGACCCTTCAATGACAAACCATTTATGAGGCTGAATTACTGGAACAAGGCTGATGGTGCTCCTGAGGCTGAGACATTTGCAGGACTGAATCTGAAGACTGGATTTTGGTCCCAGAAGGTTTTTTAGTCACAAAGAATATGAAGCTCTGACAGTTTCTGATGTTTGCCAGCAGACTTTTTAGGAGCTGGTGAGTGCAACAATTTCACCAACAATTTCAAGTGATGCCAAACTAAATTCTGGGCTGGAACATAAGCCAATTACAGAGCAGGAGCTGAGGGTGAACTGAGTGATCACTCACTCTTGGTAAGAATAACACTTCCTGCAAGACACCAAGCCCTTTCCTTTCCCAATTAAACAAAAAAATATACAAACCTTTTAAAATTTAAATAGTGTTTCAAAGGTCAGCTCTGCTCACATCAGCCAACAGGGATTATATTAAAAAAACTCCACTATGAACAAAATTTTTTTACTTGGTGAAGACAGCAAAGAACAAAATAGTGCTAATGAGGATTGTTCTTTTTAGAAACATTGGTAGGCTTTTTGTCTTCATACACGAAAATCTTCTCCACTAAGACAAGATTTCCTGGCACACATGGCACACTAATTGTTGTCCCAGCTATAAGGGCTGTCCATCTCACAGCAGCCCATAGAAACACGGAATGGTTTGGGTTGGAAGGGTCTTGAAAGCCCATTTGGTTCCAACCCCTTTGCCATGGGCAGGGATATCTTCCACTAGACCACACTGTTCAAAGCCCTTCCAGCCTGGCCTTGAACAATTAATTCCACCTGTAGAAAAAATGTGTGCTCTCAGCTGGGCAAGGTAAAAAGAGCAAGGAGGAAGCTTAAAGATGCCACAGCAACACAACACTCCTCTGGGATAACCACTGCAGAAGACTGTCCATAAATATGGTGATGCGTGGAGAAGCAATACCTGTGTAGCCACCATCCTGCAGACAGAATTCTGCATTTCATTTACACAGCTCATATCTACAACACACAGTAAGCGGAGCCTCCCAGGCATTTACAAGGCTAGAAAATTAAAACTGCAGTTTGGTCCGAAATACTAAAAAACCCTTGGTAGTTTCACGGAGCCAAGAGCCTCCGAGAGAGGCTGAACCAGCAATTCCTTCCTGAGCTTCCACTGGAAAAAGATTAGAAGAACATTACATATAATATACCCATATGCTTTGTTTTGCTTGCTTTTTGTTTTGCCTTTTAAGAAACTTCCCCTCCAGAATATTAAAAGTAACAAATTTTAAAATTTTTTTAACAAACACTAACCTCAGATCATTAGCCAACCTGGCAACAGACCAGAGAAAATTTATAGCCGACGTGCAACATCAGCTTTCATCCAGAAATGCTAATTTCGGTAAAATGAATAGTGTGTGGGCTTTTCATACTGCTTTGCATTTGGCTCCTCACAGCCCTGTTTAAAGCCTGGGAACCGGCCATATAGTTAAACTGCACAGATGTTCAACAATCTGTACTTGTGTTAATTACCCTAATGTGAGCAGAAACTCAACAGATCCCTGCTAATGAAGGAGAAAGTTTTCCAGTGTGACTACCGTATGTTTCATTGTCACTGTATTACCAAGCTTCTCCCCCTCCTTCCCCTGCCCCCCCAGCTCCCATTCTCTGCAGCTCCTTTGCATTCACATCACCCTCCTACCTCAGCATGCATGAATTGGACCAACTAATGACTGTGTATTCGCAACATGGCAGACACCATTAGGCTGATCGGAGGTGCGGCTGCTGAATTTTAACAGCCAGTTTTAAACAAGGTAAGAAAAACAGATTCATCACGCTCCCCTATTCTCCCATCCCCGCCCATCTGCCATTCTTCTGCCCTTGCCACAGCTCAGAAACGCTCACGAAGTGCAAACACACTTCCCCCTCCATAAAACACGGCGGCGTAAAAAGCAATGCAAATAGATGTTGCTGGGCAATTACTGGGGGTGGGAGGCCAGAGCCAGGTGCATCCAGGAGGCCAGGCTAGCGAGGAGGCACAGGAGGAGGAAGGCTGGCTCAGGAGGAGGAAGGCTGGCAGTAGGGAGCAGCACGCTCTGCCTCGGTGGGCGCGGGCAGCGGAATGAACGCGGCAGCTGCTCCTGCCAGGGAGCCAGAGCAGCAAGGAGAATGTTCATCGGCACACAGGAGGTGAGACAGGGCTCTAAAGGGCACGATGGGAAGGGTAAGGCAACGCTCAAGCGATCAGTGCTGCCAGCAGCAATGAGCCAATACTGCTGTGCAACTTAACCCAGCATTAAAACATACTCGACCTCCGAAGAACTGCCTTTCCCACTGAGGTTCTCACTTTCTCTTCCAGCGTCTGTCTGCTCCGCTCCCTGCTGCCAATCATCACCTCCAGCCACCTCTCTCAAAGCAATCTGCTCGGCAAGCAGTAGGCAAAGGGGGCTGGGGAAGGGCAACTGCCTTGCCCCAGTAAGCCCCAGGTGACCTCTGAATGATACCAGCCCTGGCCTGAGCCAGAGTTCACATCTCCCAGGTGCCAGCACTTCACAGTCAGGCCAGTCTGCACCAGCAAATTGTATTACAATGACCCTCATGGGAACAAATGTACTCGCCGTGCTTGACTTGACTGGCAGACTCCCACCACAGAGGAAGGGGGGGAGGCAGTCAACTTTGCTCATTTATTACACCCACCCTGCCAGGTCAGCCTCTTTGTTGTTCACAGAGCCAACAACTGCAAACGCAGAGATGGGGCAGCAGCTGCCATCCAGAGAGCTCAGCATGTTCCACCCCTCTGCTCAGGACTGGGCACTGGCTGCCAGCTCTCCACCGACAAAGCTCGAGTTCCCTCTCAAAAACCTTGTTCTTCATGAATTGAGGAGACGGAGGAGGAACGGCACACAAAAAGGTGGGGAGGGGATCCAGCATAACCCAGAAAGAGGTGAAAATTATTTAGAGAGCACTTGGCTCTTTTCTCCTACCTCTTCATCATTAGCACTGGAAGCAACACAGCTGTCTAATGGCAACTTCAGACACCCATGGGCCAGCAAAGCGACATTTTCCACACTTAAATAACACTGAGCTGATTTAATTACTGCACTTAATAGTAACAAAAGATGTCTCAATTTAATCTTCAAATGGCCCTCCAAGATCAAAACACAGCTGGCTGGATAACAAGATGGCCTAGGCCAGCAAACAAGTAGGTCCAATTTGCTCAAGAGCTGCATCCACTCCTCAGTATGAAAGGCCAAGGAACACTTGTGTGTCGAGCGAATCAAAGGAAGCAGCGCTCCCATCGCCCCCTCCCTCCCCGCCCGACTTCTGTTGTGCAGAGGAAAAATAAAAAGGCAGCTGATTCACGGGTAAAGAAATGCAACATGATAAAAGAACAAATGATTATGTTTGGGAGAGAAAGAAAAGAAGTAAGAATCAAGATTTAACAGGTTTTGCTTTTATAATCCTTCAAGATGATTAGGAATGAATGAATCAGATTAAAATCACATGGAGACAAAGGGAAGTCTCTAACTCTTTTGTTTTTCTTTCCATACTGGACAGAAGGAGATGGCTCATTAAGGAAAGCCCTCAAGACACAGCTACAGCGAGGAACAACCAAGCTTCTTTTTTGGGCAAGAAAAGTAGGGAAAAATTAACCATTTACTTGTAATATTCTCTAATTGTCCATACTGGGCAGTGATGGTTACTTTTTGCAAACTATTCTAAGAAATGTCCCTCTCTTGAGCAGCTTTCAATGCATACTCCTGCTGACACAAGGGCCAGGCCTCTGCGGGCACCTTCCAGACATTTTCAAGCTTTTGCACGTTCCATTACAGCTAAATACAGAAAGGTTACAGCCAATCTTTCTGCCACTGCAACATTTCTGCAATCCTGAGCGGCAGGGAAGTCTAAATAAGCTCTCGTGATATACCTGGGATGTAGGTTTCCAACTCCCCCTTCCAACTACTGAGAGCAACACGAATGCACACAGCCCACATTTTGGACCTAATTTTACTAGCAATAATTAAAAACAAGTTTGCTATAAACCAGGTTGTTGAGCTTTGTGGGGTTACTCTGGATGAACAACAGTCTGTGGGATATTGTTGCTGAAAGCTTAGGAAGTTTTCTCCAGTGATTTTTCCTGAACTTTTTCTCTTGATGGAGAACTAGGATGAGGCAACTGAAGAGTAACAATTTTCTTGGAGACCTGGATCATGTTTCTGGGGAATATGGTTTCTTTGGGTTTTGTTTCTCATTAAATTCAGAGCTTATTTCATCAACAGCAGCTCTTAAGCAACAGGTGATGTCATTGGCCACTGCACCATGAATGTAGAAGACTGGGGACATGGGGAAATTCCCTCCAACTCTGGTAACTCCCCCCTCCTCTCCCTGGACTGTGACATGACAGAGGAAGATAATGTCCACGTTTACAACAATCAGAGCCAGACAAACCACTGGTTTGCTCGAATACCCGGGCAGGGATGAGATGTCTGATCAGAGTCACTGAAGCAGGAGGGGTTGGGAGAGGTCTTCTCCTCAACAGTGCTAAATCTCTGTTCAATTGGGTTTTAAAGGGTCTGGTTATCTAAGTTGGCATGCAAATTTCAGACTAATTCCCTCACTGTTTATTTAAGTACCTTTCTTTCCCAGTGACTTTGACCCTGGACAGCCCTGTATTTTCAAAACCCCATTATTTTGCAATAAACTGCTGAAGAAATACTCATTGCTTCAATTTACAACCTCCCTACTGATCTGTGTTCAAGGGACCGAACCTTCATACTTCAAACTAGCTGGGTTCAGACATCTGAATGGCAAGTACAAGTAAAATTTCTCATTTCTCTGCCCAATTGGTTCCATTTAAGCACGACTGAACCTCATCTTAAAGCCACTTTCCCAAATCAGTTTAAGTTCTAGATCAGTAACGAGAGATCTCGAGGAGGCACTCGCTGCTGAAGCTCGAGCAAGTGCATGTTTCCAGTTTGCATGTTTGTTTAAGTAAGTGACAAAGATGGAGGGACCAAAAGCAATTCCCTTAACTAGAATTCACAAGTGCAACCAAGTAGAAAATCTCCCGCCTGCCTGTGAGGAGGGAGTCAGACTTTCTCAAAGGCTGAAAGGCGGCTCCGCTCAATGCCCGGCACAAAGCGCCAAGGGGGCAATCCTGACCCCGCTGAAGTCAGCAGCAAAATTCCCAGAGATTTCCTCAGGGCCAGGATGTTCAAACCTGTTCAGACAATTCATAAACCACCATTTCAAGGGCACACCTTCGCATGAGATTCCCAAGGGCCTTTTGAGTTTTGACTTAAATGCTTGGATTATTTTTACAATTCCAGTTATGGGTTCTTTGTTCGCAGGGAGTTAAGCAATACAAAGAACACAGCCAGAGAACAATGAAGGCATTACCATGCATGATTTCTCTTTAAAAAAATTCTTCTTCTTTTCATGAAGTTATAGATCCAATTTCAGTCTTTATTATCACTTTGCCATGTGAGAAAGTGGTTCTTAATTTTAATAAAGGAAGGGAGCTTCATATTTCAACAAGAGCTTAAATGCTTCCTGCAATACAGGAGGTGGAAAGCTCTTTTGCTAACAGTTACCGCAGGCCAGATTTATGGAGGGAAAGGGAAATAATCTGCCTACACCAAGTAAATAAACCCTGTCTAGGACATACCTAACAGTGGGCAGTAGCCCAAAGACATCTTGTCCGATGAGATAATTTCTGCCCCCTCCATTTTAAGGGAAATTAAGAGCTTGCTCTGCCAAGCACATATTAACATTTCACTTATCACTAAACTCGGGGTCCAAGCAAGTACATATGCTACTGCAGTCCGTGGTGCACGACTGGACTAATAAAAATCTTTCCACCATGTTAACCCATCTGGAGAAAGAACCATATATGCCGCTTTCACTGAGATTACTAGATAATTATCTTCCTCAAATCTGCTTTGTCCTTAGAAAGGAGTCTGCAGTATATCTAAGGAGGTTCTCATCTAAAACTTAAATGTGTTCTATTTCATGTGAAGAATGACAAGTTTAACCCAATTCACAAAGTAAGTGTCCCAATTCACAAAGACTTGTGTAGTTTACCTTTGAAAAAATGCTACTAGTGGCCCACTGTTCCACTGCATGCTACCATAGTAATTTAAAATCAGAAATGCTAGTTGGGTTTGGCCAGCCAAACCTTCAGAGCTATTCCAGTTTGAAATCTGCTATGGAAATTTCTTTTTCCCCAAACATGACCAATAACCCTGTTATTTTACAGCCCTTCCCATAAGACCCTGTTTACATTAGCACTGCAGCCATAATACCAAAATCTGTCTTTAAATATGGTCCTCACTGGTAAAAAGTAAATATAGCTTTGCAAAATTGTTTTTAAATTTTGTTCCATCTCTGTTCTGGCAAAGGAAATTAAGCCAGTTGTAACCTCAGTACCAAGAATCTGGTTTAAACACATCCCGTGCTGGAACTGAAATAAAAATTTGATGCAACTTACATTACTTATATGATCTGGGTCCCAACTTGGGCTGTGACCAAAAGACCTGACCTGGGCTGCAGCTACACATTCATCCAAACAAACAGGACTGTGGACAGTGGCAATACTCCCATTTTCCACTCGAGAACCTCCAGATGCACAGCCAGGTGAGTGCCTTGCCCATCAGGGGCGTGCTGGAGAGGAGCACACAGCACAGGTGGGTGACCTGGCCATTGGGACTCATCACCTGGGTGCTTTCCATACTGCATCAGCACACAGGGGCAATAGGTTATTTGTTGCACGTGTTATTCATTGTTATTAATTCCACACTCTGAATCTCTGTATGGGGGGAAAAAATAACCCAAAGAAATTGAGAGCCACGTATGGAACACAGTTCTACTGAGAGAGGACTAACAAGAAAGTCAGTAAGAGACTTCCTAGCAAATTTCAAGCCAGAGCCAAAGAGAGAAATGGAGAAAAAGCAGCAGCAACTAGCATTTTTATCTTCCAACTCGCTTGCATACAACTCCCAGCAAAGGGATTTAGCTGTGATAAAAAGGGCTGCAAGATGCCGAAGCGAGATATGGGGGTTTTATGATTCTTTTCAGGTAGCTAAGTACGAAATCCCTGCCCCTTTTTCTCCTGGGGCCATTCATCTTCCCCAGGTGATGGAAAGCCAATCTCCCAGCAGGTGGGCCTGCTCCCGCAGACCTTAATGCTTAATTGCCACAAATCAATCCCAACCTTGATGCTCAGGCTGCTGCTACCCCATCCCCATTTCCACCCCTTTCTCCTCACACTGATTGCAGCCTGGGATCCTCTCATGTTACTAAATCCATCTTTGGACACAGCACCCAGGAAAAGCAAAGCTCCAGACACTGCTGGCTGTGGCTGGTGCCATGAGCTGACCTTACACAAGAACAGTCCCCCAAAAAAGTCAGCTCTGCGTCCCTGCGCACGTGTGCACACACACATGCCTTCTATTTTATTTTTTTGTTCAACTGGAATTAATCAGGAATGATAAACACTGTTTGTTTCCTGAAAGCAGCAGTGGGGGGATGAAATATGCCTCTTAAGCTTATCAGCTTCAGCGCCACTGAAGAGAAAGCTGGCTTCTAAGCCCAGGGATAATGGGCTGTCCTTTCAGGAAGGTATCAGAGGTCTCAGGAGAGGGAGACAGCACAATGGTGTGACCTTCAGCTAATAAAGCCCACCCTAGAGTCCAAAGAAGCTCGGGGAATATTGACAAAAGTTCATATTTACAACAGCCTGGACCCTTTCCAGATACCATTACCAGTCTAGAGAGCTGCAGCCTCTGTATGTACACTCACACAGGCTTTTATTCTGCCTCCTCCTTTCTTTCTTTGTTCCCATGCTGGCAAAAAAAAAAAAATCAGTCAGAAAATGGCAATTCTTCTGCTAACAAGGTTCCAGCAGTATTCATCTTAAAGAGTTATTTAAAATTTCAGTTTCAACCTCAGCTTTACCCTCTACTTGAAGGAAACTCAAGGCCTCTTGCAAGGATTCTTGGTGCATCATCGTGCTCATCGGGAAGAAAGCATATGTGTTTTTGTGGAAAATCTGCTGATTTATTTATAATTCTTTAAACAAAAAGGCAGCCAACATATTGTAAAATGAGAACGTTGTTGGGTTTTTCTTCAAATAGGCACTGGCAATCAATGCAGCCCGTCAGAAATACACGCCCAGAGCATTTTCAGGCAGAAACTGATCCCCCCCAGTCTGCGTTGTGGTTGGCAAAATGACGTTCAGCCCATAACTAGAGTGCACAGGCATGACTGGAATACAAATAACAATAATATTTAAAAAATTGTTCATACAGTGAAAAAAGCCCATTTCAAAACATAAAGACTGTTTGAAGCTGGAGTTTCATTTTTCTGCCTCCTAAAATAGTTCCAAAACAAATATATTTAAAAAAAAGGTTTGGAGGAAATCTGTTTTCAAGGGTAATTTCACTGAAATCAATATTAAATCTTAAAACATTTAATGGAAATAACATCTTCAGTGACAGAACTATTTTGACTGCACTTTCCAGTCCAGCTGTATGCCAGTTTGCCATTTTTTACCTACTTCATAATTCATCTTTGCCATCCCGAAACTAATCCTGTTAGGGATCAAAAGGGATCCAAAAACTGGAACAGGTTAGAACTTACCCCAATAACATCTTCTAAAAGATGCCTCTGTATGGTGGTGGTCTCGTTTACCATGCCAGTATTTGACAGGCAGGAAGAGGGCTGAACAAACATCTATGAAGACCACACACTTCTCACTTTTGCAGGTTTTTTTTTTTCCAGTGAAGAACATGCTTCCACCAAGTGCTACAGTTACACAGCTACACAGGCTCACAAGCAGTTTTCCAATTTCCTAGAGTTATGGCCCAAGCGGGCATTTTATCCTTTCTCCTTAATCCCATCCAACCATATTTGCAATCAGGAGAGTTCAGGTGATGGATTGCAGCCTGTCTGAATCCAAAGTAGTCAAATTAGCTATTAATGTTGTGCTTAATGTGCTCACACAAACAAGGTCATTGGCTGCATCGAGACTAATAGAAGATGACACACATTGGGACTGCACAGCCCAGGGGACTGCAAACAGGATGAAAAAGTCTTTGGTTTATTGCCACTACTTCAAAATCAAGCCTGATGCTGCAGACATCCTACCTGTGCTCAGCAGTCCAGCTGGGATCCACTCACAGCACAAACCCAGGGGAGCAGCACTCGGTCCTCTGTCACCTCAAAAAGAGCTCAACTGCAGCCACATTTTGATCCCTGCCAAGATTAACCATCCTTCCTCCTGGCCCCCAAACACTGCTCCAAGTGACATTCATCCTCCCTTTTGAGATCAGCTAACAAAATCCATCAGCAGCAAGCAGCACAGAACTCAGGAAGTGGTGTAACATATCCAGAGAAAAACAGAAGGAGTTAATAGTGCCATCAAAAAGATGAAGAGATGTTCATCTTGGAAAAATACCAGCTAGTTCATCTGTGGGGAAATACTCCTCAGGACAAGTAGGAAAAGTGAAAGGTATTGGGTTCCTCCAGCAGGAACCTGGAGTTCTGCTTGGAAAGCTGGAGCCCACAGGGGCAAAATACCCATTACCAGCCCACCTGAGGGCCCAGGGACACAGAGAAGACTGCTCAAGCAAAGTAAAACACCATTTTCTATGAATAAGAGAAGGTGCTACACATGATAACATGAAACACTTGGAATCAGTTTCAATTTCTCTACCCACTATTTCAAGGATGAGAGGTGACATCTCCTGGCTGCCACCAGGGCCCTCTCTAAGGGTTTTCATTGCCTAAACCTCTACATCAGCACTGTTTTAATAACTGTAACAGTGAGTTCCTATTGAGAAGCTCCAGAAACAACTGTCTGGTAGTAATTTTATACCTGTTTTCCATGGCAGAACCCCCTGGCTCTCAGGAAACCATGGATATTAAGTGTATCCCAGAGAAACAGGCAGATCCAGGACACGTCTTCTGCTGCAGTGGATGGGCAACTGCTCCGAACTGCTGCTCTCTCTACTTCCAAACCACAAACGCTCAGAAAATGCCTTGCTTTTAGGGTACAATTTTAATAAGGAATATTGGAGTTATAAGGCTGAAAAAGCAAGCTCCATCCTGAGAGGGTGTGATAATCCCACCTGTGGCTGTTCCCAGCACGCTCTCCTGCTCCCTACCTTGAAGCACAAAAATGGGAAGCATAAATTACCTGCTTGTGATGTTACATTATATGGCATAAGGTTTTTTCTTTCTTGAGTGAAGAGGTGAAAGAAAAAAAAAACCAAAAAAAACCCCCAAACACTAGGGCTTGAAACTGCAAAGAACTAAGCCTTAATATCAGCCAAGCTGGTGACTGGATCTCGGCAGCCTGTTTCCCTCTGAATTTCTCCTTGCTGTTGTGACGTGCTCACACTGAGAATTTTCCCCTGAGCAACTGCCTGACTAAAATACAGCACACCCTTACCATAAAGCCCTTTGTTAAAACATCTTTGCCATAAAGCTGCAAAACCTTGGCTCCCAAGTACATTAAACCGTTATAAACCTGCCTTCGTTTTAACCGCACAGTATTTCAAAACACAAAGCGCTTCTTCTGAGAGACAGCACTTTAATGAGGAGAGGGGTAAAATATATAAACCAAACCTCATTATAGCATAATTTCCAGGAGACAAGCATGCTGTTATAAAAGGAATCCATGGCAATAGCATTTCACATAGCTTGAAGATTTAATACTTTAAAAAAGCCACCGCTACTTTCAGCCTTTGGTGGTGCTTTGTTTTGAACGTAAGAGAAACAACCAAAATTATGGGTCCACTGTCAGCTATGTACTTTATATTCTGTAAATTGTTGCAAATGGTGGATTCAACCCTAAAGGCATGCTCAAAAAATGTAATGGAGTCAGTAAGAGTCTCACTACAAGTTACTTTGTATACTTTTTCCTTTAAACTTCTGCATTCTTAAGGGTTGTTGCTTTAAACACCATGATGCAGCATGGGCAGGGTAAATTACCCAAACCAGATCCAATTCATACTGGATTGAAAGTACTTATAATGACACAGTTTGTTCGTGTGTTAACAGTGAAGCCAAAGAAACCTATCACACTACAAGAAAAATCTGGAGTATTAACAGACAAATGAAAGTAATGGATATAACGCCATTTAATACCACCTGTCAGATAAATCAGGGTAACTGGCACATCAAAGGGACTGCAATTAGTTTCCAAAAATGAGAATACTCATTTTTCTTTAAATCTGAAACTTGACTGCTTTCTACAAAATGACAAGTGGATCAGCCTCCCCCAGCCAACGAGAAAAATGTTACTGGAGAAAACTGTTCTTCCTAAGAACAAATTATCTATCAAAGGAGCCTCCTGAATTACACTGGCCTACAAGACTTTTAAACTCAATCTAATAAGAATTGCCATTATTGATTACAGTTCTTCCACATTAGTCTTCCAGTTGTAACTTCTGAAATGAAAGCTTAGCAATGATTAGGTATTTACTACAGTCAGTAGAGAAAAATAGTGAAGAAAAAGATGACCATAAAGGCCACCAAAGAAACAGTGTACCTCTTTTTTTTTTTTTTTTTTTTTGAGAGAAGGAAAATAAAACAAGCGAAAAACCCCAACCCCCACCCCTCAAATAATCCCATCCCAAACCCCACAACAAGCAAGGGGAGATGCACTTCATGGCAGCTTTGACTTAAAGCACATGTAACACTGATTGATGGATACTGAAAGCAGAGACACCTGTGGAAAATTAAACCCAAGCAAGCACCAAAACTGGGACAGGCTTTTTACGTTTCTTGGTCCTACTTTAGAAATCTATGCAAGAAGGATCAGAATTTCAGGAAATTATCATTTCAGCTACTGTCACAGATCTGGGTCAACAGCAGGGTAAAAGCTGACCTGTAATTGATGCCTATAACCTGGTTAGGATAAGCATTTCCTCTTATCTCTTTGCTGCAGCTTATGACAAATGATATTCTGGACTGAAGGGTGCTTATGCTCCCTGATTACCAGAAGGTTCAACACTTACTACATGGTTACAGAGATGGAGTGGCACTTCTGACTGCAGTTCTCAGAGAGGTATCTGAGCAGAACACAACACACCAACCCTTTTCCTAATTCCAACATCCATGATTTTGCCATTGAAGTCCTGTTTCCGAGGTACTTTTTACAATTTTCATTTTTACTGATGTGACTCTTGTTTCCAGGTTTAGAGCAAAAGGATAATAGATTCCTCCTTCACCGTCATCAATCTCTTGTAAATCACAAGAGATGTTTCCAGCTCTTACCAACTTTAGCATGGCAGAAGACAGCAGGCTGGACAAGTCTGAGGCAGCATGTCAGCACACAAATTATAACAGGATGTCTGGTGTTAAGGTAACCCAGCCTAGCATGTGCCTTCCCTTAGCTCAACTTAAATATTTTTCTGCTTGGATGTGCAACTAAACCTCAAGGAAGAAGACAGCTGCAAGCAACTGCACATGCTACTTCTGTTTTACAATCTTCCCACTTCCTCCATTAATAGCTGAGGGTTTGGGGTGCTAGAAACAAGAAGACTTATCACAAATGTGCAATGAGACCCTGAGCTAACGGGTTAGCTGACATGGAACTGTTAACAGTGAATTGGCTTGGAGACAGTGGGGGAAAAAAAAAGAGGGGGGAAAAAAAGGGAGACAGAGTGAGAGAGACAGAGACAGCAACCAATTCAGCTGCAAGAAATCAAGCTAAATCAGTCCCAAGTGCCCATGTTGGAGAGACTTGATCTCATACCTTGCTTGTTATCAAGGCACTCCTGATACGAGTCAGCTCCAGTTCCGTTGCGGTCTACAGACAAAACAAAAAGTTTCATTCATATCAAACATAAATATTAGAAACGTCTCAAATGGCAGCCCTGCTGGAGCAACACGTTAGGTGCAAACAGCTCTACTTCCTTGGGAGGCCACGCTGCTTGGCTGACAGAAGCTGTGAGTGGTCACACACAAGGTACAACAGACTGACACCAACCCGCTGGGAGGAACTCCTCCTGCTCCTGGGCAGGAGGTGCTCCCAGCCCTGCCCATCTGTCTCCACACTGCTGACAGCAAAGGGAGGGGATTACAGCTCCAGCTGCTCTGAGTTCTTTAAGCACTTGGAGGATGGAATACTTGGAGTTAAATCCATCATTGCACTGTTCTCTGTAGGCCCTATGAAGCACTGGTTTGAATCAGCAGAACTCAAACTACAATATGGAATAGACTTCTCTGTGGCTGGTGGGGCTGTGGTCCTTTTTGGGTTTTGGTTGCTACATCATATTAAAGGCAGCTGAAGATACAAGAACATGCTTTCCAAATATTACTGTTCCATGGATGCAATGTTACTGTAGGTAGCACTGGGGTTATCTGACCCAGCAGCAGCAGGGGAGCTGGTCTGTGCTGTGAAAATGGAGAGAAGCTAAGACTCTTGTACACATGTGTGCTCCACACAGAGAAGAAAGCAGACAGCTCCCAAACACAAGTGTGGTCACACGTGGCCTCTCACATCATGGATATCACCTAACAAAGCCCTTCATCTGCATTAGAGGTTCAGTTAGATCTCATCACCTGTGTGTAAAAATGATTTCACCTGCAGGTTAGCAGAATCAGGTTACAACCTGGTTTGAACCTCAAATGCAAACCAAAGAATTTTCCAGCACAGCTTCTGCTCCTGCTTTACAATTCAGTTCAACCATAAAAAAATGCCTGGATGGTCCTCGGAAAAAAAAATTAAATACATCTGTAAACCCAGGTAAATGAATGTTCTTTCAGCAGCTTACATGCACCTTACACACCATGTTACATATGAGGACTAAAGCCATTGAGCCCATGAAGTGTTTGCACAACCTCAAAAAGTGAGGTTTTCTACATCAAATGTCTAAGAACGCACCTGGTACTAAAATCAGTCCTGTGTGTAACTACCAAACCATTGGATCAGGTCACCCATGGCACATGCTCCTACCATAGCAAGCCCAATGGCACTGCAGACAGCTCCTCCACTAGAACAGATCCATGAGGTGATCACGATTAATGAAGGAGCTGCTCCACCAGGCTGAGCTGGGTGGCCAGGCTCCCCACAGCAGTATTTCAGCATCACCACCAAGGAACCACCACCACAGCAATGTGTTTATTTCTTTCTAAATATGCTGTTCAGGGTCAGAAGTTTATAAATATTGTTCATAAGAGAAAAAAAAAAAAGACACTAAGGAGAACCCTGCCACCCAGGCACCTACAAACAACTGCATTTCTATACCTCCAACACGCGACTGGTCCCTGACTATGAGAGCTTGCTGGCACTGCTCTCATGCCAAACACATTCCCTCAACACTGCCCCTCTTATCTTTGCTCAACCATCAACTGGTGATGGCTCCTTGAAGAGGAAGAGATCCAGATCCAAGTTAAAAGGCTTCACATTCAGCAATAGTATTTAATGAACAAAGAAGCAAAAATTGAAGTTGCCCCACTGTTTGTGTTGTGTAAATCGCAGATAATAGATCTCTCTAATCCTAATGAGGCCTTCCTATTAAAATCTTTATTAGCTTTCAATTCTGTAGATTGCCCAAAGGCTCATCAGTTTCCCTATCTCTCAGTACCAAGATCTGCTTTAACTTTTACAAATAGCTCTAAGATATTTCTCAGCTTATCAGCATTGCCAAGCAGTCTGTCTTATCATTACTATTGCAGATAAAATAAATGAGCTCACGATGATATGAATAATGGCATTTTCTGTAGGCTGGTTTCCCATTACATTTTCAACAGATTGTAAACTTAAGCACAAAAGAGGGAAAAAATAAAAAAGAAGACAGTATGTGTGTGTGGGGGGGAAGAGTGGCTTTTTTTTCCCTTCCCATTTACCTTCAGTGCCTTAGAGCACAGGCTGCATTTTTAAGCTCACCTGATGAGAGCTAGTAATTAATTTTGAAAGGGAGCAGAAACACCTCAGCTCTGCTTTCTCTGAAGACCAAAACCCCAGTTACTTCTGGGATGTTTTTTCAGCTGCATTTATTGGAGAGAAGCAAGGGCTAAACCACGCTTCTGCCTAATGAAGCCATCTTCATTAGTTTGCTCCTTTCCCTCGCAGCCTTGGAATACCAGTCAGATTGGGAATTGAAATCATGAAAAGCAACAGAACTGCATTTGAATTAAAAGACTGAGCTACAAAGGTCTCCGACGGCTGCTCGGGGCTGATTAGCAGGAGGCGCGTGCGGCACCACTGCGGCGCAGTGCGGATTTCGCCGCGCGCCTTCGCTCGCGGATGAAGGCGAAGCATCCGCGGGAGCCCAGAGCCCCACGCGGTTCTGCCTGCCCGTGACAGCCAGCAGGCAGGTCATCTTCTGGCAACCATTTTCTGCCTGGTCCCTGCAGCCAGCACTAGAGGGTTAAACGCTTTTCCGCTCCCCCCACAGATTCCTCGCCCTGTCACTGTATCAAGGTTATCTATTATTGGCAGTGACAGGTGAAAATTAATCTCCTAATTATTTCTTGCTGCGTAATCTGCACTGAAGGAGTAACGTAAAAGGATTACAGTACACCCTCTACGGAAGGCTTTGCTAGAAAGCCAATCATCCAGGGAGATAGAGGGGATGTGGGAAAGAGATATTTATGACGGATTTCCAACCATTTTGAAGGCGGAATGCACTATAACTTTATAACCAACAGCTCTGGAGTGAGGATATTCTTGCAGGTATCTTAATAGCCTAAACACTTTTTATTGTTGATTCCTCCAGGAAAAAAACCCTAAGATTTATATCCATTATTGTCCCTGATTCTCCTCTGGAATAGCAGTTACTGCAGGAACAGCATCCGTGTACAGATGTTTTTTACCCCCCACAGAAACATTATGGCAAACAATGTACCCAGACTGCTTCAACTCAATATTAAAAATCTTGCAGCTACCTTCCACAGCAATTTAACTGCAACAGTTTTACACAAGAACAAAAGCTAGACTGAGTACTTGCAAAAATAAAAGCATTTTTAAGAAAATCTCATTTTGTAAGCAAGCTAGAAATACCTTTGGTAACAACACAAAAGCCACCTTGAAATGCTGGCTTTGGGTAAACTCCAGCTCTTCTCTTACCACCCACCAGAAAAGAAGTTTTATTTTTATAGTAATCAAGATTGCACATTTATCTTTAACCCTTCCCATGCACCCATATAAGGTACAAATGGATGTTTTCAAGAACCTGTTTTTCTATGTCCATGCCAATAGCACCATTCCAGTTGAAGTTTCCAAGAACAATCAATCACAGGTTGTGCTCAAAATTACATTAGCTACCTTGAGAGATGCTGTCACTACCTGTGCCTCTGAGATGGTTAATGCAGGGGTCCCTGTCTGTGAAGCCCTAAGAGGACAAGCAGCAAGGAAAATCACCACTTGCAATCAAGTCCTGACACCAGCATCACTCACACTTATCTTCCACTTCCTTGATGGCAACGGTGCAGGAATGGTTTCTGCATCATGCAGAAACATCACTAATTCCTTCATGTACACTCTTGGTGCTTAAATCCAGCACCACATTCCTAACTTTTGGAAAGCCAAGGCCTGACACAAACCCGGACAGTAAGACACCCGTCAGTAGCGAGCGGCCAGCACTGTGGTTTGCGCTTCCATGGACCAGGGTCTCGTGGCTGAGGACAGGTAAGTGACACTGGCCCGAGCTGGGGCAGGATGTCACAGCTGACCACAGGTAAGTGACACTAGTGACACTGGCCCGAGCTGGGGCAGGATGTCACAGCTGACCACAGGTAAGTGACACTAGTGACACTGGCCCGAGCTGGGGCAGGACGAGCCCCGGAGCCGGGCCCGGGCCCGGCAGCCCCGCACCGCCCGCGGCACCGCGCCCCGCAAGCCGACCGCCAGAGGAAGCCGCCAAGCTGGAACGATTTGCAACTCCAGGGACAGAAGCTGGCCGAGCCATCTGAAACACTGCTAAAATCACCAGCGCTCGAGGTTTTAAATGAGCAGCTCAAATTAGGCAAATTCCCCAGCAGTGACAGAGGTGCGAAGGTTGTTCACCTTTTCCTCTGTTGGTTTTAACACCTCTGGGCCAGGCTGTGGCTCCTGGAGCCTCTCCGGACTCCGAGCATCAACAGCGCTGAAGGGCAGGTGTGTGGAAATGGATTATTTACCTCCTTAAGGCAACTGCTGCTAAAAGAGTAAGACCATTTAAGTAACTTTTAACAAGCGCTCGCTTCTCCATCTCAAAGACAACTCCTAGGTGATCTTCAGGATATCACAAAGACTCTGAAAATGTGTCCAGCTACCAAGTTTTGCTTGGAATCCACACATCACCTATATATGTTTCTATATATTTCATTTTCATCAGCATGAGGGTAAGCCAATTTGAGTTTCCTCCATTAAGGCTAGCGATTTACTTCTCCTCAGGACCTGTTTTCAATAGACAAACAGAAATAATTTAACAAAGCCTAGAACAGAACATAAGTCCTTAATGGTTTACCCTCGGTGTTAAGTAAATGAGGAAATTATTCACCGGCATCTCTCATTCTGCGGATGTTTCAATCTTGGAGTTACCTAATCTCTTACACAGTAGTTATGAGAACAAAAGAAATGTGTATGGAGGCAAAGCACCCACCTACTAACATATCAGTACTACTTCTAACAAGCTTGTTTCCCAGTAATATCTTTTCCTGATGGAAATCTGAAGAACAAATTCCTATCCATAGGCATTTTCCCCAAATGCTCCATCATCAACCTCATTATGCGATACAGAAATCCTCCCAAGGGATATTATGTAATGGCAATCCCTCCTTCCTCCCCCTAAGGAGTATATTTCTCATTACATCTCCTAGTAATTGATCAGTCTAGGAAATCATTTCTGGTAAAACCATATGTTTCTTTACCTAGTTTAGAATTTCCATCTTTATTCAGAAGGATAAAAAAAAAAACTTCCAGGAGATCCTAAAATTTCCATTTCTGATGCACGATGCCAATCTTTCCTCAAACATGCTATTAAGCAAGGAGTAACAATTCTTATACCTGCCTAACCTCAGATCTTGCAAATTCCTAAAGTCATTAAAGTTAACCATCTTACATTTCCTAACCTGATGATACAAATAATTTTATTTGAATGGATTTTAAAAGACTGTTTCATATTCCAGTGTATTGAGACACCACAAGCCTTAGATATTGCGGGTCATTCAACATAAGGATGCAGTGAATCAAGGAATAAAAAAGAAAAAAAAAGAAAGAAAAACAATATTTAAAGCAGAAAATGACATAAACATCTGTGCTCCCCAAAAGTACCATACTGCACAGACCAGCCAGCTGAAGAATGCAGCCTTTTCACTGCCACTTCTGTCAACATATCACCACCAAACATCCCACCAGGTTTTACTTTAAAGAGCAGCAACAGCAATATTTATACCCCTTGCAATAGCAACACTAATATTTATACCCCTTGCTCTACGTTAACACTTGAAGATGGCACATCCTTGAAAATAAGAGGAAAATAAATATCAACTACTGCTAAATATGTGTAGTTTGCCACTGGAACTGGAGACATACTGCAATCCCTTTTTAAACTTCAAAATACCAGAGCTACGTGTGACACTGCTATTTGATTTAGGCAGCCCAGGCCACAAGGTCCAGCAGATGACTGCATGTCCTGATAGAATAACACAGGGATATATTTTACTCCTTCGTTTGTTTATGAGAACAGACTGCCCCTCTCAGATAAACAAGGCTTAAGGTTTCACTCAGAATAGCCCACCTTCCAAACAAAATAAAATTAAAAAAAAAAAAAAATCCACTGTATGCTAATGAAAACTTGGTATCCAGCTAAATAAAATATTGCCTGCCTTGTCTTATAGCGTTAATCTCCACTGGAAAAGAAAATCAGGCATCTCAAGCTGGTGCCTTTTGGCTTTAGCACAGGGCAGTTTTAGGGAACTGCTGTCAGCAAAGAAGAAGATTCTTGAGAGCATTAGGAGCCTGCCACTTGTGGGAAGTTAATGCCGTGTGTATAATTCAAGCAGCTCACCCTTGTAAGTCCGTATGTGGGGAAAATCGGATTTATACATAAACATAAACCTCTGAAGTAAATTCTGATCAGGGATGACCAAAGATTTAACTCTCTAGAAAGAAGAATGGTAAGACTCTGTTTTCCTGTAATACCTTGGCAGCCTTTTCCAGTTGAGCAAGGCTTTCTTTCAAGAATTGATAACGAAGTAAATAATTCCACTTTCTGCGGCACAGGGGAGACCAGTTAAGGACGCTCTCCAAGACCCAAAGCAATCATTCAGAACAGTAACTTACATAACAAGAAATTATCTTTGTTACAAAATTAGGTTAAAAGGACCTCAGATACTGTAACGTTACAAAAAATCAGGACATGCCTTGAGAAGATTAGCTGCCAAGCAGCCTCCTGAGATAAATTCGCAACTTCAAGAAGATTTTACAAGCCTAAAAACCAGTCTAAATTCCAGAGAGAAAAACAAGCCTTTGCCATTTAAAAAGGTCCTTCTTTCCTTCCCTCTGCCCTCACCTTATTCCCTTATTCTCTTTCTCCAAACCATCTTTAGTTAACCAGTGACCTGGAAATCTTATTTCGCCTCCCCCGCCCCTTCTCAAATTTGTCACTTTAAACATACAAGGTTTAATTTCTTAATTGGATTAAATTTTTCATTCAGGCTAAGCAGAGGGGCCCCGCAGCAGGGAGGGGAGGGGAGCAGAGCCCGGCAGCCCCGCACCCCGCGATCCAGCCTGGCCCGCACCACCTGCCCGGCCCGGGAGCGGCGGCGATTTCTCCGGCCAAAAGACACACGGGAGGGAAAAAAAAATAATATTAAAAAAAAAAATCCACGACGACCATTTTCAGACTTGCTATTCCTTGCGAGTAAAGGGGCTGTGGCCGCACCGAAGGGGTTAAACCGCCGGGCACGGATTTTTGAGTTTGTTACCGTTTTCAACAGCCAGAAATCCCAGACCAACACCGGCCTCATCCGGCAGCCGGCTACAGCGCCAGCCAGCCAGCAACACCCGGCAGAGCCAAGTCGCGATATTCCGCTCAAGGGGAGCACCGAGACGGCCGGGGAGCCGGCACGGCCACCCGCGGGGGGCTCGGGGGGAGCAGCCGTGTCCCCCGGGTCACCCGCGCTGCCCCGGCTCGGGAGCTGCCGCCCGGAGAAGGCAGAGCTTCAATATTTATTATTCACCCTCCCCGCTCCCGCGAGGGTGGGAAGGGGGATGCGGTCGCAGTGGAGGAATGTGCGAAATGGGGTGAAAAAAAAAAAAAAAAAAAAAGAAAAGGAAGCTGGGGAGCGCATCGCATCCAAGCAGCTCCGCGCTGCTGCGCCTTTTTCTTGTCTTATGTTTTATTTAAACACACCCAGTTTCTCCCGCAAAAAAAACCCCCTCCGTAATTCTGCTCGGAGAGCTCCTCGGGTCGCCTCCGGGAATGGGCAATGAGCGGCTCCTGCCCGTCCGCATCCCGAGCCCGGCTCGGGAGAACGCGGAGCGAACCGCCCCGAGGAACGCACCGGGGCTGGCGGGGCCGGCAGCGCGGTCGGGAAAACCGAACCAACCTCTCCGGCTGCACCGAAAACGGCGCAAGACGGAAAGAAGAAAAAGGGAAACACACACAGACCGCACGCACGGAGCCACCACCACCCCGGCGGGAAGAACGGCGATTTCCTCCCCTCGGCTGACCGCAAAGCCGCCAGCTCCCCGGCTGGAAAACACTTCCTCCGCCGAGGAACGGGGCTCGGGGAGGGGACCAGAAATCCCCGGGGCTGGGGGGTCCCCGGTCCGGAGGGCTCCCACCCGCTACTCACCGCGCAGCGCGCAGACCATGGCGAGCCCCGCCGGCCCGCCGGGCCCCCGCGGGATGATCCTCCGGGCGCGGCCGGGCGGGCGCGGCGCGGAGCGGAGCCGCTCGGGGCCCCCCCGCAGCAGCACAACGCGGCTCCCGGCCCGGAGCTGCCCCGGGGGTCCCGCCGGCCCCCGCCTCCTCCTCCTCCCGCCGCGGTCCTCCGCCGCTCTCTCCTTCCCTCCGCTCTTCCTGGGGCTGCAAGCACAGCGTCTCCTCGCTTTTTTTCCTTCTTTTTATTTTTTTCCCCTTGGTTTGGTTTTTTTTTTTTTCCTCTCTCCCCCCGGTCGAACCCGGGGCTCAAAGTTTGCGCCCCCGCGCCCGCTCAGCTCCGGCGCCGCCGCGCAGACGGCGCTACGGGTCCATCACCCGCGGGACCAAAAACACACGAAGGGGTGAAAAGCCCACAGACGCACCAAAAAAAAGGCAAAAAAACAGCAAGAAAAAAAAACAAAAAAAAGCAAGCGACCCAGGCGGCGGCTCCGGCCGGCATCCGAGGAGGGGAGAAGAGGAACGCTCAGCTCCACAGGCAGCGCCAGCCCGGCCCCATCCAGGGGCTTCCCCCGGCGGCGCGTTTCTTTCTTTCTTTCTTTCTTTTCGTGGTTCACGCCTCGGTAGCCATTATTCCCAAGCATGGACGGGGAGGCACCGCGCCGAGCCCGCTCCGCTCCGCGGCGGCGGTGCCGCTCCCCGGGCGCTCCGCGGCGCGACTG